>NW_016810801.1:306076-401645 GCF_001698545.2 Rhinopithecus bieti | reverse complement strand
CGGCACAAGACAAGGATGCCTCTCTCATCAGTCCTATTCAACATAGTATTGGAAGTTCTGGCCAGGGCAAGCAGGCAAAAGAAAGAAATAAACGGTATTCAAATAGGAAGAGAAGAAGTCAAATTGTCTCTGTTTGCAGAAGACATGATTTTATATTTAGAAAACCCTATCATCTCAGCCCCAAATCTCCTTAAGCTCAGAAGCAACTTCAGCAAAGTCTCAGGACACAAAATCAATGTGCAAAAATTACAAGCATTCCTGTACACCAATAATAGACAAATAGAGAGGCAAATCATGAGTGAACTCCCATTCACAATTGAACTCCCATTCAAAAAGAGAATAAAATGCCTAGGAATACAACTTACAAAGAATGTGAAGGACCTCTTCAAGGAGAACTACAAACCACTGCTTAAGGGAATAAGAGAGGACACAAACAAATGTAGAAACATTCCATGCTCATTCATAGGAAGAATCAATATCGTGAAAATGGCCATACTGCCCAAAGTGATTTATAGATTCAATGCTATCCCCATCAAGCTACCATTTACTTTCTTCACAGAATTGGAAAAAACTACTTTAAAGTTCATATGGAACTAAAAAAAAGCCCGTATAGGCCAGACAATCCTAAGCAAACAGAACAAAGCTGGAGGCATCACGCTACCTGACTTCAAATCCTGCTACAAGGATGCAGTAACCAAAACAGCATGGTACTGGTAGCAAAACAGATATATAGACCAATGGAACAGAACAGAGGCCTCGGAAGCAACCCCACGCATCTACAACCATCTGATCTTTGACAGACCTGTCAAAAACAAGCAATGGGAAAAGGATTCTCTATTTAATAAATGGCGTTGGGAAAACTGGCTAGCCATATGCAGAAAACTGAAACTGGGCCCCTTCCTTACACCTTGTACAAAAATTAACTCACGGTGGATTAAAGATTTAAACCTAAGACCTAAAACCATAAAAACCCTAGAAGAAAACCTAGGCAGTATCATTCAGGAATTAGGCATGGGCAAAGATTTCATTACTTCATGACTAAAACACCAAAAGCCATGGCAACAAAAGCCAAAATTGACAAATGTGATCTAATTAAAGAGCTTCTGCACAGCAAAAGAAACTATCATCAGAGTGAACAGGCAACTTATAGAATGGGAGAAAATTTTTGCAAATCTATCCATTTGACAAAGGGCTAATATCCAGAATCTACAAGGAACTTAACCAAATTTACAAGAAAAAAACAACCCCATCAAAAAGTGGGAAAAGGATATAAACAGAAACTTCTCAAAAGAAGACATTTATGCGACCAACAAATATATGAAAAAAAGCTCATCATCACTGGTCATTAGAGAAATGCATATCAAAACCACAATGAGATAACCATCTCACGCCAGTTAGAATGGTGATCATTAAAAGTCAGGAAACAACAGATGCCAGAGAGGATGTGGAAAAATAGGAATGCTTTTACATTGTTTGTGGGGGTGTAAATTAGTTCCACCATTGTCGAACTAATTGTGGAACCATTGTGGAAGACAGTGTGGCGATTTCTCAATGGTCTAGAACCAGAAATACCATTTGACCCAGCAATCCCATTACTGGGTATATATCCAAAGGATTATAAATCATTATACTATGAAGACACATGCACACATTTGTTTATTGCAGCACTATTCACAATTGTAAAGACTCGGAACCAACGCAAATGCCTATCAGTAATAGACTGGACAAAGAAAATGTGTCATATATACACCATGGAATACTATGCAGCCATGAAAAAGGATGAGCTCATGTCCTTTGCAGGGACATGGATGAAGCTGGAAGCCATCGTTCTCAGCAAACTAACACAGTAACAGTAAACCAAACATCATATGTTCTCACTCATAAGTGGGAGTTGAACAAGAAAAACACATGGACACAGGGCAGGGAACATCACACACCAGGGCCTGTAGTGAGGTGGTGGGCTAGGAAAGGGATAGCATTAGGAGAAATACCTAATGTAGATGATGAGTTGACGGGTGCAGCAAACCACCATGGCACATGTGTACCTGTGTAACCTGCATGTTCTGCATGTGTATCCCAAAACTTAAAGTATAATAATAATAAAAAAAAGGCTGTGTTTTGTAGAGCTACCTAGAATTTCCATCGATTGGATTTCCCATAGTTTTCTCATTTTTCTATTTGTAATCATTTTTGAATTTAAAAAAATAACTTTTATAATATATTATAAAGGTGAAAATGAATCAGAAGGCAAGCTTAAATGAATAATAGATCTCAGTAAACCAAGAAAGTGAGAGAATTGGCTGCTGCGGAATAGAAAACTCTTGTTAGTGAATTAACCTGAAAAGCTGTAATTTTTATTTGTTCTGAATTCTCACAGTATAGTCTTCCTCTGTTCTTCAAATAGTGAATATTCTGAAAAATGGAAATCAGAGTTCAATAGTTCCTCTTCTGTTGCTCTCCCATGATTATAACATTTATTAAGAAATTTATGAATGTCATCCATAAATGTTGGTTGTATTTCTGACAAATACTGGGAAGGATGCTTGTGAAGTTATCTGATTTAAAGTTTTTATCTTGTAGTAGTCAGTGAAAGGTGTGTATGTTATGAGTTTCAGTTAGGACCAGATGATTCATTAACATAAGAACAGTTACCTATCCAAAGAACTGTATTATCTTTACTTTCTTTAATTTACTATATATTTCTCATAGGCTGACAGCTTTCTTTTACTGCTTTTCAGTACAAACTCGTATGTTTATTGTTTCAGCTTCATAGAACATATTGCACCCATGAGATATACTTCTGGGGTTTAATTTTAAATAAGCACAATGTGCTATATGTGTTTCAAAGTTAAAGTGTATCATTTAGTAATATACCCCAGTAAAAGAAAGAAAGACTGCTAGTTTTAAATCAGATATTCTTAGATTGGGATTTTGGCTGTGATTTTCTCCTCCCAATTTAGAAAATTTTCAGTTGATCTTCCAGCACAAACCATTTACTTCTCAAGTATGGGTTTAAATTCTCATTAGGAGACAGAGATATTCTACACAAAATGTTGGATCTTTTAAAAATAAATGTCTGAATGTGGGGTTTAAAAATCTTTAGGAGTGATTATTAAATTCTATTTTAGAATTTTCTGTAATTTGGGAAAAACCAAAAAAAAAAAAAAAGGTAGAGTGACAGTTCTTTCTTAAAAACAAAGCAAAATGGTGAGTATCTGAAAACCAATAAAAAAAACTGTTTAGTATTGTTAAAACGTATTAACTGAATTTGTCCATTTTAGTTTCTGTAAAAAAAGTATTATTTGGTTTAGAAATGGACATCAAAGTTAATTGGTATAATTTTGTTTCCTTCCATATTCTAGCTTCCTCCCTACCACTGCCATTTATATATCCATAAATTATAATTTGATATACTAATATATTGAGACAGTGAACTGAATTCTTTGCAATGGAGATGTTTGAAGCCTAGAATATTTCTAGGTTTGAAATTAAGCTCCTTCTTTCTTCAGGATTTTTTTTCCTTTTTATTCAATATAGTTTACTGATCATTATTCTATATTTTGATAAGAATTTGTGAAAATTGATTAAATTTTGTATTTAATTTTAGATTGAAGAATGGATTGTTCCTCTTTCAAAACTAGTTTTCTGTTAGGATCATCTTTACTTGTAACTTTTCCTTAAGTAGATCCATTTTTTTATTGTCTTGTGCTGTGCTGTGCTGTGCTGTATTTATTCTCTGAGATAGAGTTTCGCTCTTGTTGCCCATGCTGGAGTGGAATGGCGTGGTCTCAGCTCACAGCAACCTCTGCCTCCCAGGTTCAAGTGATTCTCCTGCCTCAGCCTCCCAATAGCTGGGATTACAGGCATGCGCTACCCTGCCTGGCTAATTGTGTATTTTTGGTAGAGATGGGGTTTCTCCATGTTGGTCAGGTTGATCTCAAACTCCTGATCTCAGGTGATCCTCCCGCCTCGGCCTCCCAAAGTGCTGGGATTACAGACGTGAGGTACTGCGCCTGGCCAAGAAGATCCATTATTTTTTTTAGAGAAGACATTTTCTTGAACAGTTGTCTTGTTATTTATTTATTGGCTTATTGTCATATTGAACTAGCACCATCTTCTGAGAGTTTTTTACATTACAGTTTAATATTAAAATCTAAGGAATGTTTTATAATTAAGACAATGGTTTCGTTTTATGGGAATTTAAAACTTTTCTAAAATTAATTTGGCTAAATGCATTTTGATGATTATACATGTATAACTATATGTTGGAATTTGACTTAGTTCTTGTATTACAAACATTTGCACACATTCAATTTTCTTAGATTTTAAAGTATTCATTCATTTATTTACTCATTCGTGATTGCCTTTTATGTACCAAGCACAACAGTAGGAGAGACAGTATGATAGCATTATCTTAAAATAATGTACTTGGTACGCTGGGGCAGTTTACAGGAAGAAGTGGGCAAGGAAGATTTTACAGCATAGATAATACTGAAACAGAATCTTAAGCAATATGCAGGAATATGTCATAAAGAGAAGGGTGAGAAAGGACAGTCTAAGAAGAAGTAAAAGAATGAATAAAACTGCAGAAGTTAGCAAATGGTCTGGAATATAAGGGGACTTTGCAATATTTTGTGACAACTGGAACAGAGTGCAAGGCAGGAAGAGTTGGGAAATAGATAAAATCGTTTAAGGAGTTTGGATTTTCTCACAAGAGCTATAGAAAGCCACTAAAGGTTTTTCAGTCAGAGGTATAGACACATGTCAGCAAACTATGGCCCACGACCTGTTTTCTGTGACCTACTATCTAAGAATGCTTTTACGTCTTTTAATCATAGGAAAAATGTAAACAAAAACTGTAATTTATGACACCTGAAAATTATGTGAATATCAAAATTAAATATCCATAAATAGTTTTCTAAGAATAGAGCCACACTTACCTGTTTCTATCTTTCCTAGTACTGCTTTTTCACTACAAAAGCAGAATTCATTAGTTACTTCAAAGAATATATGAGCCAGAGGCTGGACGCAGTGGCTCACGCCTGTAATCCCAGCACTTTGGCAGGCCGAGGTGGGTGGATCGTCAGAGCTCAGGAGTTCGAGACCAGCCAGGGCCACATGACAAAACCCCTCTTCTACAAAAAAATACAGAAGTTATCCGGGTGCAGTGGCATGTGCCTGTGTTCCCAGCTACTTGAGAGGTGAGGCGGAAGGATCACTTGAGACTGGGAGGCAAGGGCTGCAGTGAGCCGTGATCACACCATTGTACTTCAGCCTGGGAGACAGTGTGATGCCCTGTTTCAAAATAATAATAATAATAATAATAATATATGATCCAGAAAGCCTAAAATATTTACTGTCTGGCCCCTTACAGAAAATGTTTGCTGATATCTGGTCTAAATATATCAATTAAAATATAGAAATCATATTGAATAGAAAAGCAGGACCCAACTACTCTATACAGTCTATAAAAGTCCACTTTAAATATGAAGATTCAGGTAGCTTAGAAGTAGAAGGATGGGAAAAGGTATATTTTGCAAAGACTAATCAAAAGAAAGTTGAAGTAACTATATTAACATGAGAAACAAGGAATTTAGTGGAGAGAAAGGAGGACATTACATATTGATCAAAGGGTCAATTCACAAAAAGGTAAACAATTCTCAATGTATATAAACGCAGCAGAACTTGCACAAAGCAAAAACTGATAGAACAGAAAGGTTATATAGACAAATCTACCATTGAAGCTGAGATTTCAACAATCCTTAATCAGTGTCTACATGTTTTATCAATAACTGGTGGAACATGTAGACTGAGAATCAGTAGGGATATAGAAAGGCATGAACAACATCGGTCAGCCAGACCTAATAGACATTTATAGAACATTCCATCTGACAACAGAAGAATACATGCTTTCAAGTGCAAATGAAGTATTTATCATGATAGACCATATTCTTGCCTATAAAAATATCACTAACAAATTTAAAAGAATTTAATGTGTTTTCTGACAGTAATGGAATTAAACTAGAAATCAGTAACAGAAAAAAAAATTTGTAATATTCCCAAATATTAAGAATTTGAAAAACTCCTAAATAGCCTGTGGGTCAAAGAGGAAATACATTGAATTGCACAAAAATAAAAAGACTACATTTAAAACTTTATGGCATGCTGCCAATGCAGTGTTTAGAGAAATATGTTTAGCATTATGAAATGCTTATACTTGAAAAACAAAGTTTTCACAATCAATGATCTGAGTTTCTACCTTAAGAACATAGAAAATGAAAGGCAAGTGAGCAGAAAACGAAAAAAGTAAAGGTAAGGGGAGAAATTTAAAAAATAGAGAAATCAATGAAATCAAAAGCTGATTCTTTGAAAAGATTAATAAAACTGATAAACCTTTAGCCAAAATGACAATAAAAAAAGAGAGAAGATACAAATTACACTGTCAGGAATGAAAGAGAAGAAATCACTATAAATTCTTAGGCATTAAAGGAAATATAAGCGAATATTATGAAAATATTTACTTCTGTTAATTGACAATTTAGAATAAATGAACAAATTCCTTGAAATTTTTTTTTAATTATTATACTTTAAGTTCTGGGGTACCTGTGCAGAATGTGCAGTTTTGTTACATAGTTATTATACACATGCCATAGTAGTTTGCTGCACCCATCAACCCGTCACCTGCATTAGGTATTTCTCCTAATGCTTTCCCTCCCTTAGCCCCCGCCCCGCAACAGGTCCTGATATGTGATTTTCCCCTCCCTGTGTCAATGTGTTCTCATTAAATGAACAAATTCCTTTAAAGACACAAACTATGTTCACTCTAGAAATAGATAATCTGAATACTTCTGCATTTATGAAAAAAATTGAATTCATAATTTGGAATGTTTCCACAAAGAATACTACAAAGAATACTATGGATCCAGATCGTTTTACTGGTGAATTCTACCAAACATGTATGGAATAAATAATACTAATTGTATGTAAACTTTTCCAGAAAACCAAAGGTGTTGGAATACCTCCCAACTTATTTTATGACACCAATATAATAATCTATTAAAATCAGATAAAGACACTATAAGAAAACTACAGACCAATATTCCTCATGAACATAGATACAAAAAATTCCTTTACAAAATATTAACAAATTGAATCAAGCAATACAAAGAGTACTGTATTATGACCAAGTGTAGTTTATCCTGGAAATGCAGTGCTGGTGTAATATCTGAAATTATTTAATGTAGCTTACCGTATCAGTAGGCTAAATAAGCCATATGGTGATCTCAACAGAAACATAAAAAGCATTTGATGAAATTCAGCATCCATTTGTAGTTAATAAAAGTCTCAGCAAACTAGGAATAAGAAAATGAGAAGAAACTTCTTCAATTTCATAAATGGCATCTGTGAAAACCCTACGATTAATGTCATACTTAATGATGAAATAGTGAATTTGCTTTCCACCTAAGATTAGGTACAAGGTAAGGAAATTCACTTCCACATCTCCTATTCAACACTATTTTTAAGGTCCTAGCTATTATAAAACTGCAAGAAAAAGGTGTATAAAACATACAAATTGAAAAGGAAGAAATAAAACTACAAAATTCTCAAATGATAAAACAAGACCTAAATGAAAGACAGCAAATACCATTTTCAAGGATACAAAGACTCAATATTATAAAAATGTCACTTGTCTTCAGATTGATTTATCCATTCAGCATAATTTCACAAAACTCCAAATGGTATTTGTGTGTGGTATTTAAGCAAACTGTATCTAAAATGTATAGGGAAAATTAAAAATCTAAGAATAAGAATATGCTTCTGAGAAACATTTGCCATGCCATTTATCAAGACTTACTAGCAACAGCTTTTATAAAGACAATAGGGAATTCATCCAAGTAAACAGGATTGAGACACTGGAAACAAATCCTCTCATAAGTGGAACTTGGATGTTATAGTGGAGGTGATATAGAAGATCTTTGAGAAAGAAGAGAATGCTTAATAAGTAGTCCTAGGATAGCTGTTATTTTTATAGAGAAAAAGAAAATGCATATTACCATGCACAAAAATCAGTTCCAAATAGATTAAGGGCTACAATGTTAATGGCACAACTATATAGAATAATAATTAAAAAAAAGAATATCTTTCCTACTTAGAGTGTGGAAGGGTTTCTTAAACAAGACGTAATTGCTAAATTTAAATATTGGCTATATTAACTACAGAAGATAAACATTTGTTTCTATGAAATGATACAGTAAAGAATTAAAGACAAGCCACAAACTGGGAGAAGGTGTGTGTAACACAAAATAACTGAAAAAGACTGGTATATTTTTTCAAATCTACAAGAAAAAGGCCATTCATTAAAAAAAGACATAAAACATAGAAATTTCATGGAAGAAGAAAGACATATAAATATAAGTGCAGTCTCATCACTAATCAAGGAATGCAAAATAAGAACATGAGATTCTTAGGCTTTCTAGATTGGCACAAATCTACAGGAACTCATATTCACTACTAGATGGATTATAAATTGGTACAGCTACTTTGAAAACAATTTGACATTCTGCAAAGTTGAACTTTCATAGAGTATGATTCAGCAGTTCTTCTCAGCTGTGTATCTTAGACAGCTAGGCGTATTATCAGGTGACATGTACTGAGTAAGAATATTCATGGCTTTGTTGTTAGTATCTAACAGTTGGGAACAACTTGTGTTCATCAATTGGAGAAAAGATTTATAGATTGTGGTAGATTTATAAAAAGGTATGTTATGTGGCAGTAAAAATGAATGAACTATATGTACTTCATTGGGATGACATGGATGAAACAATATGCATGAAAAATGCCAGACACAGATGACTACATACATGAAGAGAAAGCAGTGTGATAGCTAAGAATACAGACTCTGGAGCTAAACTGCCTTGGGGGTGAGTTGTGGCTCCACCACTTACTAGCTGTGTGCCCATATGTAAAGTCTTTTATCCCTTTGTCTGCACCTCAGTTTCTCATTTGTCAAATGATGTTTGTAGTGAGGATTAAATGATTTAGTATGTGTAAAGTGCCTACAGAATAGTGTGATGCTGTATAAGCGTAATTCTTACTATGAATTCTGTTGTGATTGGGCAGTTTTCTGTTTACTCTTTACTTCGTTGTTACTTTAAATAATGTTCTATCACTCCCCATCTTCCAATAGGGCTAATAATAATATATGGTCATTGTTGGTAATGGGAAAATATAAAGAAGAATTAAATAACCATAATATAGTTGCCTTATTGAGGCAGTCTTTTGTTTTGTTTTGTTTTGTTTTGTTTTGAAATGGAGTCTTGCTCTGTCACCCAGGCTGGAGTGCAGTGGCACGATCTCGGCTCACTGCAAACTCCAGCTCCCAGGTTCATGCCATTCTCCTGCCTCCCGAGTAGCTGGGACTACAGGCCCCCGCCACCACACCCGGCTAATTTTTTCTATTTTAAGTAGAGATGGGGTTTCGCCATGTTAGCCAGGATGGTCTCGATTTCCTGACCTCATGATCTGCCCACCTCAGCCTCCCAAAGTGCTGGGATTACAGGCATGAGCCACCATGCCTGGCCGGCAGTCTTACTATGGCTGGTGTACTTTGTGAGATGCTAGAGTATGCTAGTGTCTGGGTAAGACAGATACACTTCTTTTTTTTATGCAATTCTATGTATAAATGGTATAAGTGAATTTGGGCCTCATTGTATCTACCTAGTATGTAGAAGTTTGCAAATGAACCTCTATAGCACTGTGCCAGTATGAAATTGTCTATTAGGAATTCCTGTGGTAAATACCCAAAACAGGAATAAAATAAAAAGACAGTTTATTAATTTTTCCAGTGCCTTTAGGCTTTTGATGATATATGCAAAAATGTTATACAAGCAACAAAAGTTGTAGATAGCCACACATATAAAAAGATTTACTAGCTAAATAGTGCTTTCAGACCTATTATTTCCTCTAACCTGAGGCAAGAGGAGAAATAGTTATGCATTAGCCATTACTAAAAGAGATTTAGGTAACCTAATTAATGACATTGAGGAAATAATGTGAATTCTTACTCCCTCCTCTGTCTGCTTGATACTGGCTGCTGCTGATGGTGGTGTTTTGGTGACTATTTGGAGTTAGGAAGATTCATTATTATCCCCTTAGAATCCTTATAGGTTGGTTTGTGGATATATATGTGATTGTGTAGTATAAACACAATACAATTTCAGTAGGAAAATCTTGCAGCAGTGTGCAAAATCTATAGAAGTGCTGGAGAATTGCTAGAATAAAAGAAATTAACAAATGAAGATCTGGCAGAGTTAGGTGATAATAATTGAAGAGAAAATCCACAAGTTTCATGACATGTTTAGATAGGTGACAAGAATATGATTTGAGGATTTAAAGGATTAATCATGGTCCTTGTAAAAATAATAAAACCATGCATAAATATTACAACAGTGACCTTTCTTTATGATCATATAAGAAACTAGATTTGATAAGAAGAATGTCATATTGTTATAATTTTAGTAGGACTTTTATGATAATTAGTGGTAGGAATATATATTAGTAAATTTAAATTTTAATTTTAATGGAAACTTTTATATATATGTTTTTCTCTATTACTTATCTTTTTCTTGCTTTTCTATTTTCATAATACGTGTGTCATGAGATAATGTTGTTTTGCCATTTAAAATTTTTATATAAATGCAGTTATTTATTCCTTTGTATGTTGCCCTCACCACCTATGTGAGATTCATTCCTATTGTGGTGTGAAACTCTAGTTCATTAATTTTTAGCCCTGTGTAGTATTCCTGTAAAATGCAGGTATACATATTATTTTAGACACCATTGATCATTTGTACTTAAGAGCCTAAAAATATTTCTCTTCACTCAACACTTTGTGAGTGGTTGTTTTATGATGTACTTTGTTAATTTGTTTGTTTTTGTTTTTAGCTGCATGTTACAAAACAACCAAATACGTGTAGGCCAAAAGTAGCAACCTTATTATCTCAGAATATTTGACTTCATAAAGTCTTAATTTCTATGTCTGAAAACCCTCATGAAATATTTAGAAGGAGAATCCCAACCTAAGGTGAATGTTTGGAATGAATATGGCAGATGTCCTTAATATACAAAGTACTTACCCAAATTGATAAGGTAAACACTTAAAACCCAGTTTAGAAAGTGGGAAAAAAGAGGCATCTTATAAAGAAATATAACAACTGGTATACAGGAAAATTGTTAAACTGCATTGAGGTCTTTAAATTTATAATAGAAACAAAAGTAGTTTCTTTGATGACACCTTTTTTCTTCATCTGTTTGTGGAACATGTGGATTTTCCAGGCAGTTATATTTGTAAGAAGGTTGGTTTAAGAATCTACACAGTCAAAGTCAAATTCTGCTAATTTTTTATTTTCTTGCATTAGCAGTTCTTCTAATACGGCATGATTTACTGTGTCATCATAGAAAGACAGCATTAGAGAGTGTACATGGCAGGGTAAAATTAAACACATGCTCACAATCAAATTAATGTATTTCATCTGTCTTCAACTAATAACAATCTGTCATGTTATCTATCTGAGTAGGGGCATAAACAGTTTATTTTGTGTTTGGAGTAACTTCCTGGAGGTAGTTAATGTGACAAGTAGTTTGTTTGAATTGAGTATAACCAGATCAACACTCAAGATGTTTCCTTGATAACCTAAAAATTACTGTGAAATCTGTACAAGTGCTATATTTATATTTTGCTTTTACTTCTTTTAGGTTAGACAGTGACATTTTTTACAATCATTTCACTGAGAATACTCTGTTCCTGCCATATGTATGGACTGAAGAACAAAAATAGTTTATAATTTTAATGTTTTTTCCATTGACAGCAAGTAGACATTAGTAATATAATTAATTGATAATATATTCCCTCTTTAAAATACATGGAATGACATTCTGGTTTGAATGAAAAAGTCTTGTTCATTATAGAACATGTTCTTACAGCATGTTGAAAAATAAATACTTGGGAAACTAGGAACATTGTAAAAGCCTCAGGCCAGTGTAATATAGATACTCTTATAAAGTGCTTCAGAATTTTAAAATTGTACTTAAAACTTTACAACATTTAGTCTGATCAGTAGCTCTGATCTGTGAAATGTACAGAGCTGATACAAATCTATCAGTAGCTCTGATACATTTGATATGTCTAGTTTTAAAATATTTATTACATTTAATACTGTATCTTTTAAGACTGTTCTCTCCCTTGTTACCAGTAATCGTATAGGTGGATGCAGTGGAGATCCTGAGTAAGGAATCTTGAATGCCAGTAAACAAATAGTACCTAAAAAGAAAAGTAATTGTATATTTGGCTATTTGTATTAGCTTGTATGTTTTAGAAGTCAAAGTGTATACATAATTTTAACCACATGTGAATCAAATTGAATACATTATTAAGGGAATTTTGCTTGTTATGTTTGGGCTAATCATGGATCATTTTTAAACTTTATGTAATTTCATGTAAAGTTTCACAACTTGTATGCACAGCTGCAAGTTCTTTGTAATTAACTATATAATCAAGTGATAAGGCAAAGTATATCTTATGTTCTGTGATGCTTAAGGGGTGGTTTTTGTGATTTGTTACTAATTAATACTTTTAATGTATTAACAAATATAAAACCAGCCATATCGTAGTGCGTATTTTTAAAGTAGTGATTATTTGAAGTTTGTCTTTGTTATTTTAATTAAAAATCTAAATAAAATGTAGACTGTTAAGTGATTGTTAATTCATCCCTAAAGTTGATGTTCAAGAAGAAACTTTGAGAACCTCCAGCCGGATTTGAATTAGATAGCATAGTTGTAATTCTGGTGCTACTGATGACTAGATTTGAGACTTTGGTTCAGTCATTCTGAACCTCAGTTTTTGTGTCTGTGTGAAATTAGAATAATGCTTACCTGTTCCCCAAGTTTGTTATGAGGCCCCAAAGGGTTTTGTAAATTTTTAAACAGGGTTAGGTTGTTTCTGAAGTCTCTTAAAGTGGTTTCTCTGCTTGTTTTTTTGTCCTCAGGCATCCTTTCTCCTCATGGTAGCTAGAGTAATTTTTTCAAAATCCAAAATCATATTGTGCTGTTGGTTGCAATCTTACAATGGTTTTCCGTTACTGTATTTGAGTAATATCCTCATTATGCTGTAGGTACCACTCTTGCTTATTATGCTTCTTTGTTTTCCTCAATTGTACTCCATCTTTTTCCTCTTCCAGGTTTTCATCCCTGTCCCAATGACTAAAACAGTGTTTTCCTCCAACTACCTCTTAATTTGTTTGGTTTATTCTTACCCTTTAGATCAGGGGTTCCCAACCCTTAGGCCATGGACTGCTACTGTTCAATGGCCTGTTAGGAACCCAGCCACACAGCAGGAGGTGAGCAGTGTGCGGTGAGCATTACTGCCTGAGCTCCGCCTCCTGTCAGATCAGCAGCAGCATTAGATTCTCATAGGAGCATGAACCCTATTATGAACAGCACATGCGAGGGATCTAGGTTATGTGTTCCTTATGAGAATCTAATACCTGATGATCTGAGATGAAACAGTTTTATCCCAAAATTATGCCCTCCTACTACCCCCATCTGTGGAAAAATTGTCTTCCATGAAACTAGTCCCTTGTGCCAAAAAGGTGGGGTCCACTGCTTTAGATCTCAGATCAAAGAGATCTTCCATGGCTATCCTATGTAAAATTGTCATTGCTATCCTGATTCCTACTCCTGTCTTTGACTCTCGTATTCTCTCGTCTGGTCACCTCCTCCACTTTCAGATTATGATACTTGTAGTAATTGACTCATTTATTTACATGCTTCCTCACTTATTATTCTTTCTACCTCATTAGTGTTAGGATAAAGATAATGTCTATATTGCTCGCTAATTTATCCCTTGTGCTTACTAGCATAGTACTTGACATGTAATAGGTGATCATATTTATTTAATACATTTGAAGTATTGTTTTACCTCTTTTAAAGAAGTGCATGTACTTTTTTTTTTGTAGCCTGTGATTTTATAGCTCTACAGTTAATCTGAATAAACTTTAGGTCGATTTATGTGCAGAACTGTAGTGACTTTCAGGAGGAAAAATAATCAGCTGCATGTATATAATATAAAACCATCTTCTGATTTTAAAGTTATGATATAGTTAATTATGCGTACAGGATGGGTAAACAGAAGAAAATGTCTAATCAGAAAACCTATAGGAGGGTAACATTTTTTATCATTTAAAATTTTCTTTTGAATAGATTCTAAATTTAGAATAAAGAGTTTTCAGTCCATGTAGTCAATGAAAGTAATTTAAATCCAACAAGGGAAAATGTAAGGTTTGCTGATATATGTCACCTGCAAGAATTCCCTTTCTGTGCTTATATATATATTTTTCTTGGGTAGGCTGGAGTATGTGAGTAACTGTGTAGATGATCACCTATTCACACATAAACTTTTTAACACATACAAAACCCTTAGGCCTAGGCCCTGCTGATTTCACTAGCTCTTGGAAGCCAGGTTCTTTCACACGCTTTTGTAAATATTCCTTTTGAAAAGGAGATTTTGGGCTGGGATGATGGGGTTTTCTAAATATACAGTCATGTTATCTACAAACAGGGACAATTTGACTTCCTCTTTTCCAAATTGAATACCCTTTATTTCTTTCTCCTGCTCTGGGTATATACCCAACGGATTATAAATCATGCTGCTATAAAGATACATGCACACGTATGTTTATTGCGGCACTATTCACAATAGCAAAGACTTGGAACCAACCCAAATGTCCATCAGTGATAGACTGGATTAAGAAAATGTGGCATATATACACCATAGAATACTATGCAGCCATAAAAAAGGATGAGTTCATGTCCTTTGTAGGGACACGGATGCAGCTGGAAGCCATCATTCTCAGCAAACTATCTCAAGAACAGAAAAGCAAACACCGCATGTTCTCACTCGTAGGTGGGAATTGAACAATGAGATCACTTGGACTTGGGAAGGGGAACATCACACACTGGGGCCTGTCGTGGGGAGGGGGAACGGGGAGGGACAGCATTAGGAGATATACCTAATGTAAATGATGAGTTAATGGGTGCAGCACACCAACATGGCACATGTATACATATGTAACAAACCTGCACATGATGCACATGTACCCTAGAACTTAAAGTATAATAATAAAAATAAATAAATAAATAAAAGTAAAGAATGTACATCCTCTCTATCCTTAAGGCTATCTGACNTTAAAGTATAATAATAAAAATAAATAAATAAATAAAAGTAAAGAATGTACATCCTCTCTATCCTTAAGGCTATCTGACTATTTTTTTCTCCTCCTTCAGTATGTAACTGAAGCATCACTTTCTCTGTGACATGGCTCCTGTCATCCCTAAGCAGTTGTAGAAGTTTCCTATCTCTGTATTCCTATTATAGATTGTCTTATACAGATCTTTATTAGTCTCATGATTTCAGAATTTCATTATATAGCATCTTTTTATTTGTGTCCTTCTTAGCCTTCCCAGCATTTAGCACTACATAAGTAGTTGGTGAGTAAATGAATGCCTGGAAAAACCACAGTGACACTAGCTAATACTTATTGAGTATATGCCAGTCACATACAAAATGTCTTGCTATATGCTAGTCATTGCTTTTGTGTATTTATTCATCTTATCCATTGTAGCAACCTTAGGAGATAGGTACTATTATTATTCTCATTTTATAGATGAGGAAACTTACTATATTTATTGTTTACAACATTATGTTTTTAACTATGTATACATTGTATAATGGCTAAATCAAGCTAATTAACATATGTATTACCTCACATACTTACCATTTTTTTGTGGTGAGAACACTTAAAATCTATTCTCTTAGCAACTTTCAAGAATACAATACCTTATTATTAACAAGAGATTGCAAATGCTGGCCAGGATGTGGAGGAAAGGGAACCCTTGCACACTGTTGGAGAGTGCGTTCTTTATCACTATACACTACTTTCTTTCCAGATGAATCTGTAAATAACTGAAGAACTATAACTGTATTCAGCCCAAATTTCTTCTGTATTTACCTTAATGCAAAGTCGAGAAAAGTTATTTCTTGTGTAGGACAAGTTCTTGTATATAATCTGTCATCTCTGGATAACAGAGATCATCTCTTGGGATATGAAAATATTTTACTGTTAGGACATTTTCTTTATAAAGATATTTGATATGATGTAATTTTAATCAGAATTGTTTACTATTTAATATAATAAACTTTCTGTTACTCATCAAAATCTGTCTCTATATCCTAATATACAGGCCATTTTATCCTGGAAGTTCTCCAAGTGAATAAATTCTGAACCATCGCATACATTTAGAGAGTTAGTGTTCCACTAGAATCAGCAGGGACAAATGAAGGATAAAAGTGACAGCTTTAGATTCAGAATTTTTTAAAAAATTATACTTTAAGTTCTAGGGTACATGTGCACAACGTGTAGGTTTGTTACATAGGTATACATGTGCCAGGTTGGTTTGCTGAACCCATCTCATCGTTTACGTTAGGAATTTCTCCTAATGCTCTCCCTCCCCCAGGCTCCCACCCCTTGACAGGCCCCGGTGTGTGATGTTCCCCACCCTGTGTCCAAGTGTTCTCATTGTTCAGTTCCCACCTATGAGTGAGAACGTGCGCTGTTTCGTTTTCTGTCCTTGTGATACTTTGCTGAGAATGATGGTGTCCGTGTCCCTGCAAAGGACAAGAACTCATCCTTTTATATGGCTGCATAGTGTTCCATGTTGTATATGTGCCACATTTTCTTAATCTGATCTATCATTGATGAACATTTGGGTTGGTTCCAAGTCTTTGCTATTGTGAATAGTGCCACAGTAAACATATGTGTGCCTATGTCTTTATAGCGGCATGATTATAATCCTTCGGGTATATACCCAGTAATGGGATGGCTGGGTCAAATGGTAATTCTAGTTCTAGATCCTTGAGGAATTGCCACACTGTCTTCCACAATGATTGAACTAATTTACATTCCCACCAACAGCGTAAAAGTGTTCCTATTTCTCCACATCGTTTCCAGCATCTGTTGTTTCCTGACTTTTTAATGATCACCATTCTAACTGACGTGAGATGGTATCTCATTGTGGTTTTGATTTGCATTTCTCTGATGACCAGTGATGATGAGCATTTTTTCATGTGTCTGTTGGCTGCATAAATGTCTTCTTTTGAGAGGTGTCTGTTCATATCCTTTCCCCACTTTTTGATGGGGTTGTTTTTTTCTCGTAAATTTGTTTAAGTTCTTTGCAGATTCTGGATATTAGCCCTTTGTCAAATGGGTAGGTTGCAAAAATTTTCTCCCATTCTGTAGGTTGCCTGTTCACTCTGATGATAGTTTCTTTTGCTGTGCAGAAGCTCTTTAATTAGATCCCATTTGTCCATTTTGGCTTTTGTTGCTACTGCTTTTGGTGTTTTAGTCACGAAGTCCTTGCCCATGCCTATGTCCTGAATGGTGTTGCATAGGTTTTCTTCTAGGGTTTTATGGTTTTAGGTCTAATATTTAAGTCTTTAATCTATCTTGAATTAATTTTTGTATAAAGTGTAAGGGAGGTATCCAATTTCAGCTTTCTACATATGGCTAGCCAGTTTTCCGAGCACCATTTTATTAAATAGGGGATCCTTTCCCCATTTCTTGTTTTCGTCAGATATGTCAAAGATCAGATGGTTTTGATTTCATATGAACTTTAAAGTAGTGTTTTCCAATTCTGTGAAGAAAGTCCTTGGTAGCTTGATGGTGAGGGCATTGAATCTATAAATTACCTTGGGCAGTATGGCCATTTTTCACGATATTGATTCTTCCTATCCATGAGCATGGAATGTTCTTCCATTTGTTTGTGTCCTCTTTTATTTTGTTGAGCAGTGGTTTGTAGTTCTCCTTGAAGAGGTCCTTCACATCCCTTGTAAGTTGGATTCCTAGGCATTTTATTCTTTGTATCAATTGTGAATGGGAGTTCACTCATGATTTGGCACTCTATTTGTCTGTTACTGGTGTATAGGAATGCTTGTGATTTTTGCACACTGATTTTTGTATACTGAGACTTTGCTGAAGTTGCTTATCAGCTTAAGCAGATTTTGGGCTGAGATGATGGGGTTTTGTAGATATACAATCATGTCATCTGCAAACAGGGGCAATTTGACTTCCTCTTTTCCTAATTGAATACCCTTTATTTCTTTCTCTTGTCTGATTGCTCTGGCCAGAACTTCCAACACTATTTTGAATAGAAGTGGTGAGAGAGGGCATCCTTGTCTTGTGCTAGTTTTCAAAGGGAATGCTTCCAGTTTTTGCCCATTCAGTATGATATTGGCTGTGGGTTTGTCATAAATAGCTCTTATTATTTCGAGATACGTTCCATCAATACCTAGTTTAGTGAGAGTTTTTTTTTTTTTTTAACCAGGCAGTGAAACAATTTTATTTCGCAGTTGTCTTTAAAACCTCAAAGACACCTATTTTCTCCATATAAAAACATTAGTATAGATACCCATACTTTCTAGAAAATGATTATACAGACCCTCTCAAAGAAAAATGTATTCCATTATATAGGTTTCAGTGAGGTTGCTTGGAAAAAACTCACATCTGGACTGATTCCTAAAACATAGCATTCCACCACTCTGCAACTTTTGTTCAAAGTATAGATTATTGTCATCAGTATGTGGTGCCTGTATTCTTACATATTTGATAATACATATATAGACTGGCTTATCACTTAATGTTCCATTGGTTCATCATTCTTTTCTGCAGGTTCATCAGCAGGTTGAGCAGGCTGTACCTTTCTCTGTGGCCTTTCTTCAAGACCTTCGAGGAATAGAGACACATTATCATCATCATCATAGATTGTAAACTCCAAGTCTTTACCAATAATTCCAATGGAAACATTCTTTGTAGTTAGGTCCTGCTCTGCAGGAAGTGTCGCTCTTAAGGCACACAGACCGTGTTTAACTAGTTCATTTAAATTGCAGTCCATAAATTCAGACATATGTCTCTCCAAGTAAGTATGAGCTGATTGGGAACGGGCTCCAATGGACATGGCTCTGCAGTCAAAATAGTGAGCAGATGGACAGGTTTGGAAAATGTGAGGGCCCATATCATCATAACCGGCAATAAGCAACCCAACACCATATGGTCTCCGGCCATATCGTTGTGTTTGTATCTGGGTCTTGTTTCCAATTAGAGATACAAGACGAGACACAGGCAGTGGTCTATCAAATACAAATCTGGAATCCAAACACTCCTGACGCATAAAATTACGTAACAGTCTAACATCAGCAGTAAGCCCCGCAATTGAGGTTTACAGCTTTTTTTTTTTTTTTTTTTTTTTTTTAGAGCATGAAGGGCTGTTGAATTTTGTCAAAGGCCTTTTCTGCATCTGTTGAGATAATCATGTGGTTTTTGTCTTTGGATCTGTTTATGTGAAGGTAGGTTCAGAATTTTAATTTGTTGCTTCTGAATCAAAGCTGTAAACCTCAATGAAATAAAAACAGAATGTGGTACTAAAATAGCTATGCGTGTAGTGATATATGTGTTCAGTTTCCCTTCAAATCTGAGAGTGGTGGTATGGATGAAATGGATTGGTCATGACTTGACAGTTGTTGAGGCTAAGTGATGGGTACTTCAAGAGTCATTATACTATTTACTTTTTTATAAATTTGAAATTTTCCATTAAAGTATTTCAGAGTAGTGGATTGTCAATAACTGTAGCTTTGGAAAGCTATATTTTTTAAAGTGTGGTTTAAAAAACCCACAAAATTTACCATCTTAACCATTTTAAGTGTACAATTCAGTAGTGTTAATGTGGTCATATTGTTGTGAAACAAATCTTCAAAACTTTTTCATCTGCAAATCTGGAGTTCTATAGCCATTAAACAATAACTTCCCTTTTTCCTCTCCCTACATCCCCTGGTAACCACCATTCTACTTTCTGTCTCTGAATCTGACTACTTTAGTTACCTCATAAGAGTGGAATCATATGATATTTGCATTTGGTGACTTGCTTATTTCACTTAATGTATTGCGCTCAAGGTTCATCCATGTTGTAGCATGTGACAAGATTTCCTTTCTTTTTAAGGCTGAATAATATTCCATTGTATATATACACTGCATCTTGTTTATCTAGTCATTCATCAATGAACATGTGGATTACTTCCACCTCTTAGCTATTATGACTAGTGCTGTTGTAAACTTGGGTGTGCAAATATCTCTTCAAGACCCTGCATTCAATTCTTTGGGATATATACCCAGAAGTTGGATTACTGGATCATACAATAGTTCTATGTCTAACTTTCTCAGAAACCCCATACAGTTTTCTGTAGCAGTTGCACCACTTTGCAGTCCTACCAACAAACAGTAGTGTTCCAATTTCTCCACATCTTTTTCATCCTTGTTTTTTTTAAATTTAGCCACTTTAATGGTGCAGTGATATTTCTTTTTGGTTTTGATTTGCATTTCTCTGATGATGTATTAGCTTTGAAGAAATATCTATTCAAGCCTTTTGCTTGTTTGTAAATTGTGTTTTTTGTTGTTGTTGAGTTGTAGGTGTTCTCTATATATTCTACATATTAACCTTTTGTCAAATACATGGTTTGCAAATGTCTTCTCCCATTTTGTAGGTTGTCTCTTCACTCTGTTGATTATGTGCTTTGATACAGGAAGTTTTTAAGTTTGATGTGGCCCTGTTAGTCTGTTTTTTCTTTTGTTTCTCTGCATTTGGTGTCATGTCCAAGAAATCACCACCAAGTTCAATGACCTGAAGCTTTTTCCCTGTGTTTTCTTCCAGGAGTTTTACAGTTTTTGTTTTTTATGTTAAGGTCTTTAATTCATTTTGAGTTAATTTTTATGTGTGGTGTAAGATAAAGGTCCAACTTCATTCTTTTACATGTGAAAATCCAGTTTTCTCAACATAATTTGTTGAAGAGATTGTCCTTTTCCCCACTGAGTTATCTTGGCCTCCTTATAGAAGATCATTTGGCCGTGTAATAGAGGTGTATTTCTGGGCTTTCTATTCTATTTGGAAGACTACATTTTTAACCAATAAAATGTTGCTCTTAATTAGCATTTCTTTTATGGTGTATCCAACTCTCCAAGTAAATCTTGCTGTCTGAAAGCAGAGATGTTAGAATAACACCACATTTATTAAAAGATCTTACAAAATACTGAATGATAGTGATGGGTGAAAATTGACACTGGGAGTTCTTGGGTTATCAAGTTTATAATTTGACATGGGGAAAGTCAGGGAGGAAAAACGAGCAGATCCCACAACAAGTTTTGCATTGAGTAAACAGTGTCTTTAGAAGCACATATGCTTTCTGGCATTCAGAAGTGGTGGTGCTATCTTTTCAGAATTGTATTTTCATTCCAGTCAAAAGTGTCCACTCCATGCAAATGCTTTTTTTTTAAAATTGAAGAAGCAATCATGTTGAAAACATACATTTTTTTTCTTTGATTCTTCACAGACAACTATTTTCTTCAGATTTCATTGTTGAAGAAGAATCTAGCAAATACCAAAAGATGACATGTTCAAGCCATCTGTACTTTTACCTAAATGTGTAGCAAACCTCCACACTGTATAATTACTTCTCATACTTCAGCATTGCTTTCCTTGTATCTTCCAACAAAACGTGTTAACAATGAGGTATCTTTTTTTGTTTTTGTACTATTTTCTATGTATCACTTGAGCCATTAAATGGCAACAGAAATAACATTTCCCCAATGATACAAGTTTTGTTAATATTTTCCCTAATAAGTAAAAGTAAAATAGGCTCACAATTTATAATTAAATTTAATGTAATTTTATGACTATTTGATTACATGTGAGATGACCAGAATAATAGAGACAATTATGATGCTTAGATTTTCATTGTCTTGCTAATCATGATAACTTCCTGTATTTTCTTTTAACTTTTAAGTTCATGGATACATATGCGGGTTTGTTACATAGTTACACTTGTGTCATGAGAGTTTGTAGTACAGATTTTTTCATCATCCAGGTATTACAACTAGTACCTATTAGTTCTTTTTCCTGATCCTCTGTCCCCTCCCACCCTCCATCCTCTTGTAGGCCACAGTGTCTATTGTTCCCCTCTATGTGTCCATGTGTTCTCATCATTTTTCTCCTACTTATCAGTGAGAACATGTCATATTTGGTTTTCTGTACTTGCTTTAGTTTGCTAAGGATAATGGTCTCCAGCTCCATCCATGTTCCCACAAAGGACATGATCTCCTTCTTTTTTATGGCTGTATAGTATTTTGTGGTGGATATCTACTGTATTTTCTTTATACAGTCTATCAATGACAGGCATTTAGGTTGACTCCATGTCTTTGCTATTTTAAATAATGCTGCAAGGAACATATACTTGCAAGTGTCTTTAAGATAGAATGATTTATATTCCTTTGGGCATATACCCAGTAATGGGGTTGCTGTGTTGAATGGTAGTTCTGTTTGAAGTATTCGAGGAATCACCACACTATTTTCAACAATGGTTGAACTAATTTATACTTCCACCAACAGTATGTAAGCATTCCCTTTTGTCTGCAATCTTGCCAGCACCTATTATTTTTTGGGTTTTTCCATTCTGACTAGTGTGTGATGTTATCTCATCGTGGTATTGATTTGCATTTCTCTAATGATCAGTGATGTTGAGCTTTTTTTCATGTTAGTTGGGTGCATGTATGTCTCCTTTTGAGAAGTGTCTGTTCAGGTCCTTTACCCACTTTTTAATTGAGTTAGTTTTTTTTCTTGTAAATTTATTTAAATACCTTACAGATGTTTGATATTAGATCTTTGTCAGATGCATGGTTTGCAAACTTTTCTCCCATTTTGTAGGTTGTCTGTTTACTCTGTTGATAGTTTCTTTTGCTATGGTGAAGTTCTTTAGTTTAATTAGATCCCATTTGTAAATTTTTGCTTTTGTTGCAGTTGCTTTTGGCATCCTCATCCTGAAATATCTGCCTATTCCTATGTCCAGAATGGTTTTGCCTAGGTTGTCTTGCAGGGTTTTTTGAGTTCTTTGTGTATTCTTGATATTAATATTTTGTGATAGTTTGTAAATATTTTCTCCCATTCTGCAGGTTATTTCTTCACTCTGTTGATTGTTTCTTTTGCTGTGTAGAAGGTTTTTGTTTGATGTAATTCTATTTGTCTACTTTTTGGATTTGTTGTCTGTGCTTTTGAGGTCTCAGCCATAAAAATCTTTGCCCAGACCAATGTCTGTAAGCATTTCTCCTGTTTTCTTCCAGGAGTTTCACAGTTTCTGGTCTTAAATTTAAGCCTTTACTCCATTTTGAGTTGATTTTTGCTTATGGTGAAAGATAAGAGTCTGTTTGTATTCTTTCACGTGTGGATGTCATCATGAGGTTAGCTGGTTATTATGCACTTTTTTGTGTGGTTGCTTTATAGTATCACTGGTCTGTGTACTTAAGTGTGTTTTTGTAGTGGTTGGTAGTGGTCTTTCCTTTCCATATTCACTGCCTCCTTTAAGAGCTCTTGTAAACCAGGTCTGCTAAGAATTCCCTGAGCATTTGCTTGTCTGAAAAGGATCTTATTTCTTTTTTGCTTAGTTTGGCCAGATATGAAATTCTGGATTGGAATTTCTTTTCTTTAAGAACATTGAATATTAACCCCCAATCTCTTCTGGCCTTTAGGGTTTCTGGTAAGAGGCCTGTTAGTCTTATGGGCTTCCCTTTGTATGTGACCTGACCTTTCTCTCTAGCTGCCTTTAACATTTTTCCTTTTATTTCAACCTTGGAGGATCTGATGATTATGTGTCTTGGGGATGGTCTTCTTGTGAAGTATCTTACTGGGGTTCTCTGCATTTCCTGAATTTGAATGTTGGCCTCTCTAGCTAGGTTGGGGAGATTCTCATGGATGATATCTTGAAATATGTGTTCCAGGTTGCTGCCAGTCTCCCCATCTGTTTCAGGGACACCAATGAGTAATGGATTTGTTCTCTTTACTTAATCTCATATTTCTCAGAGATTTTGTTCATTCCTTTTCATTCTTTTTCCTTTATTCTTGTCTGACTTACTTCAGAAAGCCAGTCTCCAAGCTCTGGGATTCTTTCCCAAGCTTGATCTATTCTGCTATTAATAGTTGCAATTGCATTATGAAATTATTGTAGTGTGTTTTCAGCTCTGTCAGGTCGGCTGCATTCTTTTCTGTACTGGCTATTTTGTCTTTCAGCTCCTGTATCATTTGGATCTTCCTTGGATTAGGTTTCAACATACTCCTGCATCTCAATGACCTTTGTTTCTATCCATATTCTCAATTCTATTTCTTTAATTTCAGCCATCTCAGTCCAGTTCAGAACCCTTGCAGGAGAAGTAGTGCTGTCATTTTGAGGAAAGAAGGTACTCTGGCTTTTTGAGTTGTTAGAGTTCTTGTGCTTATTCTTTCTCATCTTTGTGGGCTTATGTTCCTTCAATCTTTGATATTGCTGATCTTTGGATTTTTTTTCTTTTATCCTATTTGTTGACATTGAGAGTTTGATTGTGGTATAAGGTGGGTTCAGTCAACTGGCTTCATTTCTGGAAGATTTTAGGGGGCCAAACCTCAGCTCCCAACTACTGGACTTCATGCTGTAAATCTGGGGGACTAGTATCTGGCCCCAACTTTGTTCTCTGACTCCTCGAAGGTAGGAACCTACTGTGCTGGTGCAACCTACATATTCCTGGACCACTGGTCATTACACTTCAGTGGGTGGTACTAGCCAAAGTGTTTCATAAGGCAGCAGCAGTGGGATTTGTCCTTGTTTGCATGTGTTAGCAGCAGCAGCAGCAGCAGCAGCACGGTGGGGTACACACTCATCAACTGCAAGAGGGTGCTAGCAGGTGCTTGCCTCCCTGCAGGCATTCACAGCGGCAGCAGAGGCATTACTGCTTTGAGGGACACAGGGCTCCTGCTGCTGGCGACTGTGTCCACGGTAATGCTGGTGGTGGTGTTAGCATGGGGGTCTGGTGCTGGCGGGTGCAGGTCTGTGTCTGGCCTCTGTGCATGATCACTCAGGTGGGAGCGGCTTCTCAGGGTAGGAGAGGTTCATTGTTCTCCCTTCCTAGTTTTACTCTTGCAGCAGTGTTGGTGCAGGGATGGGGCTCTGGAGCTGGTGGGGCTGGCGGGGTTCAGTGGGGCGAGGGAGCAGACAGGCTGGTGCGTGGCTGTGAGCACTACTTTCCACCCTGAAATCTCATGAGAACTTATTTACTATCATGAGAACAGCACAGGAAAAGCCGTCCCCATGAGTCAGTTACCTCCCACCAGATCCCTCCCATGACCTGTGAGGATTATGGGAGCTACATTTCCAGATGAGATTTGGATGGAGACACAGCCACCCAAGATGAGATTTGGGTGGGGACACAGCCAAACCATATCACTACCTACCACAATACCTGGCATATGATAGATGCTCAATAAATGTTTGTTGAATAAATCCTTTTTTTTAAATTAAATTGACCAATGGTAGTACTAGTCTTTCCATGGTTATATTTGTTAGGAAAAAAACTTTTGTTTGAGTAGTAAATGATAGATGGAGATTTGGAAGGAAGGAGAGAGAAAGAGAAAGAAAAAACAATAAACCATTAGAAAAAACAAATGTACACACACATTTAAGTGACACAACTTTTATATTATTTATTTATTTATTTATTTATTTTATTTATTTATTTAATGGATGGTGATTGTCCAATGGATGGTGACTTTCAATGGGAAACTTTTCCTGGCGACAAGATTTGCTCTTAACTCCGTTGAATTAGAAAAGGTTTTTAGTTTCAATATTATGATAAATTGGATATATAAATGCATTGCTAATAGCTTAGTAGTTTTAGCTGCACAAAATTGAGCCTTGGGTATCTGGACATTCTTGGCCTGTTCTTGAAATAAAGATAGTGATGTTTAAGGAAATAGCACTGTGGCCAGAAAACAAAAACAAACAAACAAGACAAACAAAAAACCAAAAACCAGGCCGGGGGTGTCTCATGCCTGTAATTCTAGCGCCTTTGGAGGCCGAGGTGGGGCCAGATCATTTGAGGTCAGGATCGAAGCCAGCCGTGGCCAACACAGGGTGAAACCCCATCTCTACTAAAAATACAAAAATTAGCGGGCGTGGTGGTCCGGCGCCTGTAATCCCCAGCTACTCGGGAAGGGCAAGGCAAAGAATTGCTTTGAACCTGGGAGGCAGAGGTTGCAGTGAGCCAGAGATCATGCCATTGCACTCCAGCCAGGATGACAGTGCAAGACTCCGTCTCAAAAAAAAAAAAAAAAAAAAAAAAAAAAAAAAATTCCACATTTTCCAAGGTAAACAATATAAATGGGGCTCAGGAATACCCCATTAGATTAAAAAAAAAAATCTCCTAGAGAGAGAACCCTTGAGCCTACAAACTAAAGACTTTCAATATAATTTTAAATAAAGTCTTTTATGTAGTATGAGTGCATTTTTTAGTTGATAATCAATTGGCACTATTATGTAGGCTTACTAGATTTGCAAATTTACAAGTTTTTACAAGTCAGTTGGGTCCCTTCCTCAGGAAATCAGTTTAAGTTTTTTTTTCCTATATTGACTCAAAGAGCCTAGTTGTCCTTAAATCCTGTGAATATATTTGCCTTATAATTTGACGGCATTGAATAAACACCCTTATAGGGTCTGTAGTGTTGTAAAAAGAGAAACTGTTAAATAAAGGATCACATTTGGAAAAATAGACTGTGCTGGATAAAACCAGTATTGCATATGAGTGCTGTGCTTTGCTTTAAAGCACCTACAACTATTCAAGGAAATATATCCTTACCCCTTACTCTCAAAATGGATACTCTAGATGGAAAACAACTGAACTACGTCTTTGTGAAATTAAACTATGGCTATAAATTAATGTAAACACCCAATGTAATATTGATCTCTTAAGCAGAAAGTTATATATTTGTGCTAACATTCAAACTTACAGAGATTACAGAGCTAATTATTAATTATTAAAGTAATTAAACTGTTTCAAGCCAAATATGCTTGGGTAGGTACAACTTGCCTTCAACTAATCACCATGTTTAAATGTACTCTATTAAGTGGATCTTTGTTGCGCGTCATCAGTGTGCCTGAACTTATACAGATGATAATAATAATGATAGCTCACATTTGTGTTAGCACTTATTTGCTGGTCATTGTGCATTATACATAGATTAATTATCAAATAACTCTATACAAAATAGGTATATTTATTATTCCCAGTTTACAGATGTGAAAACTCAGTCATAAAGAGGTTTAATAAATTGTCCAAGGTTACACAGCTAGTGTCTAAACTGGAATATAATATTGGAAACCAAGTCAAACATGTTAAAAATGTATTGATAGACTCTAATATTGAATTGTTTTCTCTCTTTAACACCTTTCTAGTTGATTTGGAACATATGAGAACAATAAAACCTGAAAAACACTTACGGTTTTGCCAGGAAAATGGTTTTAGTAGCCACTTTGTCTCAGCCAAGACAGGAGACTCTGTAAGTAAAATAATGAATACTGTATATTATAAGTGATGTTTTACTTTTATTTACTAACATTCCTAGGAAGTATACTTCCATTATTTAACCTTTGGAGCAAATTAATTCCTATTGAAAACATGAAATTCCTTAGATTAGGTATAACATGTTTATTCTGGTTATATTACTTTTATAATTTATTTAACATAATTGTATGGTTATTTTCCAAAAGGGAATTAAAATGAATATAAACCACCCATAATGTCAGTATCTAGAGGTAACCACTCATAACCTCGTATGATTCCATCTAGTCTCTTTTCCTGATGCTCACACTAGTACTGTTGCCTGTGGCTAGTAGATGGCATTCATTGAGTGCTTACTTTGTTATAGATATTGTACTACTCTGGTTATCTCCATTTTATAGAGGAGTCTTAGAGAAATTATGTAATGGGGTCCAGATTACACAGCTAATAAGTGGAGGAGAGAGGATTTGTAAAGGCAAATAGTGACACTCTGGGACTCACAGTCTTGACCACAAGCCTGTATTTATTTTTAAAAATTAAGATTATAATATAGAAATAATTTTATATTTTACTTTTACTTAATATTTTTATTGTTTCCATGTCATTTAATAATAGATTGAATAATTCATTTAATAAATGTTCAAAAATTTATTCAGTCTTATTGTGGAACATACAGGTTGTTAAGTTTTGAACATAATGTTCTAATGTAAAATTTTGTCCATAAGTTTTTGATGTTTTGGTTATTTTCTTCAGTTAGATTCCTTGAGAGAGGATTGAAACATTGCCAAATCACCACCAGAAAGACTAAATTCATACTATCACCGGCATTGTATGATTGCCATAACTACATCCTTTTAACATTCAGGATTTATTTATGTATTTATTTTAAAATCTTTGTCAAATTGGTAGGTCCCCCCAAAAGAAAAAAGATACTTCACTATTTAAATTTGAATTTCTTTGATTATAATTGAGGTTGAAATTTTAAAAGTTTTATTAGTTATTCACTTTCTGCTTTTTACTTGTTATAATTTTCTATTGCATTAGAAATTTTCTATGACCATTTTTATGTTAGTGCTAGTAGTCATGTGTCACAATTTTTTCAGATAATCCTCACTGACCCCATTTGACTATTTTCCAGTTGACATTTTCAACTAAAAGAAGTTTGAAATTTTCTGTGGTTTAATATTTTGATGTTTTCTCTGTAATATCCTTTATAGTTTTATACCTAAAATAAATATTAAATAATATGACTGGGGTTTAATCTTTCTTTTGATAAGACTCATTAAAAAATTTGGACTCCTGGAATCCTTTCCCCTCAGACAATGTGAACATGGGCACATATGCACCCATCTATGCCTTTGAAAAAAATGTCAGTAATTGTAGATAAATTCATCCATGGATTCACTGGGCTTCTGCCCTCACTTAATCTTCCCAGGGGTCTTTTTGCCATTTCAGAATTATTTTAACTTGTAGTATTTTAACTTGTTTTGAACCACTTAGTATTTTTTTTGCCACTTAGTGTTTTTTGTGTGCTTATATTGAACCACTATTAAAAAACTTCATTTTTTTTTTAAGTGATACTTTGAAATGGTTTGTTCTTGTGAAATTACTTTAAGACTTGTAATCATCTCTAGCTCCAGGTAACTTCCTCTCGTTGTTTGAGGAGTTGAGCTCCTGGCTTACTATTCTTTCTCTGATATTACCTATGTCATAATTCTTAGTGATTTCAGTATCCTTGTTTCTTCCTGACTCCACCTTAGTCACTCTCGCATACCACATATCACGTCATTACAAATTACTGTGGCTCTTTTATTACCTCAGTATCAGGCATCCAAATCGCTAACCACCAACCATCTTCTGTTTCACATCCTTGAATGTCCTAATACAACCATTCTCAACCCTAGCAAGACCTACAAGACATTGATCCTAACACCTTTGCAAAATCTTAACCTCCTTTCATGTCTTCATTTTTCTCTCTTCTGAACTTAAATCTCATGGCCAGTCCAAATCATTGCCATGCACATACTCTCAGTTCCCTTTTTCCGCTTTCGCTTTGTCAGACCCACTTGGCTAAACCTTAATTCTGGTTTAAACCAAGCCTCTGCTTTTTCATGGGTGTGCTCATGAACATGACCAGAGAAAAACACAGAGGTATGCTGGAGGTTTCACTTTAAGTTCACAATCCCTAATCTCAAGTGGGCCCTTAATGCTGCTCAGTAATTATGCCCTATATCCCTAGTCTACCACCTCTTCCCTCAGCTAGGTGACTTTTTTTTTTTTTTTTTTTTGAGACAGAATATCACTCTGTCGTCTGGGCTGGAGTGCAGTGGCGCAATCTCAGCTAACTGCAGCCTCTGCCTCC
The DNA here is from genome assembly GCF_001698545.2 of Rhinopithecus bieti. Classification (NCBI taxonomy): domain Eukaryota; kingdom Metazoa; phylum Chordata; class Mammalia; order Primates; family Cercopithecidae; genus Rhinopithecus; species Rhinopithecus bieti. Next base: position 371,774 of record NW_016810801.1, on the reverse strand, counting down.
TGGGTTCAACCAATTCTCTGCCTCAGCCTCCCAAGTAGCTGGGATTACAGGTGCCCACCACCACACCTGGCTAATTTTTGGTATTTTTAGTAGAAATGGGGTTTCACCATCCTGGCCAGGCTGATCTTATAACTCCTGACCTCGTGATCCACCTGCCTCAGCTTCCCAAAGTGTTGGGATTACAGGCGTGAGCCACTGTGCCCAATGACTATTTCATAGCTTCTCTTCTCTCTTCAAATGTTCAAACTGTCCTCCTCTATTCTATCAGCTGACGACCTTGTTTCCTATTTTGTAAGAAATTTGAAACAAATAGAAGACAACTTCTACATACTGATGCTACCAGGTCTAACCCCATCCTACGTACCCCATCTGTTCTCATATCTTCTGTCTTCTCTGTGGTTACTATGGGATCTGTTCTAGCTAGGGCCAACTTCTCCATTGTGTACTAGTCCCATTTATCTTTGCTGAATCAAGGAGTTGCTTTAGCAGTTCTGTTTCATATGTTTTATTTTTTTTCCATCTACTGGATTATTCTCTCAGCATACAAAATATTATGACTTATCTTAAAAACAAGAAAGCTCTTGATGCCACATTTTTTCCTCTAGCTGTTGCCTCATTTCCTTCCTTCACTTTCCAGTATATGTTTTGAAAAAGTTGTCTCTAGTTCTTCTTTTCCCAATTTTTCTTCCAGTTCCAGCAGACTTTTGCCCTCAGTATTTTACCCAAACTGCTATTATCCAGGTCATCAATGGCCTCCTTTTTGCTGAATCCAATGATCAGTACTCAGCCCTCATCTTACTTGACTAAGTAGCAACATAAATAATTGCTGATCACTCTCTCCTCTTTGAAATACTCTCTGCACTTAGCTTCCAGGATACAATGCCTCCTGTTTTTTGTTTATTTTTTTTCTACTTCACTAACTACTCTGTCAGTCCCCTTGACTGATTTTCTTACCTCTCCAACCAACTAAGGTTCAGTTCTTTGATATCTCTTTTTCTACACGTATTCCCATAATGGCTTTATTTAGTCTTGTGGCTTTGCTCATACTTTTCCCCTGAACTCTAGACTCTTATATCCAACTGCCTGTGCAGCATCTCCACTTAGATAATAGACTGTCCAATTTAACATGTTTAGAACTGAGCTCTTGATATTCCCTCCTCAAATCTCTCACAGTCTTCCTCACTTTAATAAATAGCAGATCTACCAGTTGCTCAGGCCAAAAAAATTTTGGAGCCTTTCTTGACTCCTCTTTTTCTCTCATACCCCACATCTGTCACCAAATCCCATTGGCTGTACTTTGAAAATATATCCAGAACCTGGTGGCTGTTTCTTACTGTGTCCACTCCTACCACTTTGGTTCAGCCTCCATAATCTTTTACATTAGTTTCTTTGCTGATTCTCTTTTTGTACACTTGGTCTCCTATAGTGAATGTTAATACAAACAACCAGACTAATGCTGTTAAAATAAAAGTCACATTGGGCCACCCTCCCACGCCTTCCATTTCATTTGGAATAAACGTCAAAGTCCTTCCAGTAGCCTACCAGATTCTACATGCTTTGCAGGCCCTTCACCTCTTTGCTCATCTTCTTTTAGAACCACTCTTTCTCTCCACTCCACCACAGTACTTTTCCTATTGTTCCTTGAACATTGACTATCAATGAACTAAAATATATTGTGCTTCTTAGGGTACAAACGGCATAAGGCTATCAGAAATATGTGTCCATTTTTTGTTAGAAATAAAAATTAACAAAGTTTTGATAAATATTCTGTAAGCATGTGATGAGTAGGGATAAGAATATGGTAGGACATTTATGAAGAAAAGATAGTTATACTACACTAAATGTCAGTATTGGAACTCTAGTAATTATAGTGGACCTGACATAAGCTAACTATGTGTGGAAAGGCTATTTATAGAAAAATATTTGTCTGTTTTTGTTTAATCGTAATGGCATATATTTTTCCTTTGAACTGATAAAATATGGTAAATAGTACCAAGTTACTTTACTCAAGATACATGGAGAATTTGTTGGAATGATGTGAAAGGCACAGAGAGTATTAAAGTGTTTGAAAGTAAGACCTTTTAAGATAGGCCACAGGCGGCTAAAAGGACCAAGATAAAATTGGCAGTGAAAAGTGGGGTGGTAAAGTATAGATTATTTTTATTCAGTAATTATGGGAGTTTTTATACTAGTAAGATTGTTTTGTTGTTGTTTTTTAAAGTGGTAGCTGTAATCATCATGTTAAATCTTTAATGTGTGTGTTTAGAGAAAATTCATTGAATTGCATGGAGTTTTAAATTATGGCTTAATAATTTAAAATTATTATATTTAAAATGTTGCTACATTTGACAAAGGTATTTTGGAATCACCTGCTATATCACATTTTGCAATTATTGCTGTTTATCATTTTAAGAAAATTCTGTTTATTTGAAGATAACTTAAGCATGACTCTTTTATATCATTTAAACCCATTTTTGTTATGTAGGTCTTCCTGTGCTTTCAGAAAGTTGCTGCTGAAATCCTTGGGATCAAATTAAACAAAGCGGAAATAGAACAGTCACAGGTGATTACCTTGAACTTTATATTTAAAAAATTAATGAATTTCTTACAAGGCATTAATTTTCACCCATAAGTTCTTACACATTTATGCCTTCTGTGTACCTGTCTCTAAAAGCTTTGGGAATAGATTGTATGTATGAATCAGTGTTTATTGCAGAAGATGGAGAATGTTAACTTTTTGCCAAATTATGATACCCTTGAAACCTCATTTTGTCTTTTTTGTTGGGAAAAAGATACTGGTATAAAAAAAAATTTATTAGTGGTTAACTAATGAATTTAGGTGCTGACCACATTGTTTGGTACTTCTTTATTTAAATCCTTTTGGAGCGTCTATTCAATTTTAAAACATCCTTGACTGTAATGATACTAGTTTTTGATGTTATTTTGTTGTCAGTTTAGTAGTGTTATTAATTAGTAAGGATTTCTAAGTTTTTTCACTATTCCTAGATAGTTCTGTTAGACTAAGAAAAAAACATGCATATCAGTAGCCAAGAACTTTAAAGTACCACTATAATTTCCCACTAATTCATATGTCTGATAGAATGAAAATCAGAGCAAGAGCCTAAAAGGTACGCTTCAGAAGTGGTTTGGTTAGAAGTAACAAACTAGTTACATTTTTCCTCAATTTCTTCCACCCCATTCGCACCCTGTGCAACTAAAAAAGTCTAATTATCTTTTCCCATCCTTAACTTTTTCTTTAATTCTTTTAGAGTTAGTTCTGTATCTTTTTCTCATGATCTCTCTCTCTCTCTCTCTCTCTCTGTGTGTGTGTGTGTGTGTGTGTGTGTGTTTTAAAATGATTGAAGCAAATATTTGAAATTGTTATACTGATGTGGCTGCTTCTAGGACTTGATTAAAATATTTGAAACGCTAAACATTTGCTAATTTTAATTCCCATCATTCAAAGACATTTGTTTTATTTAGCACTTGGTATGGCCAGATACAGTGCTAAGATACTTTGTGATGTTTAAGTAGCTCCCAGACACATAAAAAGTGGTTACTTGGTTTGGATCTAGGAGAATATAAGAAAGAGAAGTCATCATGATTTGCTTGATCACACAGACCTTGGATCCCAGAGGTCAAGTAATTCCTTTGCTTTTTAGCTTCTCTGTCTAAATAATGTTTGTCTCTGCTTAATTAGACAGTCTGTGATTATCATAAGTGATTTATTCATCATATGTTGTATACTCAGTATAGTGGTGGGTGTAAAAAAGAATTAAAAGACTTTAAAATGTCCCTGCTTTCAGTAAAGAAAATTAATAGGTTATGTGCCAGGGGGACTGTGTTATCTCAGTTAATCCTCATAACTCCCTGGATCAGGTAAAATTTTATCATTTTATGATCAGGAAGCTGAGACTATGGAGAGATTCAGTGACTTGATCACTAACCCTTAGTTGGGCAGTGGTGGAGCCAGAATTTGCACCCAGGTCTCTCTGACACCAGTGCCCTTGGTGTTTCCACTCTGCCATACTGGGGGAAGGTGTACTGGGCAGTTTGGAGTGGGAAGGGAGAAAATGGCTGAAAGAGGAACTAGTATCAATATACCTGGGTAGAAAAGCTTAGGTTGTACTTTAGAAACAGAAGAGCAGTTTGGTTAAAATAAATGACCATTTGTGTCAGAGTATAAAGAGTTTGAGAACAGATTTTGGGGATTTATGAATGCCAAGTTGATTAATTTTATTTGACCTATAATCATTTTGAGGTAGGGCAGTAAATGAAAGCAGTTTTTAGATAGAATTAATCTAATGGGATATTTTTGTATGTCATTGGATAGGAGGGAGATTGAAGTAAGGAGACTGAGTTACTGCTACCATGTGAAAATGGCCAAAGTCAAGGTAGAAGGGAAAGAGGGAACTGATAGGACTTGTGAAATTATTGGATAAGAGAGAATAGAAGTCCAAGATAATAACCCTGAGGTTTCTTGCTTGGAGGAATGAAGACAAGGGAAACCGATGATTGTGGTCTTTCTGAAAGAGGGAATGGTGGGCTGGTGCTTCACAGGTGAGAGGGCCGCACTGAGGAAGAATTCCTTGTACTGCCTGAGCTGTGCAGCAGTGATCAGATACAAGGAGACCTCTGGAGAGATGAAACAACTGGAGGCAAAATTTGGGGAAAGCTTTATTAACATTAGCTCCCTCGTGTTGCAAGATCAACAGAGTTACTCTTTTGACTTTGGATATGGGCTTAATATCCTGGCATATTTTAAATAAAGAGATATTAGATGTGTTAATTACATAATTCTCTACCCTCCCTGCACATCCACCTTGTTTATTATGCTTTGAGATTTAATTCTATCTTCAGTTTGTTGGTGGCATTTACTCTTAATGCATTCATTTGAAGGGGAATTCAAGTTACTGCAGCACTCTTCTATATGTTTGTCAAAATTCTTTGTATATAGCAAGAAGCCTCATTAGTCTTTCTTGATCCTGATGAATTTGGTGTTTTTGCCAATTAAATTGTTGATTTTACAATTCATATTTCTCAGTGGAAACATTTTTGCAAGTTCATCTAAAAGACTAGGAAGTGCAGATTATATATACACACACACACATATATACACACATATATACACACACATACATACATACATGTACACACACATACACACTGCATGTGGTTTTTGTGACATTTGAAAGATTACTGGGGGGATTCAAGGGAATGTTTGAAAGTACTTTATATTATTCTATAGAGAAGGAGTTAAATGGCAGACTCACCAGTCACATTGATTTTTTTTTTTTTTTGAGACGGAGTCTTGCTCTGTCGCCCAGGCTGGAGTGCAGTGGCCGGATCTCAGCTCACTGCAAGCTCCGCCTCCCGGGTTTACGCCATTCTCCTGCCTCAGCCTCCCAAGTAGCTGGGACTACAAGCGCCCGCCACCTCGCCCGGCTAGTTTTTTGTATTTTTTAGTAGAGACGGGGTTTCGCCGTGTTAGCCAGGATGGTCTCGATCTCCTGACCTTGTGATCCGCCCGTCTCGGCCTCCCAAAGTGCTGGGATTACAGGTTTGAGCCACCGCGCCCGGCCAGTCACATTGATATTGATGCTCTACTATAATAATTTACTTTGCGACATCAGTATTTACAATGAGATTTTAGTCCTAGTTCCATTCACTGATTATTTAAAGAGATTCTGCTAGTTTATTTCTAACCTAGATTGCTCTTATTTGGGAGTTATATAAAATGAGTTAACACACTTTGTAAGCTTTGCAAGGAAGAGGAAGAGAGAGAAAAGAAAATGGATGCAATTTATTAACACAGTAAACATATTTTGAGGGTCTGTGTAATGCCAGGGACCACAGTAGAATCTGGGGATACAGAAATGAATAAGAGAAAGTCCCTATCCTCAAGGAGCTCCCAGAATAAGTGCGGCAGCCAAACATTTAAACAACACTATAGATCCCTTTTTCACAATTCCCAATTTGGTTAATAGTTTCATTTGCATCATTTATGTAGTCTTCCCCTTTCTCCCCGACCAACCATTATCCTCTAAGATATTGTAAGAATTGATACTGTTGTTAACAAGTGTTATAGTTTCCCAGGTTGTTCAGATTTTTTATTTGCAAACTGCGTAGACCTTTAGGAGAAAAAATAAATTTACAATTGCTGTTGTTTAGGAAATCCAGCCATCAGCTCTTTAAGAATGCATTAGATAATTGATAAAGAAAAAGCATAGTCCTTTTAGTCCTGTCTTATGTCCTTCAGACTGAATTGCAAGGAAGTTTTGCCATATCTACTTGGTGTTAAGAGTTCTTAATATGTTTTTAAGCCTCAACATTTTTACTTGCCAATTAATAAACTATGAATTTCTGCTTGATTTGAACTAGGTATGTATTAGTTTTAAAATACCAAAAATTTTCTATCATATCTGAGATATTCATTAAACTTGCTAAAAATATATATTCCTTATTGTCCCCTCAAACTATTTTCAGACTGTATCTGAAAGTATCTCACGTAGGGCTTGGCATGTAATAGACATGCTCAAGATTTTAATTATCTTAATTGGCAGATTATTGTACAGTACCCCTTTAACCATTGGTCCTTTCTGCTTTTTAGCTTTACCTGAGTATTGATCGTCCTCAGATTCTTCTTACCCATGTGTTAATTTTTTATGATTATTTTCTCCAGTATGTTTATGAAGACTATCCTGGGATTTCTTTCTTATCCTAAAGACCACTTGTTTTCTTGAGGAGCACATTTTCTCACTTTGTACATACTACTCTAACCCTCAGATATTGAACGTTGCTTAATGGATTTTCATATCACATACTATTTTTTCTCTTTCCTGTTCACCTTTTATATTAATTTTTTAAGTAAAATTTCAAAACCAGATGGGACTTTAGAGATCATGTAGGTATGCTTTTTAACATGTTGTATCCTATATCCATGCTTTAAATTGTATTCTGTAATCTCATTACACTTTGAATGTATACCAGTCAGAATATTCTGTAATAGTTTAAAATTTGTTTTATATGCTAGACTCTTATTATCTCAAGAAACAGAGATTGTGCATTATTTACCTAAATGTCTGCAATATCTGGGATAGTGGTTGGCTTTGAATGAATGATAGTGACAAATGTTTTAGCCCTCAGGGTGTATTTACTCCATATCCTGGGCATGACAAACTATGGCCTTTGCAGTGGTAAATACGTTCCTATTATCTGGAGTATGGTGCAATTGCACAGTTGACCAAATTTATCTTTAGTATCTCTCCGAGAGTCCATCTATACTCCTTACACCTTGTGCCCCAACCCATAGGTTGCTTTCTTGCTTATGCCCTCCATTGCTACTGCTTCCATTTCCAGTATCCACTTGGCAAATGCTCTTTGAAAATATCAGGGTTAAGCTTGTGTTCACTCATATAACTCTTTTCCTCTTAGGGCCACTTCATTATTTTCATTTCATCAACTAATAGCAGAGAATAATTGAATGTACTTTGTGGCTCTAAAAATAAAGGTTGGTATTTTGTAGGTAACATTTTCTCTAAAAACACCAATAAATGGGTTTTAAATAAGCTGACTACAGTGAAACCACCTACCGTGAAGTTTATGACATGGAAATTATGTTTTTCTAATCATAGAAAGTGAAATTTGGAATCTGCAGAGCCTTGGTTATGGGTTACAGTTCGGAAACACTTTACAAAGCTTTATGTCAAAGAGTCAAAGCCCCTGAGAGTGATGCTGTCTTGTTAATTCTTCATTAATTTGATGAAAATTAATAATGAAATCCAAGTCATTTACGTTAGTCAGTTCTTGGACCAAAATGTCTCGAGCACAGGACAGTAACCTGGTTGTGTTTCTAGGATAAGACTTAAACCAACATTTTGTTGGATTAACGAGTTGCTTACTGATTATGAAAATCCCATCTCTTCATTGTAACCCATAGTTTGGCATGAAACAATTAGGTTTGGGGAGGTTAGATAATGGTATACAATATTTCACTGATGTACCCCCCACTCATACCTCATTTGGCAGTTGGTAATGCTTGTGTTGATAGCATCAGGTGGAGTGCCTAGTAAATCATGAGTCTTGTCCAAAAGTTAATGCTGCTTATTGCTAGAGAACTTAAGCAGAAGCCACCCAAGGCTAATATGTTCGTATGCCTCAGCATCCTATTCATTTACTCTCAATTGTTTGTAGAATCTTTATTTATAAATGTAATCACAGATAGCAGCTCATATTAAGATGCCTTTCTGTCTATCTTAGTAAATTAATAGATGCTATTATGAAGGATGAGTGTCCTGAAATAAGATATTTGTAATCACATGGATAGCGAGGATAGTTTTAAATCTAAAATATTTGGGTAGCATGTTATCTCTGTCATACATATTTGTCACATGTGGTCTTTTTATCCTAAGGGTAATAGCAGTTACGAATATAACAAGGTAAAAACAAATCGTTTCTTATTTAGTAAAACTCTTAGATATTTGAAAGCAGCAGTTGTTGTACTTAAATATTGTACCTTGTGAATTTTTTTTACGTGACCTACAACTGCATTTTGAATTTGTTTGTTTCTGTATGGAATTTGGAAGTATGGAGGTTAGGATTGGGAGGAATGGGGGAGTGAGCATCACAAGGAAGTCTTGGACAAGTAATAAATAGTATTACATATAAAAATTGTAAATGGCATATGGCTTCAGCTCTGATGTCTTCATTCCTCTCCTCACATTCAAAGATAATTAATTACTCCTTCCTCTGTGTTCCCACAGCATGTTATAAGTCCACTAGTTAAGTGTTTAACTTGTATGGCAATTAGTTGTATATGTGTTTCTCTTTCCATTGGGTCCTCAGCAACTTGTGAATAGATTCTGTGTAAGTCGCCCATACATTCGCAGTATAGAGTGACTGGCACATAGTATATCTTCAGTAAATCTTGTTAATGGAAATTGAATTAATCCTTTTATTGCACTTTAACATAGAAAAACCTCATAATTCTTCATAGTCGTCTGAAATTCTGGGCATTATATATGTTATATATGATTGTGTTATCAAAAATGGAACTTACAGTTTGGGAAGTTCAGTGGTCATATCTATTTCAGTAATCAAATAGAATTACAAAGAATAATGTTTCTTGGGCCTTTGTTCCTTTCCTTTTCTTTCCTTTTGTATGTGTACATTCTGCTGTTTGTGTGTGTGTGTGTGTGTGACATGTTTACATTTATATGTTAATTTTATGTTTCTGCTTTGGTGTTTCTTTCTATATTCAGTCATTGAACATACTATGCATTTTGTCTTTTTTTTTTTTTTAATTATTTATTCTTTGTCTCATTTATGTTGTATGGAATTGACAGCATATTGTCAGGGCAGAAATAGTGAAGTACCCGGAAGAAGATAATCAACATACCAGCTCTGCTCAGAGTAGAATCTGTTCAGTACAGTAGTGCAGGTATTAAGGGATAAATTATTACAGTTTGGGGAGGTGGGAAGGGAAAAACAGTGAATGCTATCTTGTTCTTTATTCCTTATGAATAGGGAAGTTCAGATGATTATTGTACATTATTGGAAATTAATATCACGTCCAAGTCTTGATTTAGAACTAAAAAATTGGTCCTCTGCCAGGCGACATGAATTAAGAAATTGGGAACAAATTAAAATAACATTTCAGTTACTTTTAAACATATTTGTCTTTATGGTTGTGTTTATTACATGTGCAGTGAAGTGGAGAATTGAGGCAGTTATTTCATTATTCATTCCTTACCATTTTTCCTGAAATAGCTTGGTAAGTGAAAGAGTATTTTTAAAATTTGCCTTGAATTGCCCTTCTTTGTCTGCTTGTGTGTGCAGACTTTGTAGAGTTGAAAACAGTAAAGGATTTGTTTTAAAGTATTAGAGATGAATATTAAGCATATTGCTAAATGTATCATTTTAGATATTCCTTGAAGTGTGTGTTAGAGGGAAGGAGGGAAGAGTTAAAAGTATCTTTTGGTTTAAATTATTTTACAAACGAATATGAAGTAATTTTCTAAATTTTTAATTATACTGTATTTTGTTATTGTATTCATAACCATAGTCGTAGCCCATATTGGAAATAAATTAGGGATTTTGGAGAAAGTTTATAATTGGAAAAGATTTAAAAATGGGTTGCTCAGAATATTTCTGCCTTTATATAACTGAATCCTCGTTTAACATTAAATGTCTTCTTAAAACTCAAAACTTGTAAACATCTCAATGAAAAACGGTTATCGCTAAATATAATTGGCTTATGGAAATATTAATCAATAATGTTATTTTTTACTTTGAAATGATGAGTTCTTTTCTATGATTTAAAATATATGTGAATGATTCATTTAAATTATTTTGCTCTAAATTATTATCAGGGTTTAATTTTCCTTATTGATTTGTCAACTTTTCATTAGACTTATGATAGCCTCAAGTTAAATGTCATAAAACCAGGGACAACTCCATAGCTGAGTTGCCATTCTCTTCTTGAAAACAAAAAAAACAAAAAACACTTTAATTGGTTTGTCTGGCTTATTCTTTTAATATCAACTCCTGCTTCATTTGTGGTGTCCATCATCAGAAGCTCAGCAGAGTTCAGAAAATAAAAATATACTTTAAGGAGCTCTTTCTAAATGTTCTGATGTCCTGATAATAACTCTGTTTTCTTTTATGACAGAGGGTGGTGAAGGCAGATATTGTAAACTACAACCAGGAACCTATGTCAAGAACTGTTAACCCTCCTAGAAGCTCTATGTGTGCAGTTCAGTGAGCGCATTTTTCTTTTGTGTTGATAGTTCTGGCTGCCCTTCTCCTCTGGGTGGGCCTGAGGACTTCTAGGAACTTGTTTTATCAGTGACCATCTCGGTAGTTCAGTTAACACTTTCCTCCCAACTTGCTTCATCATTGCTGTTGCCTCACAGTGGCAGGCAGCTCCTTGGATTTGCAAGAATTCAACTTTGGGACCACACACTTTGAATTCAAAATGGAAAACCCATTCCCTGGAATTAGACTGCTTCGTTGCAAAAGAATGATGTTGCTTCTTTGTATGTCCTTGCTTCTTTTTTCAGTGATGTAAAATTTTTTAACTTAATATGAAAAGTATCCAAGTCTTGATCATCAGCCAGGATTTTGCCACAGCAATTTCATTCTCTTATCGGAACCTGTATGTGTCAAAGTATACTTCAGAGTGCAAACATTAAGCAAGTAATATATTTTACCTCCAGATACTTATGAAGACATTCTTTAGCTATCTATTGTGACTAAAAGTATATAAAGCTGTATCTAACTGAAAATGCTTGAAATAAGGCTGTAATAGAAATATTTTTTCAGTTTTTAAAAAAGGGCCTAAATTGTTTATATTGTAGTTTGTAACTCACAAAGTAGTGAGTATTTGATATTGTATTTTTATTACTGTATCATTGTCATTATGTATTGTGTAATACTCAGGTTTGAAGGCTTTCTGAATTTTGATAAATGTTCAGCTGATGCTACACATGGAATTTCTCTTGCAAACTGCATAAGAGTACTCCCGCAAATGAGTTATGACATTGTGGATCAGACTGTACCTGATGTTCAGATGTTTTTCTTTCACGAATAAATTTATTTAAATTACTTCTTTTGGCAATTTTCTTTCAAACGTCTTCCTTTTTGTTACAGAAAGGCAGTGTGTATTTGGATACAAAATTAGTGATTCTGCGAAGTTTAATGTATAGTCAGTCACTTAGAATTGTTAGGTTATTTTGTTGGACCAATTAAAATCCATACTCCATAGCCTGGCATTTCAGGGACTTCACATCAGCTGCCTCCCACCTTTCTACCTTTTCTCATGCCACTCCACTGTACCATCATCACTCGTCTGCAAACACAGCTATGGACTCATTCCTATTTGCTTTGTGATGCTCTGCTTTCCTGTTTTTGCTCCACAGGTCCCTCTGCTGGGAATTCCTCCCCCTTCTCCAAATGTCTACCTCCTGCCAGCCAACCTTTAGGCACTGTGAGAGCAGGACTCTGTTTGTCTTGGTCATAGTTGTGTGGGGTTTTTTTGTGTGTGCTAAGGTACAGTGCCTGGCATGACTGGTGCTCCATATTTGCTACATTGAAGCATGAACAAAAGCCACCTCCACAAAGCCAGTCCTTGTCTCCACAGCTCACAGTTCCACATCAATACCTCTCTGATAGCCACTGCCCCTTTCTGCCTTGAATCGCTGCTATTTGTGCCCCTGTTTTTAATTGTTTAATAATCCATGAGCTCATTGAAGGGCAGCTCTGGTCTCTTCTCTCTCATGTCTCTTACAGTGCTTGGCAGCATGCCTTTGTCATGGATGTGCCACAAGTGTGTGTAGAAATTTGGATACCTAATTTTAGAGGTGTAAGGGATTTTGGAAAACTTTGTTCACTTCCTTATGTGGCTAAGGAAACTGAAGTGTGGACAGAAAAAGTAACTTGCCAGAGATCATGAAATCATAGAGCTAGACTTGATAGATCTGTCTCTAGGCTGAGAAATTTTGAAAAAATTAATTAAGAAAAGATTTTGAAAACTCTACTTGTTAGTGGGTCCAACCTCTTTCTACTTTGATTTTTATATTTTTCATTTTATAATTTGGCAGACTTTTAGACCCTTCAAGTGATAAACCCTTCAAGCTATTGCAGCGTATCTTCCTGATATGTGCGGGCCAGTTGACTAGGGATGTTAATAGAATATAAAGTTGAACAAATGAGCTCTCAACCCTCAGGACTTTACAGTCTAGTGGGAGGGATGTTTGTTGTTGTTGCTGCTATTTTAAAAGCTGTGATTGATTGAAGCCTTCTATTAAACTAAACTTGCCCAAGGCTTTACATTTAGTAAAAGGTGAGGCCATGATCCGTTTGGTCATTTTGTGTTGATTTTACCTCCATCTATGTGAAAACTGAAGGATTTTTAAAAAAAATTTTTCCTTCCAATACAATTACTGCAGTAAGATGAAGTATGACTTAACACATGTGTATGAATTTCAATTTGCAATTTCAGAGAGCAATTGCAAAAGGTCTATGAGACCACATTTTTTTAGTGGTGTGTTTATAAACTTGGAGCACTGCGTGGGACTGAGCAGGGGCCAGGGAAGAAAATGATGTTAGTAGGCGTTCTTTGGCCTGGACATTTCTAGGCATTTGTTACATGGACTGTTTTATTTTCACACCCATCTGTGAGAGGGGAATTATTGCCTCCTCTCATAGAGGAAACTTAAGCTAAGTGATTATACGAAAGGCCTTCCTTCAGTAAGGGGTAGAGCGGGGTGCTACACAAAATGTTTCTGTGACAGAATGGACTATGCTGGTACTGGTTTTAGGCTGCCTTCCATTTGTGAAGGTCACATAACTCATGTGCTTCCTGAGAGTTAAATAGGTCTTAGTTTAAACTGTTCTTTTGAGAAGTGGCGATGGGCCTGTGTGGTCCATCTGCCCTTGCACAGTGACTACCTTGACCAGTAGCATGTGTCCACAGGGGCTAGTGGTGGGAAGTTTGCCCTCTGATCACTCAGATGAAACAGCAGTTTCCCCTCTGTACCCTCTTGCCCGCCTTCAGTCTCATTGGCATTATGTCTCTCCCAGCTGAGCATGACTGGTCCTTGAGAGCCTTTTGCCTCAAGGAAAGCAGATGCAGTACAGCATATGGCCATAGCGGATTTCTGAATTCCATATTACAATTTTCCCCATACCTCGGGTTTTATTTTTGAAACAGAAATGTAGGATTCATGCTTATTTTACTTTGTTACCTCTCCTGTCTATAGTTTTTAATTTAAAAAATTACAAGTCTTTCCATCTAGTTTTAGGTACTTTGTCTCCTGAAGACGCATGCTATAGAGTTTCAAACACATTGTGGTCACTTCTGCTGCTTATTGGGCTTTTGAAAAACACAAAAGTCTTCAACCAAAACTGGTCATTGGATGCTGCCTTTCAAGTGCACCCTCTATTATGTGTGGCGAACCACTTTGGAGTGGTTTTTGGAGTGGCCCACAGCACTCCTGTGACTCCTCTATTATTGCAGGAGGAGGTAAGCCAGGGCCCTTTAAAGTTGATCACTGAAACAATGTGATGGCGCAGAAGAGTTTGTGTGTCATTTAAAAATAGAAGAGTTTTCTGGCCATAACCTGTGCTAGTGGTTGCTGTAATCTTGGGTATCCTGAACAACAGTTGCAAGATTTAAAAGAAACTGAAATGCAGACCTGTTGAACATTATGGTAGAATCCATGGGTCACCTCCCCAGCACACATGTCACCCCTCCAAACAGTTTCCTAATTTCCTGATAGAGCACTCCCCTCAATTTTCAACTGCTTCTAGCTCCTCATGAGTGGGTCCTCACTGAAATAAACCCACTAGGATATTAAACCCCCTCGCCCCAGTAGTCGGCTCTGAAATGAACTGATAACTCCATCATCGCTAATGAAATTGGAGGAGACATTTGCTAAGGTGTCTGAAAAAGGAAAGAATAAAGAAATATTTACCCCCATAAGTTTTCAGAAGACTCTTTGCCAGCTGGACTAGAATGAGAAAGGCTGTGGCTCTGAGTGACACTGGCAGCCATCTTGAGGCCACAAGGGAGAGCTGGAGCAAGGATGGTGCTGATGCCAAGAAAGCAGAGGTGGAAAGCGGCGATGATCCAAGTCCCTGTCACCATCTTTGAGCCCTGGATCCAGCCATGCCTTGAACTGTTCAGCAGAGAGTTATTATTATTTTTTTAAATCATTTAGACCAGTGTTATTTTATTTTTTTGTTACTTCTTATATTGGCACCTATTGTGTACTAGGGCCTTTGCTTGGTACCCAAAATAGAGATGAATATGATCTGTGTTTTGCCCACAAATTCATAGTCTAAGCATGTGGGTAACTCATTAAAATGTAATCTGATTGTCACATGCTGCAATCAAACTAATACAAGATGTAACTTAGCAGTAAGTGTGGGAAAAAAACAGGAATTTCAAATAACAGGAAACAGGGATGACAGTGTAACACAGTTGCTCTCACAAGCTAGCATAATCTTAGCCTGCATTAATTAGGTGTGTGCATGTGAATCACCTGTGGATCTTGATTCAGTAGGTGTGGGGTGGGTCTGAGGTTGTGCATTTGTAACAGGCTCCCAAGTGATGCAAATGCTACTGGCTTTTGGATTACACTTTGAATTGCAAGGGATTAGACCATGCCTGTATGGATGCCCCTCTTTAAAAAGGGGATAATAAGTCACATTCGGATTATAGTGAAGGGATTCAATGTCAGGAAATAGTTGAAGGAAGACAGTATGTTTAATATGGAAAAGAGAAAGCCTCACACAGACTCTGCTGATAGTCTTCAAATAAGTAAGAGAGTGTGCTTTAGAAAAAGATTATGTTTGTACTATAGGACCTAGAGTACCCCAGAAATAAGAGGGGTAGACAGAGGCTATGGGAAGATTTCCATTCAGCTTAATAAAGAACCTTGAAAACATTTGCTTCCCAAAGGTGGAAGGGATTGCTTTATGAGGTTTCATATCATGTTGCAGGGTTGCAAATGTATAAGCCTTCTGGGGCTAGGTGGTAAATAAATATAACAGAGGTTAAGAGTATCAGAGCATAGGGAGTGGTGAGGATTGACAAACTGGAGACCATGTCCCTGCCTAAAGTCATTTTGATTCACTTTTTAAAGTTATATTGACCAGCTAAAAACTATATATGGATAGGGCCATGACTAGCCTATACAGAGCTTTTGTGCCAGTTAGAAAAAAATGTGTTTCTTTCTTATTTTATTTCCTTCTTTTAGAAAATCGTCTTACTATTTCTTTTTAAAAACAAGGCACTTTACTGTCCTGGAAATGGGTGATAAATCTACAACACTGGTGGCCCTATGGTTGGCAGGGTCCTATGGTTTGTAGGACCCTATGGATGGACTGGATTCATAGCCCTATGGATGGATTGGATTCAGCCCTCTGGAGCCCAGGTTACAACCCTTGTGACTGTAAACCTGTTTCTGAATGTAAAACTGATGAAATTAGGAGAGAAAAGTATTTGTCTAATATTATCAGACAGCAAAATCATAGTGTTCAGGCTAGGAAGACCCTAGGAACATGGGAGGCACAGCATCTACCCTCAGGGAGGTTTGGGGCTGGAGGAGGAAGCAGGTGAGTTAGCAGAGCATCGTGGCACTCGAGGTGTCAGGAGAGAATTCATCTGTGGTATGTGTATTCAGGGCAGACAGCAGGTCAGTTCTACCTAAAGAGGAGTGGGGGGACAGATTTAATAGAGGAGGTGAGGCTTGGAGAGAAAACCTTGAGTGTGACAACCTTCACATCGTGGCATCCTCTCTCCTGGGAAGTGAGACTGTCAGTAGAGGAGGGCCCTTTGGGCTGAGCTCAGAACCACATACATTCCATTTTGCCTAGCCCTTTGTAGCATCAGTTTTTCATGCTGGAGAGCTGGAAACAAGAGGAAAGGCAGACTATTTGTTTTAAAGCCCGTCTTCCAAGTCATATTGAATGTTCTTAGGCCTCCCACATGGTAGATTGAGGCTGACTCAGGGCCATAGACTGGGCAGAGATCACTGGCACAGCCTGTACACCAGCTCTTTAGCTGCCCTCACCTAAACCTCTTGACTTGGTCCCTTAATCCTTAATTAATCTGGAATCCACAGGTTGCACAGGGATATGATTCCTAGATACTGTGACTCTCGAGTCCCTTCTCCTTTCCCACTACTGCTGCTTGTGTCCCCAGATGCCTGGACTTCTCCAACGGCCTTTCTCTTTAGAGACGTCCACAATCTGCTGAATACATAGTTGTGTTTAGGTCACTTTTGCATTCAAAAACCCCTCAATGGCTCCCTATTGCCTTTCCCATCAAAGGAAGACAAATTCCTCAGCCTGAAATTCAGAATCCTCTTAACAGCTTCGCTACCCTTCTTTCTAAAACATCTGTTCATCTTCAACTCTGGTGAGCGCTTTGTTCTAGCAAGTGGTTCCTCATCTGCATCTTTGCGGAGATTTTCTCTAGGGGAAGAAAGACCTTGGATAGGGCAAGGTAGAAAACCTGCTTTTTTTCCTAGCTCAAAAACCAACTCCATGTATGACTAGTCAAACCACTTAACCTCTCTGGGCTCAGTTTCCTCCTCTGAAGAAAACAGGACTTTGGACAAGAGCAGGGATCTGGGACCTATTTGTTGAATTCAGTTATATGCACTCTTTCTCATCACTATGGCTTATCTATTATGGGTGCACTACAGGTGCACTGAGCTCTTTGTAAGCATTTTCTCATTTCACATGAGTGGTAGTCAGCCTTCAAGATGGTTCCAATGATGCTTGCCTCCTGGTATTCATCTTTGTGAATCCCC
Organism: Rhinopithecus bieti; assembly: GCF_001698545.2. Lineage (NCBI taxonomy): Eukaryota > Metazoa > Chordata > Mammalia > Primates > Cercopithecidae > Rhinopithecus > Rhinopithecus bieti. Next base: position 354,453 of record NW_016810801.1, on the reverse strand, counting down.
TCTCACATTAAATCAGAGCTAACCTGCCATCTGTAGAATACTTACAGATGCGGTGTGTGATTTTTGAGGCGAGGTCATAAAAGGCATTGTCAACTTCCTCCTTGGTCCCTTGAATTGCCCCTTCTGGGGGAAGCCAGACACCGTGCTGTGAGGACACTCAAGCAGCAATGTGGAGATGGCTATGGAGAGAAGACCTCCCACCAACAGCCACCACTGACTTGCCAGTCCTTTGTTAACAGCCAGCTTGGAAGCAGATCTTCCAGCCCCGGTTAGGCCTTCATGTGACTGCAGCCTCGCCGAAGACCCAGAGCTAGAAACATCTAGCTGAACTGCCCCCAGATTTCTGATCCAAAGAAACTATGAGATAATAAATGATCAGTGTTGTTGTAAGCCCCTAAGTCTTTGAGTAATTTGCTTCATAGCAATAGATCACTAATACTATTTGTATTATCTCTGACAGATGAGGAAAATGAGGTTCAGAGCAGTTTAATAGCCCATCTGAGGTTGCGAACTGGTGAGTGACAGGACAGGGATGCAAATCCAGGTCTGCCTGACTTCTTACCCATCACGTTATACGCCTCATGCCTCAGTGTCCCTCTGCCAGGTTCAGAGTAGGTGCTTATTACATAGTTCCAAGTGAACAAACAAACTGTTTTCATGACTGAATATGTAAATCAATTGCACAAGTATATATTTAGAAAAGGAGCCCATAAAGAATGAAAATTTTCAATCTCATTAAATCAGGTTGGAGTTTCCTATTGCTTAGGACTAATCTCTTCAAAAATTTTAGTATCCTAAAATGAAAACTTTATGCTCAAGAATAAAATAAACAACAAAAAAATTTTAGTCTCCAATGAAAGTAATCCTATTATTTGTTCTGATTATATAAATATTGTAAAATAATACACAGAAAAATAAATTAGAATCACCCCCTCTCCTGCTCAACATTATTGACGTTTTGGTTAAAAGCCATCTTCCGGCCGGGCGCGGTGGCTCAAGCCTGTAATCCCAGCACTTTGGGAGGCCGAGACGGGCAGATCACGAGGTCAGGAGATCGAGACCATCCTGGCTAACACGGTGAAACCCCGTCTCTACTAAAAAAATACAAAACACTAGCCGGGCGAGGTGGCAGGTGCCTGTAGTCCCAGCTACTCGGGAGGCTGAGGCAGAAGAATGGCGTGAACCCGGGAGGCGGAGCTTGCCGTGAGCTGAGATCCAGCCACTGCACTCCAGCCTGGGCAACAGAGCGACTCGGTCTCAAAAAAAAAAAAAGCCATCTTCCAGGTTTCTCTCTAGATACAAATACACATATCTAGAAGCTATATACTTACACATGAGTTGCATTATGTTAAATAACTAATTTGAAATTTGCTTTTTTCACTGAGTGATACAAGCATTTTTCCACATCCCTAAGTATACATATCCATCATTATTATTGACTTAATGGTTTTCAAGTATATAGTTTTATGATAATTTAGTTCATTATTCTTCTATATATGGACGTTTCCCTTTTCCCCAAGTTTTTACTATTATTAGAAACTATGTTTTGTTGAACACCCTATGTATATCTTTCTATATTTTCTTTTATATAATTACCCTCAGGATAAATTCCTAGAAGTAGAATGGCTGGTTCAAAGAGTATTTTGAAAGTATCTTATATCTTCATAAATTTTGCCAAACTGTCCTTCAGAAATGTTGTCCTAACTTATATTGCTAATTGCACATGAAAGTGTCCACTTCCCTGTGACCTTGGCAACAGTAGAAACAGTAAATTCTGCATGTTAACTTTAGTGGGTGCGCTGACCTGTCCGGTCTCCTACACGGCACTGATGAGAACTGACTTTTGTCAATAATCGTGAGCAGAGGCAGATATGATCTCTGCATGGTAGTGAAGATCCATGCCTAGAGGGACGTCTTCCTGGTGCCTCTATTTTGGTCTGAACATATTTTAGTAATGTCAGATTGTTTCTTTTACACCCAGTAAATATCCTTAGAAACCTTTCATTCAAAATCGTTTATTCTAACTTGAGTTGTATAAAGTCACAGCACACTAGTGGCTTATTAAAACAAAGGTAACCGACCTTCCATATAAGGAGCCTTTGTTTTCCTGATGTTTTTCTCCCTTCCTCTGAAGCCTGCTGGTCAGAAGTTACCCCTCTTACACCCCCTCGCTTGTATATCATACCTCCTTCTCTGGTAGTACCACTATGCCATCCTGCAGCCATGAGGCTACTTGTCCCATTTTCTTTTAGACCATGAACTTTCTAAGGCCAAGAATCTGGCACCTGGCACCTGGCACCAAAGATGTCCCCAGTAAAAGTTTATTGAATGAATACAACCTATATTGTAGGTTGTCATGAGTAACTAAACAGCCTATGGAGTGAGCTGGCAAGAGCTCTGTCATGGAGACAGTAAGCTGAAGGATTAAACTTGTCTCAGCCACTCATTTGAGTGACCTTGGGCAGATTCCTCCACCTCTGTCAGGCTGTTTCTTTCTGCAGTGAGTTTGTTGAGTGATATCAATGGTCCCCAAAACTGGTTGATCATCAGAATCACCTGGAATCCTCACCAGATACAGGGCTCTGGGTTCTTTTAAGAACCACTGGACAAACTCATCTTTATATCTACCTTCCCATTATTTGACCAAGAACATATTGCCAGCAGTGAGCTTCAGTTTGCAAATCTATAAAATGGGGATGATAACCATGGTGGCTGCCCTAACAACTTCATGGGGCTGAGGAGAAGTTCTAATTATAGGGGGAAGGAACTCAAAACACAACAGTTCTAAACAAGTATGTGAACTGCTGGTCTTTTCTGTCTGCTTTTTTCAATGGGACTTGGAGTACAGTTTTGACTAACCAATCCTAATTGAGAACTCGTGGCTCCCCTTTGGTTATGGATAGGAAATCCTTTGCTGAGGCCCTGTCTTTTGTTTCTCTCACTAGCAATCCAGATTCCATTGAAATATTCCCTCCCTTGTGGAAATCTGCTCTAACCTGGGTGTGGAAGATTATCTCTCTCCAGCTTCCCAGAGACGCTTGTCTCTTGAGCCAACTTAACTATTTCTTCTCACTCCACTCTACCCCTTCTTCTGTCCCTTACTCTGATCCTCTGACTTTTTCTCAAATTTGTCTTCCAATTGGCAGGTGACCCACTAGCAGACTGGCTAGCTTCCCTATGTAGGGTCAGGGTGTAGGAATGATGCTGTAGTAAGCTGCCAGAATGCGGAGCAAACCAAGATGTGGACGCTGTCTCATTACTCCTTTCACAACCAAGTACAGAAGGACCTCATCCTGTTTGGTTTTGCTTCTGTCTTTGGAGGCCCACCCCTGAAGACAGTTGAAGATGAGGAACAGAAAAGGGAAGATAGAGGGAAGGGCTGAAAGATTTATCAAGTAGCTGCTACGCACCAGGTTCCATGCTGGACCCTTTGTATATATTTTAAGAACAGCCAACCTTGATAGCACTCCTGGTTTGCCAGGCAACTTATACAGAGTGTCTGATTTAATCCCCATCCAGGCCTGAAGTGAGAGTTGTCATTCTCATCTTACAGATCAGGAAGCTGAGACTTGGAGGAGTGAAATGTCATGTCCGAGGTCACACGGTCAGCAAGAGCCAGAACCAGATTTTGAACCCTGACCTTACTGACTCGAGTCTGTCCTGCCTGACAGAAATGGCATTTTTTCAGGCTCCATATTTAGCATTCGAATTTCCAGAGAAAGACCTGTACTTAGAATGAGATTTCTTTTCACTTTTTGGAGCCAAAATTATTTTAATTTTATGGCTAGGAAAATGTAAACTTACATTTTCAGCAGACCAGAGATGATAAAGTATGCATTTGTCAAATAAAATTCTTTGCTGTGATAAAGTAAATCATTCTTTGGCCTGTAAAAAAGTAGGCCTCACTTGAACTGTTTTCACTTCTGCCTTTGCTAATATTTCTGTTATCTCCAGTAAGGATTACAATGATGAATGCTTTTTATTCGCATAGTTAAGCACTTCAGTGAATGTGTGAACACACAGAGCTTCATAAGTCATAGGGAAATGAAACGACATGATCACCACAAGAAATATCTTGAGAGTCTGACAGATTGGGGTTGGCATCCTGTCTCTGCCACTCATGCGCTATACGACCTTGGCCAAATTCCTTAGCTTTTCTGGTTCTCAGTTTCCTAATGTGTAAAATGTGAATAATAATACATATCTCCCTGGGTAATTTTAAGGATGGAATGAGATGACTTACTTATAGCACTTTGCATTGTACAATACCTGGCATGAAGTGAATGCATAATAAATGTCACAGTTATTATTGGAATAATTCTCAAGGCACTGGTTAATGGCAGTGCCCAGGGCTCACTGAACTTAAAGTTTTTTGGCCATCAAGACTGAGTCTAGGTCATCTTGTTCTGTGGGCCTCAGCTGCTGATGTACTTATGCTGCTCTTAGAAATAGTGCAGGCAGTAAGCAGGTGAAATTCATTAGTAGCTGTATCTGTTGAGATTATTTTGGCTGCAAATAATAATATCCAGCTTAACATGTCTTAAGAATATTAATTGGCTGGGCACAGTGGCTCACGCCTGTAATCCCAGCACTTTGGGAGGCTGAGGCTGGTGGATCATTTGAGGTCAGGAGTTCGAGACCAGCCTGTTCAACATGGTGAAACCCCCATCTCTACTAAAAATACAAAAATTAGGGGGCATAGTGGTGCACACCTGTAATCCCAGCTACTTGGGAGGCTGAGGCAGGAGAATTGCTTGAACTTGGGAGATGGAAGTTGCAGTGAGCCAAGATTGTGCCACTACACTCCAGCTGGGTGACAGAGTGAGACTCTGTCTCAAAAAAAAAAATATATATATATATATATATATGTATATATGTGTGTATATGTATATGTGTGTATATATATATAAATCACTTCTCATAAAACATATGCTCAGGGTAAGGTGATTGCAGAGTAGTTTAATTAACTTGCCCCAAGTTGCCACCAAGTTCCCATTTCTTTCTTTGCTGCCATCCTTAGCCTGTGGCTATTAGGTTGGCTCCTTCATGATCCCAAGACGGCTGCAATAACTCCAGGCATCACACATTTACATCACAAAATGCAAAGTCAGAAAGAGGAAAGATGGCTCATTCTATCCTCACATCTCTTTCAAAGACAGGAAATGAATTTCCCCAAAGCACCACCTCCCAGAAGACCTCTCATCAGTTTTTTGGGCCAGAATTTTATCAAATGTTTATCCCAGACCAGTGGTAAGGGAAAGAGGCAGGGCCAGTGATTCTCAACTCTAGCTGAGAACAAATTGGACACCTTTTAAAATAATTACAGACGTCTAGGTTCTGCCCTTAGAGGTTGATTTAATTGGGTGTATGTGGGGTCTTCTACACACGTGTGTGTGTGTGTGTGTGAACATGTGTACACTTCAGGGAGCTCTGTTGTGCATCTAAGATTGAGAACCATTGGTTTAGACCATCCAAGTTTCACCTTCTGAGAGAAAGAGCGTTTAAGCCTTCACTGAAGCACATGAACCAGATTGCAGTTCTAGAAAGAGGACCATGACTACTGGGTGAACATCCAAAAGAATCTGAAAGAAGCAATGGGATAGAAATGGATAACCCCTCCCACTGAGACCCTGCAGTCCTGGAGTGAATGATACCCCCTAAAGGTGTGAAATGCTTTCCAGTCAACCAGCACTAGAATCAGTGAAGCTGCTCATTGTTGAAAATACAGATCCCTGGGCTAAACTACAAATCCACAGTCTCTAAATCTCTGGGAGTTTGCACTTTCCACAAGATCCCTAATTGATTTTTATGCTCACTGACGATTAAAAATTGAGCTGGAGTTCACTGCCAGCCCAATCACCACAAGGGTTCTGGAAACAACAAACATCTCCTCCTAGAAAATTTAGGATATCTGGATTAGGCCATGTGGTACTGTGAAAAGAACACGTGTTCAAATCTGACTGATCCAAGTCTGAATTCCAGTTCTGCTACCTGTACATTGCATCATTTTGGTAAATTTCATCTCTTTGAGCCTCCATTTTCTTATCCACACAATCAAGAGAGTAATACCTACTTTTTAGAGTAATGTTGAGATTAAATGAGATCAAGGAAATGAGAGCAGCTGACACAGATTAGGGCACAATGGATGTCAGTTAGAATTTGGGTCTTCTAACTTTGAGGCCCACACTGCCTCCCAAAATAGTTTACTGAGGTTCTTCCAAAAGTTATAGAAAGGGAGCGCTATGCTCTAGGTTGCAAAGAGCCAAAGCACTGAAGTTGAGACACTTCCCCAAAGTGAAATTGCTTGGTGTTTCAGCCTTAAGGAAAAAGTCTTCCTGGGAAAGCAAAGCTAACAAACTAAAGCTTCCTGGAGGGCTGATTGTTTTAGTCCAGATCAGAAAATATAATGGGCCTGCCCTGGAGTCTCTTTGGCTTGTCTGACATGATTGTGACCTGAATACATGATCAAAGCAACAACAGTAATGTTCCTCTGGGTTGTTAGGCAGGAACCTTGGCATGAATTGTTCAGAAAGGGTCATAGGCAAGGTTGGGTGGAAGGTTTTCTATCACTATTTAGGAAAGAGTGAAGTGTGAGGTCTGGCTGTATTCAAGGCTATGCCAGACTCCAAAGAGCCCATGCTTAACTGCTTAATGGAAGCTCTGGGCTTGGCCAGCCTCCTCCCTGTCAACCCGGTGGCCTCTCTATCTGCCTACTGTGCAGGGAAAGAGTCAAGTGTAAACTAACACTTCATGTAAATGGGCTGTCAGGTCACTGAACCAATATGTTACAGTTAATCTGTTAAAAACAGCAAGGTCCCCCATTTGTAAACATCCCCTTGATAAGCTCTTCATAGCATATACAACCTAGGAAAATGAATGGCATCCCACCAGCTGCCCTGGAGTCAATATCCCTCTGTGCTTGTCCGGATGACCTCTCAATTCAGCTCAGCCCAGACTATCCCAGCCCAATTCATGTGGACCCACCTGAGCTGAGCTCTGTACTACTCCTGGGGTGGGGGTCAGGGATTCCCAAGGAAGAGCCCAAGAGAACCTCCAGCTTTAATGACTTAGATAATGGGGGATATGGTAACTTTGGAATACTGCCTGGGGTAAAGGCTGGAATTGTGGACTGAAAAGTTACGCACCCCTGGCCTTGGATCCTACTTCCCAAGCTCAATGCTGCATGGCTTTGCCAAGTTAATGAGTCACATCTCATATATTTTTAACTCCTGTGGATTTAACTCCATGCACATAGTAAAAGAGAGTGAGGAGAGAGACTGCTATAAGTAGTGTGGATGATTTTGACTTCCAGTCTATTCAGTGAACAATATAACCTGGAATGAGAGGTGGGAGATGTGGAACTCAGTTGTCTGAGTCAATTTTGGTCCCTGCTTGTCACTCATGCCATGAATATCTTGTGTTGGGTGTGATTCAAGTATTTTGGGCATACATAGTTGGCTGTAGGACTCTTTTTGCCTGGCTTGCTAACTTCAGAATCCAAGCCCTGTGTAAGATTGGTTTTCGTGCTTCTATCCATCGTAGTGGTGGCACTTGTCAGGCCATACTATGTCATTTTCCCTTTTAAAGTGGGAGACACTTTGAGGGAAGAATCTGGTTCTTCAATGTTTTGGTTCTCTTGCTTCTCTTCTCTCCCAGAACCTAGCACAGAGCCCTGTACTTAATAAATAGTAAAATTAGCACTTGGTGCCTACAGTGGTCCTCTCTGCCCCTACCTCATCCTTAAATGGAAGCAAAAGCAGGAGTACTCCAGTGTGACTTACCCTTTCTAGCCAAGGTGGTCAGCTCAGGGCTGAATCCATCTCTAGGATTACAGAACTTAAGAATAACACAGTGGCTTAGAAATGAATGATGGAGATAGAGCTTTTGATGGCATTCAAATCCCTGGTTCCACTGTGTCCTGGAGTTCAAACATATATCTATGCTTAAGTTCTGTGAGACCCAGCATCCATGTGAAAAGCTTATAGGCTTACCTAAGCTAGTTCAGGGCAGGTTTCCATCACTGCAACTAAAATAGTCCTAAGCAACACAATAATTTAGATTATTAAATGGTCCTGTGTCACTTGGATCAAGAGTTCAAGATAGACTCATTAGCAGGGATTCTCACAAACAGTCCTGCCTTAAGAATAAACCCTGTATTCTTAAGTGGCCACAGAGCTGAAAGAATTAGTTGATATTCATAGGCCCAGGCCATCACTTGTTTGAACCAAACCTTATGCAAGTATACTCTAGAAATGAAAATTCCTCAGGGCAACCATTGCGATGCACTGGTTACCTGTCTTCAAACGTAACTAAAGGATGAAGTGTAGAGACTGTTAGCTTTGATTTCCCAGAAAGACTTTTTCCTTAAGGCTGAGACACCAAGCAATTGCACTTTGGGGAAATGGCTCAATGAACCAGTGTTTTGGTTCATTACAACCTAGGGCATGGCACTCCCATTCTATTGCTTTTGGAAAAACTTCAACAAACTATTTTGGGAGACAGTGTGGGCCTGAAAGTTAGAAGACCCAAATTCTAGTTTGCTATATGATTATGAACAATTTGCTTCGTCTCTCAGGCCCTCCATTTACTGGTTTGTAAAATGAGGGCATTTGATTAGGAATGAAACATAAGTTTTGTCTGGCCATCTGCCTCCACACTTGCCAGCTAACTCCACTTCTACCTTCCCACCCAAATTACCATGTAATATTCAGTGCACAAACTCACAAACTAAGGAATGAAGGAAATATTCTCTTATTTTTCTACAATAAACTTAATTTTTGTCTGAAGCCCTTCTTGTACCTGTGTGGTCTGTCTCATTTATTTTCCCAGGGTCACGAACAAGTTCTGGAAGCTTTATAAACAGGCAGGTCCATTTGGTCTTCACAGGCATCCATCTTCACCAGCATCCACAGAGACACCCCCATTATGCTGTTTCATCCTCAGTCACTGGTCTGAACAGGTTGCCTTGGAGAGGTCTCATTGGCCTGAGTAAGCTTCCTTCAAGCCAGCAGTTCTGTCCTCTACCCCTGGGCCACTCTTGGACACATGTGTATCATCCTGATGCTACCAAGGCAGTCGGACTTGAAAAAATCAGTGAGTTGTCTCGGTCTGATTGCTGAGACATCTCCACAACTATGTCTATATTCAGACCTTGCTGCTACCCTGGGTTCTGATCCAGGTGAAGAGGAATAAATCTCCCTTTCTTTCAGATCCAGCAAAGTGTCTTTGGGACTCATTCCAAGAATCAAACCCAGAGCCTTTTTCAGAGACACTGCACTTCTCTGCACTCCTCACTTTCCTTCTGACTCACTACAATTTCTTAAATTGGAGTATCTTTATCATGCAGGTATGTACTTCTGTGTAGTTCCTTTTGCCCATTTTGCTTTCTCCTCAGTCTGTTATCTGTGCTGAATCTTACCAATTTCTTTCACAACCTAGGATCTTAACACTGAAAACCTAAAAAGACACTTTTTTGGCCTTTTTTTTCCATATGACTTCCCTGAAATAATGGACACTGCCTGATGCTACTTTTGATGAAATATGAAGAAGGAAGGCACACATGTAAATAAGAGTATGAGAATAAAACCCAGTTCATTTTCTAAATATTATCCCAAAACACAACACAGTGAAGTGTGAGCTGTGCTCCAGTGGAAGCACTCTCTTTTTGCATCAGTTGGCATCTCAGTTGCAAACAACAGAATCCACTGTGTTTTAAACAGAGAAGGCATTAATTGGTTGCCTTCAGAGTCTTTGGGAGGGCCAGAGAGCCGTGCTCAGGGATAATGCAAGCAGGAACACTCACGTCACACCCCTCCATGGTTCACAGCTGCAATCTGATGGTAGTGAGGCCCAGATACCACAATTGGCACCACACATGAATGCGGGGCACTATTTCCAAGATCTCTGCCCCTCTGCTGAACTGCCTCTGCCACATGCTGCTATTCTCACCCTGAAGTTGATTCTGCATGGTACCTCCTTACTCACATCGTTCCCTCCGGATAGAAGGAATATGTCTGATGGACAGAGCTGAGGTCATGTGCTGACCTCCTAACTGCAAGGAAGCCTGGGAAGAGAAGCTTTCTGGCTTAGAACTTGAAGAGATGGGACTCGTAATGTAGGAAATTACCATAGAGTAGGAAAGATATTCAAAAGATGATGAGTGCCATTGATAAAAAGTGTCACAGTGCTCTTCTTTGCAGCCAAACTCAAATATTTGACCTGCTCTAGGGAGATTTCCCTGCATAAGTCTCTATCATATGCTTCCTCTCTCCAATTTGTCATAGCCTTTATAGTCTGACACTATAGGGTTTTATTCTCACTGCTGGCTGTTAAGGTCTCTAACACTTCCACAAGCTGTCATAGTCAGTTTAGTTTAGTCAGTGTTAGTCAGTGTTCTGACTCTAAAATAGAAGACAACTTGAGAACAACCTTGTAATGCCTGCTAACTCTGGAGACTAAATCTATGTTCCTGATTGTAATTGTACTGCTTTTGTAAAAAGACATAGTATTACTCTTTTTTTTTTTTTAAAATTTTTTTTTTTTTTTTTTTTTTTTTTTTTTTTTTTTTACTTCTTCCATGTGCTAGACACTTTTATAATAATAAAAGCCATTTAGGCTAGGTGCAGTGGCTCACGCCTGTAATCCCAGCACTTTGGGAGGTGGGGGCAGGCAGATCACCTGAGGCCGGTAGTTCAAGACCAGCCTGGCCAACATGGTGAAACCCTGTCTCTACTAAAAATTTAAAAATTAGCCAGGCATGGCGACATGCACCTGTAATCCCAGCTACTTGGGAGGCTGAGGCAGGAGAAACACTTGAACCCAGGAGGTGGAGGTTGTGATGAGCACTCCAGCCTGGAGTGTTGCCTGGGTGACAGAGCAAGACTTCATCTCAAAAAAAAAATAAAATAAAAGCCATTTATTAAACAAAGTGTCAAATGGAACATAGGCTAACTTCAGGGCTGACTGGCACCTGGGCCACCTGCCCTGTGGTGAGAACAGGTTTCCTGTGGGTTGGCCACAGGTCTCTGGACGCACTGACTAAAAGCTTGTATTCATGCCAGGGCAGCCTTCACGTTCTCCAGGGGAAGGACTGTGAAGGAAAAGGTGAGGAGAAACTTACGAGGCGAAAGAGATTTCATCATGTGTTAACTTGAAGAATGGGAGAAAGATTTCCAGAGAAATCTTTAGAGGGAAGTGCTGCCTGAAGCTCTGATTCTTGGATAAATTCATGTAAAAGAATGAGACTATTACAGATGGACAATTTGACTATCGAGTCAGTCCAATTGTAACTGGTTTTTAGAATTTTCAGAATAAATTTAAGAAAATTGTAGAAAATAAAAATGCACTAGAAGCACCCACAAAACCACTATACCTTCACGGTTATACCTCACAGTTGCTATTAATATTTTTATTCTAGAACTTGTATTTATAATCTTCCGTCCTTTTCACTTCATATCAGTTTATAATGCCTTTTTAAATATGGCCAAATAGTTTCATAATTATTATTTTTAATGAGTTAAAATGTTTCTTTGAGTAAATATGTCATAATTATACAACTTTTCTCCTATTTTTGGAGATAGAAGGTTTCCTCAACTTTTTAGATATGGTAAATGATGCAGCTTCCATCCTCTACACTCAAATGAGTCTTCATGCCCAGCCTGTATTTGCTCAGTCTCAGGCAAAGCTGCATCACTCATTCTGTCTCAGGCCATTACCTCCACGTGTGTTGCCAGTCTCCTGCCTGTATGAGGTCTTATAGAGTATTTAACCCTTTTTCTTTCCTGTATTTTCAACTCTTAAACACTTACAGTCAGGTGTGAGGTTTTCCTGTCTTAAAACATTACCCGCTTGGCCTTGGGTCTCCCTCTTACCCCCAGAACCGCCCCCCCCACTCACCCCTGGGTTGCATCTCAGGGTCTCCCGGCTCCTGTCCCCTTCAGTCAATGGGAACTGCCCTTGCAAATGCCCCCCAGAGGGCTTATACTGACCTTTCTCAGGCTATATCCTAAGACTTGACTTCTTCATCTTATGATATCCCTGCATCCTTGGCTTCTGTTCCTTTCCAATGGCTCTGTGTCTTCAGTCTCTATCTCCTTGCACATGTCTGCCTTTACTTACATATTGTTTCTCCCAAGGATCCCATTCTTGGTTTACTTCTCATCCAAAAGATGTTCTCTCTTTCTCTGGAGTTTTATTCATTCTCAGTTTCAACTACTCTCAGTGTCTGAGGAGTCTCCAGAGATACAGAGCCAATTAGACAGATAGATAGATGACAGATAATCTAGGAGATTTATTATGGGAACTGGCTCATATGATAATGGAGGCTGAGACATACCAAGGTACTACTGTCTTCAAGTAGGAGAATCAGGAAAGTCAGTGGTGTAATTTGGTCTAAGGCTTGAGAAACTGGGAGGTGGCTGATATAAGTCCTGGAGTCCAAAGTCCTGAGAACCAGTATCTCCAAGGGCAGGAGAAGATGGATGACCCAGCTCAAGGAGAGAGAGTAAATTCACTCTTCTCTGCCTCTGTGTTCTATCTGGGCCCTCAGTGGATTGTGTGATACCCACCCACATTGGCAAGGGCAGATGTTCTTTACTCAGTTTACTTACTTAAATGCTGCTCTCTCTGGAAGCATTCTCACAGACACACCCCCATAATGTCTACCAGCTATCTAGGTGTCTTTATCCTTCTCAAGTTGATACATACAATTAACCAGCAACTCAGTGAGTTGCTAACTCTAAATACCTCTATTTCTAACTCTAACCCTTCTCCTACCTCATCCTTCTCCTATAATCAGGCTTCCATCCTTCCATTTTACAAATATTTGTCAAGAGCCTTTTGTGTACCAATGTTTTTTTCTAGATTGCATTCAAAGACAAATCAAGAAGAATCCTCCATGAAAACTCATACATCTATTTGCAGTTGGACGTCTCCAATTGAATGCCATACACACAACTTACACTGAACTCATCCTATAACTCCTCTCCCACACAGATCAGCTCCTTCACCTGTGCTTAATTAATAGCACCACCATCCAGCTAGTTGCCCATTCCAGAAACGCAGGAGTTATTCTGGGCTAGCTCTAACCTCAATCCCTATGTCTTCATGATTCAGTCAACAAATATTCCTGAATCTCTATGCCAGCCCTCTCCCCTCCCACCACAGCTATGCCCTTTGTCTGCATCCATTGCTTATTGTTTTGCAATGACCTCTTAATGGATCTCAAGGCCTCTAGGATGATTCCTAAACACTAACATGGCTATGCCACTCCCTAATTAAAATTTCCAGTGGCTTCCCATTGCATGTGGGATAAAGTCCAGTTATCCTAGTATGATGTCCAGGTTCTCACCTGGCTTACTCCTCTAGCCATCTTTCTGCCTTCTGTGTCTTACACTTGACGGGTTGTGACACTGAACTACTTGTAGTTTGACCAGTTTATTCCTTATTAGATGCATTTCCTCTTTTTCTATAATCACCTTTTCTACTTTCTCACCATCCAGCTCCATTTTTTTTTTTTCTATAAGCCCAACCTCTGGCATCTTCTGCAGAAAGTTTTTCCTGATCTCTCCTTTCTCACCTCCCTGGGCTTAGTCAGCTCCAGGTTCTGGGTGATTCTAGTAGCCTGTACATCTCTTTGTAACTACACACATCATGTGTATCTGTTTACGTGTCTGTCTTCCTTAGGAATTCAAATAAATGTTGAATAAATTCATTTTAAAATCCTATGAGTGTGCCTAGCAATTCTATGTTAGTTACTCAACACTCTTGTTCAGAATAATTTGGTGGGTTTCTCATCATAAAACCAGGGGAGAAACATGTCTGCAGGATTGTCAGAGATTTCCCAAATGGACAGAGAATTGCTACTTCACCTTTGACCTCTCGACCTCTCATCCCAGTCACTGACTTTGAGACCACAGCAAAGCTCCCAGAATTTCAAGCACTGGACAGAGTCTCTGACCAACAGATTAATTTTAGAGTCATTGAAATTCCGCCAACTCTGGGGGGAATGATTGGGAGCCAGGCTGACAACCAGCAAAGGAGGAAATTACTCTCTGTCTCTTTCAAGATGAGAGAGCTGTAACCACGGTGCCTCCCCCAGTGATGCTGTTCAAAAAACATAAATTTAATACTTTTATGAAACTCAATCTTCTAACCATAAGCGTTTCAGGGATCTCTTTGATGTTCAGGAAAAGCAGCCTGGTGCCAATGTCTTTTGCACATATGGTGAGGACCCCGCCTTGCACATGAGCTGAGCATTTTGGGTTCCTCAACACTCTGGAAGAGTTATCTTTTGTTTAAATGACTCAACAAACATTTGTTTAGCCCCTACCGTGTTCAAAACACATATTTTTCTTTCCCCTAGAGAATGAGCACAGATTTCTGAATCAGGCAAAAGCAAGTTCAAATCCTCTCTTCGCCCCTAACTGGCCACAGATTATTAGCATACCCCTGGATGACTGAGTACTGGTTTTCTCATCTGTGAAATGTGGTTATAATATTTACCTTTCAGGAAAATATCAAGGATTATGTGAGGCAGAATAAGAAAGAGGATGCCTTGCCCTGTGCCTGGTACCTAAATGTTTATTTAAAAGAGAAACTAGGAAAATCCAACTTTGTATAAATATTATTTGCATTAACAAATTGTGGCTATGTTACTACAAGAAGCACATTTAGTAAGACTTTAAAAACCATTATGGATGCATCATTTAGGAATGTAGTTGGCTGCAGAAACAATAAGCCAGTGGTAGGCCAGTAAATGTTTAATAATGGACTCTCTGGGGGAAAAATAAAGTTCTGATTTGTAGCGTTCACTGATTTCTGTAAAGTAAATACTCCCACCAAGGCTGATTTCAAGCTATCAATGTGGTGTCACTGAATACAGAGTTGGGAAGATACATAGTATCTAGTATATGGTATATAGCAATGAAGACATATGATATCTCCACCATTCATACACAATAGATGCACATAAACCCAAGAGCAGAGATAACAGACTAGAGCACAGTTATAGATAATAGTACATTTTGTGAAACATTTAGGAAGCAATGAGTTTTGAGTATTTACAACCTTCATTTTAAATATAATTTAATTGTAAGATTCCACAACTTAATTTTTAATAATGTCTGTGTTTAACAATTGACTATAAAGTTCTGAAAAATTTAACAATTACCTTTCACAAGTTGATGAGAGTCAGCTCTGACACACCACTACATAAAATCCTACTATAGTGACTTAAACACAACACATTTCCTTTGTTTTGTGTAGCAGGAAGTTCAGGGATGAGCATCTGAGGGCTGGTGGCTCATCAGGAACCAAGACTCTTTTTTTTCTGCTCTGATGTCCCAAGCACAAAGGCTTCATCCTCGTTCAAATGGCTTCAAGATTGCGAGGTGGCTTCCATCCACTCCATGTCTGCATGCAACTGAGCAACAAGGGAGAAGGAAAAGGGTGAAGTGTGTTTATTTGGTGAAAGACATTGTATTCATTTCCTATTGCTGCTGTAATGAATTATCATAAAACTTAACACAAAACAACAGTGGCTAAAAGCAATACACATTTGTTAACTTATTGTTAACACATTTGTTCTGGATACAGGAGGTCCTTTGTTAGGAGGGCTGGCCTGCTTCTGGAGGCCTTAGGGGAGAATCTAGTTCCTTGCCTTTCCCAGCTCTAGAAGCCACCCTCATTTGTTGGCTTGTGGGACTTTTTTGTCTTGAAAGCCATCAATGGATGGTTGAGTCTTTCTCACATCACAGCACTCTGACTCTGCTTTTGTTGCCACTTCTCTTCCTCTGACTCTTCTGCCTCCCTTTTCCACATGAAGAGCATTGTGATTACATTGGACCCACCTGGATAATCCAGGAGACTCCCCCTGTATTAGTCCATTTGCATTGCTAAAAAGGATTCCCAGAGGCTGGTTAATTTATAAAGAAAAGAGGTTTATTTGGCTCATGGTTCTGCAGGATGTACAAGTATGGCACCAGCATCTACTTGGCTTCTGGTGAGGCCTCAGGAAGTTTCCAATCATGGCAGAAGGCAAAGGGGGTGCTACTGTGTCACATGGTGACAGAGGGAGCAAGAGAGAAAGGGAGGAGGTGCCACACTCTTTTAAACAACCAGATCCCATGTGAACTCATAGAAAACTCACTCATTACTGTAAGGACAGCACCAAGCCATTCATGAGGGATCCATTCCCATGACCCAGACACCTCCTACTGGGCCCCACCTCCAACATTAGAGGTTGCATTTCAAGATAAGATTTGAAGGAAACAAAACATCCAAACCGTATCACTCACCGTTGAAATATCCTTACCTTAATTCCAGCTGCAAAGTCCCTTTTGCCAAGGAAGGTAACATATTCACATGTTCTAGGGATTAGAATGTGAACAACATTGCGAGTCATTATTCTGCGTACCACAGACACTCTCCCCAGGGACTATTTTCTATATCTCACTGTCTGGAGGTGTGCTGTCACAAGGCCACCCCTAGTTGCATGGCAGGCTGGGGGATCAAATTTTAGCTTTTAGAGCAATTTTGAAAATGCAGGTAAGACATTTAGGGCTGGAAATAACATTTGGGTCACCCAACCAATATTGGCCGCCACAGTAGGAAATAATACATAGCCAAATGGGTCTACACCTCAGAGCCTGCTGCTTGACTCAGTGAAATTGTGTTTTAAAAATAGACTATTATCCCAAAGTAATAATTGTTGGGTTGACTATACCAAAGGTCATTGCTCACACATGCTTCCTTTCTTCCCCTCCACCTCTTACCTCTCTTCCCTTTCCCTCCCCTCCTTTCTCCTCTCTTCTGCCTCTGTGGGCCTGCAAGTTTCACAGCCTGTCTTTTGGCTTGTAGTAGACCAAGGAGATGAGTTTCTATGTTCACTTTTGTGTCTGACACAGTATGGTGGGATGTTGTTCACTATCCCTTCAAATCATGGAACAGGGAATCAAATGCAGCATTTTGACCAGTTGTCCTCATCAATCCACAATTACTCATGTTGGAAAACTTATACTACATAACTCTTCTGCCTGTTTTTCAATTGTTAGACATTGTAATGGGAGAGGGCATTGGGTAAAGGATTAGGCAGCCACAGACATCTGATGGTGAGGTATGTTGACTTAAACAGTAGAGTTACCTACGGGGAGGAAGAACTTTATGGTTCAGACTGATAAAATAGTTCCTCACTGACTTTGCTATGGTACCTGAATTTTTCAATATGATAGGAAATATGGCATGTTGTTTCTACATGACAGGAAATATGATACATTATTATTATTGAAAGATCTTTTGATTTCCAACTTGGCCACTGTAAAGAGGATAGAATCTAAAAGAAAATGGTCTGGTGGTGTCACTTAGGTATGTCTCCAATAGGAAAGCAGTGGATATTGGAAAAGAACCAGATAAAATTTTTCGTATTCCATAGAAGTGTGGACAATATCGACTATGCCATTGAATATTCCTTTTATAAAAAGGTGAGACATTTTAGAATTTACTACCCATAAAAGCTTTGCTTCACCTCCAGAAACATAAGCTTATGTATTGAAAACAGGAGGTGTTTTGGTTACACGCTTGGCATCTCTATATAGTGCTAAGGTTGGAGGAGGCCTGGAAAGAATTTTCAAGGAAGACATATTATAGACTTCCTTCCCTTTCGAGCCTCTCTAAACAAGGGCTTCATAAACATATGGAGTGATGTGAGGAGTTTTTGCTGTTGCTTCTCTTTCTTGTAAACCACATGTGCTGCATATATGAAGCCAGCATCTATGAGAGAGAACTGAACAGGATAAGAAGTTTGTTGACAAAATACCTGGCCCTTGGAGTCGGCTCCAAGCCTCTAATGGTGCCTCCAGCCACTCAAGACAGCAGGGGCTTAACATTTTGACATTGTTGTCTAATTTTTCTTTGTCTCTTCCTGTTCTCTGCCACTTGGTGGTAGCCTAGGTTGCACAGGATCATGTGAATCCACTTAGTCACATCTGCAAATGAGAGCCTTCGAAGTGTAAACCTTATTCATCAGTGTGATTTAAGCTACATCTTGGTGACAGGGCATCCATCTCAACAAATGGCGTAGGGCCAGCAAAAGTCAAAGACTCAACCAACATGCATGATCATTGTTCAAAGACATGTCAAAAGGAAGAGAAGTACATTTTAAACATTTTGGTATATACATAACATAAAATTTACTATTTTAACCATTTTTAATTATGCAGTTCAGTGGCATTAAGTATATTCACATCCACTGTTGTTCAACCATCACCACCATTTATCTGCAGAACTTTTCCATTTTCCCAAACTGAAACTCTGTCCCCATTATACACTAGGTTTCCATTTCCTTCCCTTCAGCTTCTGGCAACCACCATTCGGCAACATCCTTTCTGTCTCTATGAATTTGACTCCTCTAAGTACCTCAAAGTAAGTAGAATTATTTAAGATTTGTCCTTTTGGGTCTGGTGTATTTCACTTAGCATAATGTTTTCAAGGTTCTTCCACATTGCAACACATGTCAGACTTCCATTCCTTTTTATGGCTGAACAATATTCCATTGTATGTACATACTGTATGCTGCTGATCTATTCATCTGCTGTGAGGCATAATCTCATTGTGGTTTTGTTTTGTGTTTACCTAATGATTAGTGATGCTGAACATCTTTTCTTGTGCTTATTGACCATTTGTATGTCTTCTCTGGAGAAATGTCCATTCTGTTCTTTGCCTATTTTTCAGCTGTTTTGTTTGTTTGTTTGTTTTTTGTTGTTGAGTTGTATAAAGTACAGATTCTCAAATTACAGACTACATAACGATGATAACCATGACTTGGAGAGTGTTAATTAACCAGCAAACTGACCTACCCACCCTTCCCTCATTTCAAGCCCAAGGGTATAAAGTATCATTTACATGGATGTGTGTCTGCAATCTCATTTCAACACCTTGACAGTCACCAGGTGTTTCTGTAAAAAGGCATCTGTACAAACTATAGCATCTGTTTAGAAGTAGCGAATCCAGAGAGGAGGGAGATTTAGAAATCTAGCAGCTGGTCTCAGTTTGAATATTTAATGTCAATTTGGACAGTGGGCCTGAAATGCTAGAACGCAAACAAAGATTTCCATGTTCTAATTATCTTCCGACCACTGTTGTGCTAAGCTCTACTTGGCTTCCCTTACTGGCACTTCAACTCTCCAGGCTGTACCATTTTGAGGGAAAACAGGGTGGCTCTCTGCATAAAATGCCACGGAATATGAAAAGTAAAGCAGCTTTGTCTGCTTTACCAGGGGAAAACTCCAGACTTTCTCAAGTACCCTTCCAAGTTTTCCAAATCGTTCTGAGAATACTGAGAAGCAGGTACATCTTGTATGTTCTAGAACCTGTCCTCTTGGAATTGTTGCCTTCAGCTTGTTCCTCAATCACTCTTGATTTCTGAAGCAGCATGTCTTCGACCCAAGCTTTCACAACAGCTGCTAATACCACCAGTGCCTGCATCAAAGCTACAGAGACTGGTCACAAACACATCATGTCCAACTGTTGCCTAGGCCTTTGGCTTCAAGGTTTCAGACACCTTGCCCTTAACTTGTCTTATTCTTTTGACTTGTATTGCTCTTTTACAGCATCTGCCTTACCACAAATCAGGCCTGAGCCCTGTGTGCAGGACCTAGGGGCTGTCTGATAACATGAGCGGCCCTTAGACCCACCCTACTGATGTGAACACATTGCTGTCTGGCCAAAGCTGTAGAAAGGAGTGCACAGTTCCTAGGATGAATGTTCCTCTACCAGGATACTCTTATTTTCTTCCATATTAAAAGACCTCCTGTTGAGTCCACACTCTTCCTCCATCATTGCCAGCTATGAATAAATCTCAGGGTGGGCATACAGACTGGGATCCTACTCCATGATTTTGACAATAAAAGTACTATATTTCAGCTACAGTTATTCATTCACTAATTTTTCTCTTGAGACGAATCTAGCACAAAGGTACTTCCATGTTTTAAATAGCAAAATCTAAATTTTATTTTTCTAGTGAGAATATTCCAACATATTCTGGCATTTCATCTTAAAATTCTTTGCTTTGCTTTTTAATAGGTTTACATATACATCTTAACACATTCATTCCCAAACGCTCCTAGGGAGATTGCTGAACTAGAAGATTGAATTGAGATTGGAGTCTTCCTGGAATAAATAAAAGAACAGTCACTAAAGGGTAATGGGATCCATTTATTATTCTGCCAGGCTCCTTTGCATACTATTCTAACAAACTCCTTGGGTGAATAAGAACCAAAGCCGGTCTTTAGAACACTGGGACTCACAGATGGAGGATGGGAAAAGTGCTGTGCTCATGGAAAAAATATTTCATTTGTTGACTTGGCTTTAAATTGTATTACAGTTGAAAATGGGAGAAGCACTTGTGGTTAATTTAACAGATCCATTAGTGAAAGGACCCTTAGAAATCTGTCGAAACTTTTTATTATATAAATAGGGAAATTTCTCAGATGGGAAAAATAACTTGCTCTAACTCAAATTACAAGAGCCACATGTCACTTGTTCATCATTTTGTGGCCAAACAACTCTATGCAGGTTGTTCTGAATCATAGTTATTATCCTTGGACTGTTTGTTAATGGTTGTTACTGACTGTTAATGGTCTGTGTTGTTTACCTTCCAAGGGTCTAACATTTTAACATGTAAAAGAACCTTGTAGCATAGGAAGAAGAAGGTTTCGATGGTAAAATCAACCCTAAGGCCACCTAGTAAACTCAATGAGCAGGGGCTCTTAACCTGAGGTCCTTAGAAGGGCTTTAACCTGCTGGGTGCAGTGGCTCTTGCCTGTA
This sequence comes from Rhinopithecus bieti, assembly GCF_001698545.2. Lineage (NCBI taxonomy): Eukaryota > Metazoa > Chordata > Mammalia > Primates > Cercopithecidae > Rhinopithecus > Rhinopithecus bieti. The sequence continues at coordinate 333,633 of NW_016810801.1, read as the reverse complement.
ATCCCAGCACTTTGGGAGGCCGAGGCGAGCGGATCACTTGAAGTCAGGAGTTTGAGACCACGCTGGCCAATGTGGTGCAATCCCGTCTCTACTAAAAATACAAAAAAAAAAAATGACCCGGGTGTGGTGTCAGGCACCTGTAATCCCAGCTACTCAGGAGGCTGAAGCAGGAGAATCATTTGAACCCGGGAAATGGAGGTTGCAGTGAGCCTAGATCGTACCATTTGCACTCCAGCCTGGCCAAAACAAGAGCGAAACTCCATCTCAACAACAACAACAACAACAACAACAACAACAACACAAAAGGGTTTTTAGCTTTGACATTATATGCATTAAGCTCTTGGAATTATATGAATTATTTTATGCATGGGTAGTTATATGCATTTTCTTTAGGGAGGGGATCTGTCGAATTCTGGACTTTCTTGACTGGCTGGATAAGACAAACCTTGAACATAAAAGTATTTTATTGGCTTATTTTCCTGGAGCTCATATCCCACTCCCTAACAACTTCCAGGGTGGCTGAATCTAATTGCACTGTTTCTGTTTTTGTATGCCTTGCAACTCTTGCCCCTGACTTCATTCGGATTTGGGGTTCTTTTTACTTTGTGGATGAAAAAGACACAAGGATGACTCCACACATTCATACCTCCCAGCTTAGTACCACCCAGTGGTAAGAAAATGACTCTCAGTCCCTACATGGGTCATATAGATGGCCATCACCACTCACTGGGTCTAGGGTGTTGAGCCATTCTGGTTGATCAGCCTGAGTCATCTTTGCACCCTGCCCCTAAACATTGATATTGACATTCTTACAGAACACACAGAGTCAGAGAAGAGTTCTCTAAAGGCACCAGGAGAAGGGGATTGGGAAGTACATGGAGCAGATAAAGCTCTAGCAAACAGATTTTTTGGGGGTCCACCATTCCCCAGATTCTCAAGGGATCTGTTTCAGAAAGGTCAACAAAAGTTTTCTTAGGAGCAAAGGCTATGTTATGGATCTCCTAGTAGATTGCACGAAACACTCTCCTGGCCTAACTCAAGGAGGCAGAGTACTTGGTTTTCACACAGTAACATATTTTTTCATCTATACAAGTGTGCTTTGAATACTCCCTCTGCAATATAAATGTTGTTTGGCCTTTGGGTTCACTTCATCTGCATAGCCTACTAATAGGAAAGTTGTCAATTTACTTGGAACAAATAAAGACAATTCTATTTTCTGTAAAATATAAAATGCACATGATATGATTTGATCATGGCTGCCCTTCTGTGAATGTGCATTCCTGAATGACTGTCACGAATTTTATCAATCAGAACTCAGGAGAGTACTAATCCAGAGAGATGTCAAATCCACAGTTGTTTGTTCTTGGCCTCAATCTCAGTGCCTGGGAATTCTTCAGTAGCAGCACATGCACCATGGCTTAATATCTTTACAGAATTACATGAACACACAACTTTTTTGTCTTTCTTTTTAGAATTAAAATAAGTAATATTTTAGGCCATTCTAAAGTGGAGACTAATATTTCCCAGGACTGATAGAAAACTTCTCACCAGGAAAATAGAAATGAGATGATAATTTGTGCAGAGGGGGCCTTCAAAGAAAAAAGAGTAGGCTTCCATTGCTTTTAATTAGGGAGTCTATTTTAATGCTCCATTGAGGCTCTTTTTGATGGCACATTAGGGTCCATTGGGAAGGATATTAATTAAGCTCCAGGGTATTCTGTGTTGGAGGTCAAATGGGATAAGCTGGCATTATCGAGCAGCAAGGAAGAGAGGAAAAGTGGGAAAAGATCCTGAAAGCCAGGTGTATTGGTTCCAGTGCTGGCCAACCACTTTGTCTGAGGGGAGCAATGTTGTATCAATAGTCCACCAGCTGTCCAGTCCTTCAGGGAATAGAGTTCTACAACTGGGAGAATTCTACCTGCTATTTCCTCAGGACAACTGTAACATTCAGGGGACCTGTGCATACCTAGGTGATAAAAGCTATATTTCTCACCTATGGGTGGTAACTTGGCTTTTGGGCTTACCCTGAACTGTGATAATAGGGAAGGAACTTTACTTTCCATATGCAACATTTTCAATTTAAAATTGCTGGAACGGTACAATTGACTGTGAAGGAGAGTTGAATACCAATGTCAGCACCATTCCCACTCATCTGAGATAGACTCCATGCCCTTCCCTAAATCACAGGGGCTGAAGCCTGGGAATGATATTTTCCAGAATTTCTTGCAGCAAGGTTTCAGATTAGATTTAATCCATGATGGGCACTAAGGTGTGATTAGAAAGTGGGCAGATGAGATCAGATGGGTTCAGGGTGATGGGGAGAGATCTGTGAAAGGATACAATGTACAGCTAGATAGGAGGAATAAGTCCTAGTGTTCTATACCACTGTAAGATGACTATAGTAACAAAAATACATAATTTCAAATAGCTGCAAGGAAGATTTGAGATAATGAATGTGCTAATGACCCTGATTTGGTTGCTGTACATTATACATATGGAAACATTACTGTGTACCCCATGAATATGTTCAATTAAAAGTAGTTTTACAAAATAGTCCAAAAAAAGAAGAAGAAGAGCGGAAGCAAAATCAATATTATTGCTCCTCTGGCAGTTGTGGGCAGATGCATGGGTTCTGGCCTTTGCTTGTGAGCCTCTGCAGTGACCTGCAGGTGTTAACCTCGAATGATCTGTCTCTTGCTGCTGGCAGTTGTTCTATCAGTGATTGTTCTGAGACTTCTTTTGTATAAAATGGCATATTCTTTATTTTGCATACTTTAATTTCAGAACAAAATGAACAAAATAAACAAAAAACCCCAGAATACATAACATCCAATTCTGCTGTCAGAGTAGGGAGGGAATGGGAACTCGATACCCTTGTTTCCTGCCTTCAACACAAGGACAGGAGGAAAAAACGAAAACAAAAACAATAGACAGCAGGAGGAACCGAGTGGGGCTGCCATGGAATCCATGGGGATACTACACAATGGTGAATTTTCCAACTATGAACTCCTAATCTACTTCTTCCACGCGAGACTCATCCTTGTCACCCTCAAGAGGGGCGATCTCATCAGGAACCACAGCACTGTGTTCCTCTGCTGCCACTTAATCTTCATTGATACCTAGACCTAGCTTGATCATGCAGTAGATGCAGTTGGAGTGGGTCTGGGGATCCTCAAGGGAAAAGCCAGAAGAGAGCAAGGCAGTTTCTAATGGCAGCACCACCAGGTCCTTGACTGCCTTGTCATTCTTGTCTGCCTCAGCCTTTTGCTGCAGCGTCTCCACAATGGGGTGGTCAGGATTGATCTCCAGGTGCTTTTTGGCCATCATATAGCCCATGGTGGAGTTGACCCAAAGTGCCTGGGCTTTCATGATCTGCTCCATATTGGCTGTCCAGCTGTAGGTGCTGGTCACAATGCAGCAGGGTGAAGACACAAGCCTACTGGAGATTGTCACCTTCTCAACCTTCTTATCTAAGATTTCTTTCATGAGCTTGCAGAGGTTCTCAAACTTTGCCTTCCTCACTTCCATTCTCTTCTTCTCTTCATCCTCAGGTAGTTCCAGACCCTCCTTGGTAACTAAGACCAGGCTCTTCCCATCAAACTCCTTGAGTTGCTGCACACGTAGCCGTCAATGAGCTCAGTCATATATACCACCTCGAAGCCCCGCTTCCCCACTCGCTCCACAAAAGCTGAGTTGGCAACCTGCTCTTTGCTCTCACCAGTGATGTAATAGATGGACTTCTGTATCTTCTTCATGCGAGAAACATACTCTGACAAAGAAGTCATCTCATCTCCAGACCAGGAGCTGTGATAGCACAGCAGCTCAGACAGGCGACATTGGTTAATGGAATCCTTGTGGATCCCAAGCTTGAGATTTTTAGAGAATTTCTCATAGAATTTCTTGTAATTGTCCTTGTCTTCCACCAGCTCAGCGAAGAGCTCAAGGCACTTCTTAACAATGTTTCTGTGAATGACTTTCAAGATTTTGATCTGCTGGAGCATTTCTTGGGAGATGTTCAGGGGCAAATTCTCAGAGTCAACCACACCACGAATAAAATTGAGATACTCTGGTATTAACTCATCACAGCTGTCCATGATGAACACACGACGGACATAGAGTTTGATGTTGTTCTTTTCTTCTTGTTTTCAAAAGGTCAAAGGGAGCCCAATGAGGAATGAATAACAATGCCCTGAATTCCAACTGACCTTCTACAGAAAAGTGCCTGACTGCTAAGTGGTATTCTCAGTCATTGGTGAGGCTCTTGTAGAATTCTCCATACTCCTCTTGGGTGATGTCTTCAGGGTTTCTGGTCTAAACAGGCTTGGTCTTGTTTAGTTCTTCTTGATCAATGTATTTCTCTTTGATCTTCTTAGTTTTCTTCTTCTTACCCTTACCACTGTCATCCTCCTCATCTGAACCCACATCTTTGATCTTGGGCTTTTCTTCATCATCTTTATTTTCCTCTTCTTTCTCACCTTTCTCTTCCTCTGCCTTATCATCACTAATTTCTTTCTCTCGTTCCTTCTCCAGATAAAGGGTGATGTATCCCAGCCTAGCAACTGAGAGTGCTTCTTCACTACTTCTTTGACCCGCCTCTCTTCTGAGTATTCTGCCTGATCTTCTTTAAGGTGGAGGGTCACTTTGGTACCCCTGCCAATGGGTTCACCATGGTCAGCATGCACAGTGAAGGAACCTCCAGCAGAAGACTCCCAGGCATACCATCATCATTGGGCTTTGTGATCACAACCACTTTCTCTGCTACCAGGTAAGCAGAATAAAAGCCAACACCAAATTGCCCAATCATGGAGATGTCTGCACCAGCCTAAAGAGCCTCCATGAATGCTTTGGTACGAGACTTCCCAAATTATTTGTGAGATCAGTTTTGGTCGTGTCAATGCCTGTGTCTACCAAAGTCAGGGTACGTTCCTGAGTGTTGGGGATGATGTCAATTTTCAGCTCTTTCCCACTGTCCAACTTGGAAGAGTCTGTCAGGCTCTCATAGTGAATCTTGTCCAAGGCATCAGAAGCATAGAGATCAACTCCCGAAGGAAAATCTCCTTGTTGGAATAGAAGGTATTGATGATGAGAGACATGAGTTGGGCAATTTCTGCCTGAAAGGCAAAAGTCTCCACCTCCTCCTCTCCATGGTACACTTCCTCAGGCATATTGAAAAGAAAAGGCTTGCACATATTAGACAGTAAGGTGGGCTGACTGTCCAACACACAGGCAGCACAAACGCTGCACCAGAGTGACTCGAGAGCCATTTTGTGACTTTTTCAACTTCCGGGTCCTCCAAAAGCTGGGGAGAATCTGAGAGCTGGAGGGAGCTCTCTCTAGTTCTTTCCTCCTCATCTCTTCTAAGGATTTTGTTAGCATCTGTTTCCCTTTTTATGTGAAATACCTGGAGTATATTTTTCTGACTGATGCTGACTACCCCTAACAAGATTTTACATAAGTAAACATGTCTATGAGTGAGACAGAATGTAAAACATTAGATGTTTCAGACAGAAGCCTGAGGAGGGCTTTGGAAAAACTATAAACTGCCATAAATATTGCTTTTGATTAAGCAGCTATTTGGGGGACAGAGAGCCTATCAGCATTTCTAGGCAGTCACTGTTTCATGTGAAAGAATGTATCAACTATTAGAACGTAATTCTATATTTGGAGTGCTACAAAAACAAACAAAACAACTCAGGATACTATTTTGTTAATGGAAATTCCTGAAAACAAAGCTCAACAAAATTGTGGGAGATGGTGATACTTGAAAAACAGAAATGATTCTAGAGGATTTTAAGGAGAGAGGGCCAAGAAGGAACTTTACAATCTCCCCTGGTCTCGGGATGCTCCCCTTTTCAGGCCCGTGTGCAAATGCTATCTTGTCAGCAGGGTCCTTGCTGAACGTTGTTTGCGATAGTACTCACCTTTCCCCTACCTTCACATATGGCCCCAGCTTCCATCTCAGCTTCATGTCTCTCCATGTTATTGGTGAGTGTCTTGACTATAAGTTGTCCAGGTTCTTGGTGTTTTGAACAGAGAATTGGACAAAACGCACAGGAAAGCAAGGGGAGAATGAAGCAATGAAAGCAGAGATTTATTGAAAATGAAAGTAAACTCCACAGGGTAGGAGTGGGCTGATCGACAGCTCAAGGGCCCTGGTTACAGGATCTTCTGAGGTCCAAATATTCTCTAGAGATTGTCCATTGGCCACTTGATGTACACCCCATGCAAATGAAGTCGTGGCCTGAGATCAGTCTGATTGATTGTGGAAAGCAACCAATCAGAAGCTGAAGTGAAGTTACAAACTTATACCCATGCAAATGTCTAATTGCCAATTAGAGGCTAAATTGAAGTTACAAAGTTACATGCCTATGCAAATGAAGACTTGGCACACAATTAGTCTGACTGGTTGTGGAAAGCAACCAATCAGAGGGACTTTCAATTTTCCATCTGCCACACAGCAAAAGGGGAGGGAGGGAGTTGCAAAGGGAGTAGCCTCTGGTCCTTTTGTTACTTCGGCGTGAAAAGTTGGTGTTTTCCTTTCAATTTATTTCTAGGAAGTCAGTGTGAATCGGCCTTAGGTTCCCTGCCTCCAGACCCTATTCTCCTGCCTCAACCATGGTATATGGAACAATCTGATACCTTAACTATGTATTTTACTGTTTGTCTCTCCCCACTGAATTCCATGAAGTTAGACATGTTGGTCTGTTGTGTTCACTGCCATATCCTCAATAACTTAAATTGTACTTGGCACCTAGAAGGCACTCAATAAATACTTGTCGAACAATTGAACACCACTACCCAAGATACAACCACAGCTAATTTGTTTTCTTTCCTTCTTATATAAATGATATTTAACAGTTCTATATGGAGGGAATCTTAGATTCTTAGTTTGTTTCTATTTATATTTTTCCCCCATTCAGCCTGAAGGAGTGCCCCTCAATGGAAAAGAAAATGAAGATGCTCATTATTTTTCAAGGACTTTAGGTGTGGAGTGGATGGGTGAGTGTAGCATGGTACTTAGCACTTGTTTAGTCTTCTTGCCCTATTTCTTGCTGGGCTGTTATGCTGGTGTCTGAAAAGAGAAAGATACAATTAAAACTGAAGTAAAATTATGCGTCGCTGAAATGCCTGAAAGATGTTGCTTACTGAGACAAAGCCATACAGATAGTAGATATTTCTTCTACCTTAGGAGGCAGCAATCTGCCTTCTTCAGGCTGGGGTTAGGCACAGGGGCCTGAGTATGAGCCAGGAGATCCATCACCTGGAGCAGGAAGTGGCAGAGGGTGTCACCTGAGCGGGTCCAGCAGGGGAAGACAGCATGACAGGCTCTGTCCCACAGCCAAGAGGACTTGGTTTCCAAACAACAGCCTGTATGTTTTCAGGCACACAGGAGACACTCCGTGGAGACTTTCAGAAGGGGTTGAGAGGAATTTAGGAGGCAGGGGCTCCCACAGAGCCTGACAGTCCTGTATTCTCACTATTATTGTAGACTCTATTGTGCTGTCAGGCTCGGGTGGCTTGAGAAGCCACAGATGATACCTTTGCTGCTGCTGCTGCTCCTACTGCAGTGGTTGGAGATACTGTTACCATGTCCCTTCCCCCACCTGGTGTCACCCCCGTTCTCCCACAAATATGGTACTATGGCACCTTTTAATATGGCTGCTGAAGAGAATGTATTATGCTAATTAGATACTTGGTTCTCTTTAAGGTCTTTGTCAAAGTGGTATTATTGGGCTCTAATTTGCCAGTAAACACAAATCCTAATTGGAGGTCTGAAATCTTATGGCAACACGTGTTGTCCAAACAATCCAGATGACTGAGAACAGCCCTGTCTGATAGGACTTTCTGCACTGAGGGGTGCAGCAGCCACCAGCCACATGTGGCTATTGAGCCCTTGAATTGTGGCCAATGGGATAGAACTGGAATTTAAATTTTATTTATTAATCATTTTAAATAATATGAATTTAAAATGTTAGTATCCACATGTGGTAGTGCAAATCTAGAATATACATTTATGTTTTAAAGACTATAATCTAAATGAAAACACAAAATTTAAATGCAATTGTAATTCTTGGAGGACAGTAGTCTAGGCGACATCTGGCTTAAGACCTTCTGTACCTTTGTTCTCATGACCACTGATGATTTTGATGGCTGATCCTTGATATTTAGAAAAGGGTTGCTTTTGTCTTATCCCAGTAAAAGGATAAGCTTATTTGCAAATTAAGAAAATGACCACAAGGTAATCCCAGCACTTTGGGAGGCCAAAGTGGGCGGGTCACTTGAGGCCAGGAGTTCAAGCCCAGCCTGGGCAACATGGAGAAACCCTGTCTCTACAAAAAATACAAAAAATAGCCAGGCGTGGTGTGGTCCTATGGTCCCAGCTACTTGAGAGGCTGAAGTGGGAGGATTACTTGAGCCGGGGTGGTGGAGGTTGCAGTGAGCTGTGATTGTGCCACTGCACTCTAGCCTGGGCAACAGAGAAAGACCCTGTCTCAAAAAAAAGAGAAAGTGACCACAGGATAAAGACATTGTTATTAGTCGAGGTTCTCCAGAGAAACAACCAATGGGACACACACACACACACACACACACACACACACACACACACACAGATTTATTATGAGATTGGCTTACATGATTAGGAAGACTGAGAAGTCCCATATCTGCTATCTGCATGCCTGGGTCCAAAGGCCTGAAAACCAGAGAAGTCAATAGTGTAGGTTTTAGTCCAAGGGCAGGAGAAGACCCACATCTAAACTTAGACACACAGGAAGCAAAAGGGGCAAATTCCTCTTTTTTCTGCCTTTTTGTTATTAACACATTGGATGATACCAGCCCACATTGGGGAGGGCAATCTACTTTATTGATCCACCAATTTAAATGCCAGCCTCATTCAGAAACCCCCTCACAGGCACACCCAGAAGTAAAGTTTAATCTTGGCACCCCATGATGCAGTCAAGTTGACAGGGAATTAACTTTCATACCATTCATCCAGTGTATCAGCAAGAGATGGATTCTCTGGATGTGCTGAACCACTTTCTAAACCTCAAAGACTGATGACCAGAGCCGGGATTGTGATGCATTCCAGAAGGAGATGCTCCATGAGGGCCCACAACTGGCTGGTCACCCTCTGAAGTCACCTTGACTTCACTGCCTATAATGTTTTTAAAAAATCAGGCCGGGTGCTGTGGCTTACGCCTGTAATCCCAGCACTTTGGGAAGCCGAGGCGGTGGATCACGAGGACAGGAGATCGAGACCATCCTGGCTAACACAGTGGAACCCTATCTCTACTAAAAATACAAAAAATTAGCCGGGCATGGTGGTGGGTGCCTGTAAGTGGGGAGGCTGAGGTAGGAGAATGATGTGAACCCAGGAGGCGGAGCTGCAGTGAGCCAAGATCGCACCACTGCACTCCAACCTGGGCGACAGAGAGAGACTCCGTCTCAAAAAAAAAAAAAAAAAAATCAGTGATAATCACCGTACCTAAGAAGACAATTACTGCATATTGAATTGTCACTATAGACCAGGTGTTTCGCTATGTGTCATTTTATTTTTCATTTAATTCAAGTTTGCAGTAAGCAGTAATTTTACCCTTATTTTATACATGGATCAACTGAACCATGCTGCACTGGTCTCATAGCTAGAGTGAAGCACTTGGCCTTGAACTTGGGACTTTGGTTCCTAAAGACAAGATTCTTCTTCTGTGCCACCTAGTCACCAAAGATACCCTGAAGGTAGCTTGAGGAAGTCAGGAGATGTAGTTTTATGCACTTGCATTAAGATGAACCAGCTCTTCTAAAGCAACAAAGTATAAACTACCATAGTTCCCCTAAAGCATACACCCACTTAGGTTTTTGGCTTCCATTTTATAGAGCATATGTTTAAAATGAGATCTTCTGCAGAGTCCTCTTGTGAGCACTTTCATTGTCTTTGAGAGATTTATCAAAAGATATTCATTTCTACCAGGCTCTTCTCTACAAAGAAACTATTTGTTGTTCACAGAGGCCCTCCAGTTGCAGGACTGGGGAACAACCACAGCATTTTCTGGATAGTCTGAGTGAGCAGAAGTGAGTCCTTTGGGCACACAGGTTACATTTGGTCTTGGACTTTGCTCAAGTGTCAGAATGCCAGAGCAATGATGCTGCCTTTCGCAGCTGTACAATAAAAGAGTCACAAACCAGAAATTTTATATGACTAGAGGTAAGGTAACAGAGTGGTTGACATTTTCCCAGCAGTCCTGGCCCCAGGAATTGTGGGTGGGTTATTGACAATAAGCAGAGAATGCTGCTGAGAGGAGCCATTTCCAGAGCATCTGACGTGATGTTTTAGTTTTGAAGACATGGTCAAGTCACCTTAGTGTTCAGTCTGGGGAGAAGCCTGATATGGTTTGGCTGTGTCCCCACCCAAATCTCATCTTGAATCTCATCCATAATTCCCATGTGTTACGGGAGGGACTTGGTGGGAGATAATTGAATCATGGAGGCGGTTTCCCCCATATTGTTCTCATGGTAGTGAATAAGTCCCACGAGATCCGATGGTTTTATAAGAGGTTTCCTCTTTCACTTGGCTCTCATTTCTCTCTTTGCTGGCTGCCATGTAAGACTTGCCTTTGCTCTTCCTTCCTCTTCTGCCATGATTGTGAGGCCTCCCCAGCCATGTGGAACTGTGAGTAAATTAAACCTCTTTCCTTTATAAATTCCCACGTTTCAGGTATGTCTTTATCAGCAGTGTGAAAAAGGACTAGAATAATACAAAGCCCTTCTGAGCTGTGCCGTGTGTGATCACGTTCCTTTGAGCTTTCTCTGAACAGATTCTGGATAATGGTCTCAGAAGTGCTTCTGACTCAGATTTTACTCAGCAACCATTTGGATCTGAGAGGAGCTTTCTTTATTTTCAAAAGAGTCCTTTCTGGCAGAGTGGGTTGTGGTGGAGAGAGTGTGGATTTTGGAGTTGGGCAAATCTGGTGTCCTTCCTGTCAATATCCTTGCTTAGCCCTGTGACTTTGGGGAAGTCATTCTCCCCCCAGCTTTATTGAGGTGTAACTGACACATAAAAATTGTATATATTCAAGGTGTACAATGTAGTGACTTCATATATGTATACATTGTAAAATAATTATCAGGGTCAAGCTAATTAACACATATATCACCATTTTTTGTGTATGTTATGATAATGCTTAAGATCTACTCTTCTAGCAAATTATAAGTGTACAATACAACATTATTAAGTAGAGTCATGCTGTACATTATAGTTATGCTGTTCATTAGATCCTCAGAACTTACTCATCTTCTTTCTGCAAGTAGGAAAGTCATTTCTGAATGGACAACTGTAGTAGAGCCTTCTGGTGTTACCATATCTAGGTATTAGACCATGGGGGGAAACAAAAACTGAGAAGCCATGTGGCACCTGGGAAACTCCACTGTACCCTTGTGAGAAGATGAGAGTGAAAAAGGCAAATAACATGTCAGAAAGAGTTTTGACCCTGCAGACTCTGAAAGGATCTTCAGCACCCTGAGGAGTCCCCAGATCACACTGAGAACCACTGTTGTAATATTTCAAATCTGTATTTTAAACACAAATCTGTATTTAATTTAAATAATTTAATTTAAATACAAATCTGTATTTTAAATACAGGTGTCCTCTCTGTCTGCAACACTCTTCCTCAGACATTTTCATCTCTCACTCCCTTAGCACCTTTGCATAAGAAAGGGTCTTTGCTACCTTTCTTAGTAAAGTTTATCCTGACCACCCCATTCAAGTTGCAGTCACTGCCCCCCTACCATCACTACTCAAATTGTTCCTTATTCTGCTCTATTTTTTCCACAGCACTTATCATCTTCTAATAGTATATTGTTTATTTATTTATTTACTGTAATATTATATAATTTACTTATTTACTGTCTATTCCCGTTAGAACATGAGTTTCATGATGGATTATTTTGTTCATAGATCTATTCCCAGCAACTGTAACCATATCTGGCATGTAGTAGGTGCCCAACAAATATTTCTGGGAAGGAAAGAAGGAAGGAAGAGAAAAAATTCCATGAGATTAGATATGTTTAAAAAATATTTTACTTTTATTGATGAATAATTATATATATTTATTAAGTACAATGTGACACTGTGATATATGTATACATTGTAAAATGTTTAAATCAAGCTAATCTACATACCTATCACTTTATCTACTTACCATCTTTTTATAGTGACAACATTTAAAATCTACTCTTTTAGTAACTTTTAAGTGTGAATACATTATTATTAACTATAGTTGACATGCTGTGCAGTAGATCATGAAAACTTATTCCTCTAGGCACTTTTATTTTATTTTACTTTAAGTTCTGGGATACATGTACAGAACGTGCAGGTTTGTTACATAGGTATACATGTGCCATGGTGGTTTGCTGCACCTTTCAACCCATCATCTAGGTTTTAAGCCCCACATGCATTAGGTATTTGCCCTAATGCTCTCCCTCCCCCTGACCCCCACTCTCTGACAGGCCCCGGTGTGAGATGTACCCTCCCTGTGTCCATGTGTTCTCATTGTTTAACTCCCACTACAAGTGAGAACAAGCAGTGTTTGGTTTTCTGTTCCTGTGGTAGTTTGCTGAGAATGATGGTTTCTAGCTTCATTCTTGTCCCTCCAAAGGACACAAACTCATTCTTTTATATGGCTGCATACTATTCCACGGTAAATATGAGGCACTTTGTTTTATTTGGTGCTGTTATCTCCATTGGCTAGAACAATTCTGTGAACATATTGGTGAATGAATGAACAAAGTGAAAATCCAGTCTTTTTAGGTTGTCAGATCCCATACTTAAAACCTCTAGACCTTAGAGATGATTCAGAAAGTTTTTACTGGGCCATGTTTTACTAGTGGTGAGATGAAAAACAAGAGTTTCTGCATGCTTTTAAGTCTCATTTTACTTACTCATTTATTATCAAAGGAAGCATAAATTGAATGAGGATGAAAAACCAACAGATGCACCTGGCCTGTAGGTAGCCTGGAACCCAGCAATGTTAGTTCCCTTTCTTTTCTTAATTTTAAAATTATTCATTTTAATTTTATATTTTCTATTTTTTTGAGACAGAGTCTTGCTCTGTCACCCAGGCTGGAGTGCAGTAGCGTGATCTCAGCTCACTGCAACCTCCGCCTCCCGGGTTCAAGCGATTCTCCTTCAACCTCCCAAGTAGCTGGGACTTCAGGTGAGTATCACCATGCCCGACTAAGTTTTGTATTTTTAGTAGAGACAGAGTTTCACTGTATTGGCCAGACTGGTCTTGAACTCCTAGCCTCAAGTGATCTGCCCACCTTGGAACTTCAGGTGAGTACCACCACGCCCAGCTAATTTTGGTATTTTTAGTAGAGACAGAGTTTCACCATGTTGGCCAGGCTGGTCTTGAACTCCTGGCCTCAAGTGATCTGCCCGCCTTGGGCTCCCAAAGTGCTGGGATTACATCTGTGAGCCACCGCACCTGGCCCAGTTCCCTTTCTTTTTCTTCTCATTTTCCTATTTGTTTTTTGGTGATCTTAGTGCTAAGAGGGCCTGCATTCCAAGGTGTTCAGGCTTTCTTAGAAGTGAATGCCTTTGAAAGCTGATCAGCAGGGCAAGTTGAGTCTTGAGTATAAATCCTGTTGCTAAAAGCCCATTAAAGTTGGCCTGAGAACTGTGGCATGAGGTGCCTTAAAAGAGCAAAAGGCCTGCCACTTCCAATCAAACCTGATTTTCTCTTTGACCTCTCTCACAGTTCACTTCTCGGCACTTCCCTAGGGCATGTGTGTCAGAAGCCAGTGGCAGCCAAGCAGTGAGTGTTAGGAGTGAAGTCTTATCAGTTGTTAGCAATTGCCATGCAAATGTACAAGGTTGGCATTGTCATTTCCACATATGTTAGGTGCTAGAAACAAGGGCTCTTTGAAAAAGAGCTCTTTAAATGCCAATGTCTAAATTAGACACTAACTTTAATGGTCCTTAGACTTTTTTATGTTTATCATAAAAAAGCAAAAACTGAGGAAATTCATCGCCACTAGACCAGTCTTGCAGAAAGAAACCCTACATTCAGAGATGAAAGGGTGATAACTACCATTATGAAAATACACACAAGTATAAAACTTACTAGTAGGGAAAGTATATACATGAGAAAGAAGAAGGAATAAAATCTTATCACCATAGAAAACTACCTAACCACACAGAGAAAATATAAAAGACCAAGAAAGAAACAAGAGATATACAAACAACCAGAAGACAACTAACTAACTGAAAGGAGTAAGTCCTCACCAATTAATAATAACCTTGAAAATAAATAGATTAAATTCCTTAATTAAAGGTTATAGACTAGATGAATAGATTAAAAATACCCAACTATATACTGCCTGCAAGAAACTCACTTCACCTGTAAAGACACTGAAAGAACATACTGAAAGAGAAGGGATGATAAAAGATATTTCATGAAAATGAATACCAAAAATGAGCAGAAGTAGTTATACTTAGATGAAATATACTTTAAGACAAAATGTAAAACATACAAAAAGGTCATTATATAATGCTAAGGGGGTCAATTAAATAAGAAGATATAACAATTGTAAATATATATGCACCCAACGTAAGAGCACCTTGATATGTAAAGCAAATGTTATCAGATCTAAAGGGAGAGATAGACTCTAATATGATAATAGTTGGGGATTTCAACACCCCACTCTCAGAATTGAGCAAATTATCTAAACAGAAATCCAACAAAGAAACGTCAGGTTTAAATTGCACAGTAGACCAAATAAACCTAACAGACATCTACAGAACATTTCATCCTCTGGTTGCAGAATACATATTCTTCTTATCAGCACATGGGACATTCTCCAGAATAGACTGTAAGTCAGCCTACAAAACAAGTCTCAACAAATTGTTTAAAAATTGAAGTCATATCAAGTGTTTTTTCTGACAAATATGAAATAAAGCTAGAAATCAATAACAAGCAGAACTTTGGAAATTGTACCAAAACATGGAAATTAATGGCCAGTGGGTGAAGGAAGAAATTCACAGAAAGGGATTAAAAAATTGCTTGAAATAAATGAAAATAGAAACACAACATATCAGAACTTATGGGATAGAGCAAAAATAGTATTAAGAGGGAAGTATATAGCAATACATGCCTACATTAATTAAGAAAGCTTTCAAATAAAAAACCTAATAATGGATCTCAAGGAATGAGAAATGGAAGAATAATCCAAACCCTGAATTCATAAAGAAACAGTAATGATCAGAGCAAAAGTAAAGAAAATAGAGACTAAAACTCCAGAAGATCAAGAAAATAAAAGGTTTGTTTTCTGAAAAGATTAAAACATTGACAATACATTTTCTAGATTAATTAAAAAGACAGACAATCCAAGTAAATAAAATCAGAAACAAAGACATTACAACTGATATCACATAAATACAAAGAATAATTAGAGATTATTATGGACAATTATATACCAATGACTTGTGAAACTAGAGAAAACTGATACATTCCTGGACGTATACAAACTACCAGCATCGAACCAGGAAGAAATAAAAAATTTGAACAGACCAGTGAGTAACAAGATTGAATCTAAAATAAAAGTCTCCTGAAAAGAAAAGCTCAGGACAGAAGGGCTTCATTGCTGAATTCTACGAAACTTAAAAAATAAAACAAAACAAAACAACGACAACAAAAAACTTTTCTCAGACTTAAAAAAAAAATGAATGAAGGAAATTATTCCTAATTTGTTCTACGAGGCCAGCATTACCTTGATATCAAAACCAGGCTAAGACACAATGTAAAAATAAAACTACAGGCTGATATGTGTGATAAACATAGATGCAAAAATCCTCAAGAAAATACTAGCAAACCAAATCTAACAGCACATCAGAAAGA
Source organism: Rhinopithecus bieti (assembly GCF_001698545.2). Taxonomy (NCBI): domain Eukaryota; kingdom Metazoa; phylum Chordata; class Mammalia; order Primates; family Cercopithecidae; genus Rhinopithecus; species Rhinopithecus bieti. Next base: position 317,743 of record NW_016810801.1, on the reverse strand, counting down.
TTATATGCCATGATCAAATGGGATTTTTCCCAGGAATGCAAGGAGATTTCAACATATGCAAATCAATAAACATGATACATCACATCAATAGAATAAAAACCAAAAACCATATGATCATCTCAATAGACATAGAAGAAACATTTGGTAAAATTTGACAATTATTTGTGATAAAAATCCTCCAAATTTAGGTATAGGGGAAATGTAGCACAACACAATAAAGGCCACATATGACAAACCTACAGCCAACATCATGCTGAACAGGGAAAAGTTGGAAGCTTTCTCTCTAACAACTGGAACAAGGCAAAGATGCCCACATCAACACTTTTATTCAAGATAGTATTGGAAGTGTTAGCCAGAGCCATAGGACATGGAAAGAAATAAAGGGCATCCAAGTTGAAAAAGAAGAAGTTAAATTGTTCTTTTTTGCAGATGACATCATCTTATATTTAGAAAAACCTAAGACTTCAACAAAAAACTTGTTCAACTGATAAAAAATTCAATAAAGTTGCAGGATATGAAATCAACATAAAATAATCAGTAGCATATCTATACACCAATAATGATCTAGCTGAAAAAGCAATTAAGAAAGCAATCCCATTTACAATACTACAAAAAAGTCTAGTAATAAATTTAACCAAGGAGGTGAAATATTTCTATAATGAAAACTAAAAAACGCTGGTGAAACAAATTGAAGAGGACACACCCACAAGCAAATGGAAAGATATCCCATACTTATGAATTGGAAGAATTAATAATGTGAAAATGAGCACTATACAGATTCAATGTAATCCTATTAAAATATTGATAACATTGTTCACAGATATAGAAAAGAAATCTTAAAATGTATATGGAAACACAAAAGACTTTGTGTAGCCAAAGTAATCCTGAGCAACAAGAACAAGGCTGGAGGCATCACACTACCTGACTTAAAAATGTGCTATTCTACAAAGCTATAGTAACCCAAACAGCAGAGTACTGGCATTCAAAAAGATACATAGACCAATGGAACAGAATAGAGGACACAGAAATAAGTCCATATATTTACAGCCACTTGATTTTTGACAAATTCACCAAGAACGTACATTAGGGATAGGCCAGTCTCTTCAATAAATGGTACTGGGAGAATTGGACATCCCAGAAGAATAAAAATAGACTCTTATCTTTCACCATAAGCAAAAATCAACTCAAAATGGATTAAAGGCTTAAATTGAAGACCTGAAACTGTGAAACTATTAGAAGAAAACATAGGAGAAATGCTTTAAGACATTGGTCTGGGCAAAGATTTTTATGGATGAGACATCAAAAGTGCAGACAACAAAAGTAAAAAATAGACAAATGGAATTATATCAAATGAAAACCTGCACAGCAAAAGAAACAAGCAACAGAGTGAAGAAATAACCTGCAGAATGGGAGAAAATACTCACAAACTATGACAAAATATTAATATCAAGAATACATAAGGAACTCAACTCCACAACAAAAAATCAAAAATCTGATTAAAAAGGCAAATGAACTGAATAGATATTTATCAAAAGAAGATATACAAATGGCCAATGGGTTTATATAAATGGTCAACATCACTCATTGTCAAGAAAATATAAATCATAACCACAATGAGATATCATCTCATCCCAGTTGGCATAGCTATTATTAAAAAGACAAAAAATATCAAATGCTGACAAAGATGTGACAAAAAGGAAACTCATATACATTGTTGGTAGGAATGGAAATTCATACAGCCACTATGAAAAACAGTATGGAGATTCCTCAAAAAACTGCAAATACATTACCATATGATCCGGTAATGTCGTTAGGGGTATGTGTCTAAAGAAAAGGAAATCAGTGTGGCAACAAAATATCTGCAATCCCATATTTATTGTATCTCCTTTGCAGGACTATGAAACTACTAGAAGAAAACGTAAGAGAAATACTTCAGGACATTGGTATGGGCAAAAATTCTTATAAATAAAATCTTGAAAGTACAGATAACAAAAGCAAAAAATAGACAAACTGTATTACATCAAACAAACACCTCTGCACAACAGAAGATACCATCAACAGAGTGAATAAATAACCTGCAGAATGGGAGAAGATATGTACAAACTATGCAAAGTTTGTGCATGTGCATTGTAGCATGTGGATTGTGCATGTGGATTGTAGCACAATAGCCAAGATATAGATTCAGCGTAAGTGTCCATCAACAGATGAGTAGGTAAAGAAAATGTGACACATACACACACACACGCACACACACACACATACACACAATGAAATACTTTTCAGCCATAAAAACAATGAAATAATGTCATTCACAGCAATATAAGAAATTCTGGAGGACATTAGGTTAAGTGAAATAAGCAAGGCACAGAACAGCAAGTACCACACAATCTCACTTATATATGGAAGTTAAAACAAACTGATCTTGTAGAGAGTACTATAGTGGTTACCAGATCCTGGGAAGGGTAGAGGAGCGAGCAGGATGGCAAGAGTTTCATTAATGAATACAAAATTACAGCTAAATGGGAGGGATAGTTCTAGTGTTCTAAGGACCTTGGAGTGACTATAGTTAACAATAATGTATTGTGTATTTTTATATAGGTAGAAGAGTGTATTTTTAATATTCCCAATGCAGAGAAATGATAAATGTTTGAGGTGATAGATATGCCAATTATTCTGATTTGACCATTACCCATTGTATACATATGTCAAAATATCACACTGTACCCCATAAATATGTATAATAACTATGCGTAAATTAAAAATAATTTTTAAAATATGAGAAGGAACAGAAACAAGGAGTGAATGCCAAGGGTAAAGGACTAGCATTTTTAACTCTGCCATATTTATATGGAGGTTACATATACTTTGCTCCAATCTGATGATCTTCACAACCTTTATCTATGGTTCATTTACTTATTCAGCAAATATTTCTTGAGCATCTACTATGTGTCAGGTGCTATTGTAAGCAGGTGAGAAATATCAGTGAGTAAAACAAAAAACATTCTTACCTCCTGTATGCTTTCATTCTAGTATGTGTTGACACTGTGGGGGAATACATACAGCAAACAATAAGCATAAAGAATAAATAAATTATGTCATATTTCAAGGTAATGCTGTGGGAAAAAAGTAGGGTGGGTTAAGGGGATCAAGAGTCCTTTTGGTAGAAGGGGGAGTGGGTTGCATTTTAACATGGTCATCAGGCCAGGCCTGGTGGCCCACGCCTGTAATCCCAGCACTTTGGGAGGCCGACGTGGGTGCTTTACCTGAGGTCAGGAGTTTGAGACCAGCCTGACCAACATGGTGAAACCCTGTTTCTACTAAAAGTACAAAACTTAGCTGGGCATGGTGGCGGGCGCCTGTAATCCCAGCTACTCAGGAGGCTGAGGCATGAGAATTGCTTAAACCTGGGAGGCCGATGGAGGTTGCAGTGAGCCGAGATCACACCACTGCACTCTAGCCTGAGTGACAGAGCGAGACTCCACCTCAAAAAATAAATAAATAAATACATATAAATAAACATGGTCATCAAGGTAGAACTTATAGAGAAGATGACTTTTAGCAATGATTTATAAGAGATAAAGGAGGAAATGATTTGAGTACCTGAGTAAAGACCATTCCAGGCAGAGGGAACAGCCAGGCCAATGCCGGGAAGAGGGAGAGTGACGGTCATCTTCAAGCAACATCAAGGAGACTGATGTCGTTGGAGTGCAGTGAACAAGAGGGAGTGTCTAAGATGTAGTCAGATAAATGAAAGGATGGGTGGACAGCACTGAAGTGGGGCAGATCATTAGGGATTTTGAGATCACTAGAAAGTATTTTTTACTTGAAGTGAAATTGAGAGCCATTGAAAAGTTATGAGCAGAAGAGTGACATGCTCTGACCTGTGAAATTTTGGAGGCATATTTTACCTATAGTAAAATGCACAGGTCTTCAGAGTATGATCTGACATATTTTGAAAAATGTGAAATCTATGAGATCATTATCTAAGTCAAGATATAGAGCATTTCCCTCACTCTAAATTTCTCTCATTACCCTTCCTATGGTCTGAATATTTGTGTCACCCTAAAATTCATATGTGGAGGCCTAATCACCCAATTAGGAATAATAGGTTTGGCCTTTAGGAGGTGATTAGGTCATGGGGGCAAAGTTCTGTTGTAAAGGATTTGTACTTTGAAGAAGATGCTAGCGAGAGCTTATTCACCCTTTCTGCCTTTCGAGGACGCAGGAATTGCTATTTATGAAGAATGGACCCTCACCAGACACTCACTCTGCTGGTACCTTAATCTCCCCAGTCTCTAGAACAGTAAGCAATAAATTTTTGTTATTTATAAATACCCAGTCTAAGATTTTTTTTTATACCAGCAGGAATGGACTAAGACAATCCTTTATTGTTTTGATTATTTCATTATGTGTATTATTTCCTTCTATTTTCTTTGTGTTTAATTTGCTCTTCTTTTCTAGCTTCTAGAAGTAGTGGTTTAGATTAGGGTTGACAAACGTTTTTTATAAAGGTCAGATGGTAAATATTTTAGGCTTTTGGGATCATATACTCTGTTGCAACTGCTCAACTCTGCCATTGTAGTGCAAAGCTGTCAGAGACACTGTGTAATCAACTGAGTATGGCAGTGTTCCAATAAAACCATTAAGAAAAATAGGCAGCAGACTGAATTTTATTTGGAGGCCATAGTTTGCTGACCTCTGGATTACATCATTGTTTTCTGAATCTTCCTTCTTTTTTATTTTGGCCATTGCATTTTTTTAGTTCTAAATTTCCATGTAGTTTTTCTATTTCCTTATTTATCTGCTGAGATTCTCATTTTTTTTCAGGAAAGTTTGTAATTGTTCATTGAAGCACATTCATAATGGCTGATTTAAAATCTTGGTCACATAATTTTATCATCAGTATTCATTTTGATGTGAGTATCTGTTGTTTGTCTTTGCTCATTCAAGTTGAGATGTTCCTGGTGCTTGAAACAGGGATTTCCTAGTGAAAGTTGGACATCTTAAGTGTTATATCATGACAGTCTGGATCTTAATTAAATCAGTTCTAGTTAAACTCTTCTGACACCACTCTGGTGGGAGAGGCGGCAATCTACCTTCTTCTCTCCACCATTCAGAGTTTTCTCTCTCTTTTTTTTTTAATATAATATCCGGGGGTTTGGCTGTGTTTAGTGGGAGAAACAGGGAAGAAGACATATGCTGCATCTTAAGAGAATGCATTTAACGTATCCATTTGTTTATTTATTTTGAATTAAAATTTTAAATCTTTTTTAAGTTCAGGGGTACATGTGCAGGTTTGTTATACAGGCAAACTTGTGTCATGGGGGTTTGTTGTACAGATTACTTCGTCACCCAGGTATTATGTCTAGTACCCATTAGCTATTTTTCCTGATCCTCTCCCTCCTCCCGCCTTCCACACTCTGAAAGGCCCCAGCGTGTGTTGCTCCCCTCTGTGTCCATGTGTTCTCATCATTTTACTCCCACTTAAAAGTAAGAACATATAGTATTTGGTTTTCTCTTCCTCCATTAGTGTTTTTTTTTTTTTTTTTTTAATTATACTTTAAGTTCTAGGGTACATGTGAACAACGTGCAGGTTTGTTACATATATATACTTGTGCCATGTTGGTGTGCTGCACCCATTAACTTGTCATTTACATTAGGTATATCTCCTAATGCTATCCGCGCCCCCTCAACAATAGGAGCTGGTGTATGATGATCCCCTTCCTGTGTCCAAGTGATCTCATTGTTCAATTCCCACCTATGAATGAGAACATTTGGTTTTCTGTTCTTGCGATAGTTTGCTGAGAATGATGGTTTCCAGCTGCATCCATGTCCCTACAAAGGACACGAACTCATCCTTTTTTATGGCTGCATAGTATTCCATGGTGTATATGTGACACATTTTCTTAATCCAGTCTGTCACTAATGGACATTTGGGTTGATTCCAAGTCTTTGCTATTGTGAATAGTGTCAATAATGGCTTCCAGCTCCATCCATGTCCCTGAAAAGGACATGATTTCATTCTCCTTTATAGCTGCATAGTACTCCATGGTATATATGTACCACATTTTCTTTATCCAATCTGTCACTGATGGACATTTAGGATGATTCCATGCCTTTGCTATTGTGAATAGTGCTGCAGTAAACGTACATGTGTGTGTATCATTATAATAGAACAATTTATATTCCTTTGGGTATATACCCAGTAATGGGATTGCTGGGTGGAATAGCATTTCTCTTTTTAGGTCTCTGAGGAATTGTCACACTGTCTTCCACAAAGGTTGAAGTAATTTCCACTCCCACCAACAGTGTATAAGTGATTCTTTTTTTCTGCAACCTCACTAGCATCTGGGTTTTTTTTTTTTACTTTTAATAATAGCCATTCTGACTGGTGTGAGATGGTATTTCATCGCAGTTTTGATTTGCATTTCTAATGATCAGTGATACTGAGCTTTTCTTCATATGCTTGTTAGCCGTTTGTGTCTTCTTTTGAAAAATGTGTGTTCATGTCCTTTGCCCCTTTTTAATGGAGTTGTTTGTTTGTTTTTTCTTGTAAATTTAAGTTCCTTATAGATGCTGGATATTAGACCTTTGTCAGATGCATAGTTTGCAAACATTCTCTCTCCCATTCTGTAGGTGGCCTGCTCACTCTGTTGATAGTTTCCTTTGCTATGCAGAAGCTCTTTAATTAGATCCCCTTTGTCAATTTTTGCTTGTGTTGCAATTGCTTTTGGCATCTTTGTCATGAAATCTTTGCCAATTCCTATGCCCTGAATGGTATTGCCTAGATTGACTTTCAGGAGTTTTATAGTTTTGGGTTTTACATTTAAGTCTTTAATCCATCTTGAGTTAATTTTTGTATATGGTGTAAGGAAGGGGTCCAGTTTCAATCTTCTGCATATCACTAGTCCATTATCCCAGCATCATTTATTGAATAGGAAATTCTTTCCTCATTACTTATTTTTGACAGATTTGTTGAAGATCAGATAGCTGTAGGTGTGCGGCCTTATTTCTGAGTTCTTTATTCTGTTCCATTGGTCTAAGTGTCTGTTTTTGTACCAGTACCATGCTGTTTTTGGTTACTATAGCCCTGTAGTATAGTTTGAAGTCAGCTAGCATGAGGCCTTCAGCTTTGTTCTTTTTGCTTGGGATTGCCTTGGCTATTTGGGCTCTTTTTTGGATCCATATTAATTTTAAAATAGTTTTTTTCTAGTTCTGTGAAGACTTTCAATGGCAGTTTAATAGGAATAGAAATGAATCTATAAATTACTTTGGGTAGTATGGCCATTTTTATTATATTGATTCTTCTTATCCATGGACATGGGATGTTTTTCTATTTGTTTGTGTCATCTGTGATTTCTTTGAGCAGTATTTGTAGTTCTCCTTGTAGAGGTCTGTCACCTCCCTAGTCAGCTGTATTCCTAGGTATTTTATTTTATTTTATTTTTGTGGCAATTGTGAATAGGATAGTGTGCTTGATTTGGCTCTCGGCTTGACTGTTGATGTATAGGAATGCTAGTGATTTTTTCACATTGATTTTTGCATTCTGAGACTTTTTAAAAGTTGTTTATCAGCTTAAGAAGATTTTGGGCTAAGACTATGGGATTTTCTAGATATAGGATCACGTCATCTGAAAACAGGGATAGTTTGTCTTCTTCTCTTCCTAATTTAGATATCCTTTATTTCTTTCTCTTGCCTGATTTTCCTGGCTAGGACTTCCAATTCTATTTTGAATAGAAGTGGTGAAAGAGGGCATCATTGTTTTGTGCCAGTTTTCAAGAGGAGTGCTTCCAGCTTTTGCCCATTAAGTATGATGTTGGCTGTGGGTTTGTCATAGATGGCTCTTATTATTTTGAGGTATGTTCCTTCAATACCTAGTTTATTGAGGTTTTTTTTTTTTTTTTTTTTTTTTTTTTTTTTTTAACACGAAGGGGTGTTGAATTTTATTGAAAGGCTTTTCTGGATCTATTGAGATGAAAATGTGGTTTCTGTCTTTAGTTATGTGTATGTGATGAATCACATTTATTGAGTTAGGTATGTTGAACCAACCTTGCATCCTAGGGATAAAGCTGAGTTGGTTTTGGTGCATCAGCTTTATTATGTGCTGCTGGATTTGGTTCACTAATATTTTGTGGAGGATTTTTGCATCAATACTCATTGAGAACACATGTTCATTTAATGTCATAAATTTCCCTCTAAGGACTGTTTTAGTGGAATCCTATAAATTTTGATAAATTGTGTTTTCTTATCATTTAAATGAAAATGTTTTTCCATTTTTTAAATTTCTTGTTAAACCTCTGGATTACCTAGCAATAATTTACAAATATTTAGGGATTTTCTAGATGTCTTTTGTTACTTATCTCTAATTTAATTCCAGTGTGGTTTGAGAATGCACTCTAATTTCATTATTTCTTTTGAATTCACTGAGACTTGTTTTATGATCCAGCATATGATCTATTTCAGTCAGTGTTCCATGTGTGCCTGAAAAGCAAGTATATTCTGATGTTACTAGACATGGTAAATGCCAATTAGGTCAAGTCAGTTAACAGTGTTGTTCAGCAAATGAAACATTCAAATTTAAACTCAGAGCATAGGGATGATGGCATGTTCGTTGTTTACCCAGGAGAATTGGGATACGTTGACTTTGAAGCAGTTTTCACAGTGGTTGAGGGGGTTTCAGGTCTCTAATGCATCACCCCTCAGTTGCCAGGAAGCTCTCTCTACTTAGCACCCCACTGCTTAACACTCCCTATGCCTAGTCAATAGATGAAGTTCAAGTCCCCTTAGCTCACCTCCAGGTTGCTATGTGACCAACTTACCTGGATATCTTTAGCCCTCATCATCCCCACCCACCTCCCCTGCACAGAGACCACTGTCCTGATCTTTTAAATGACTCATAGGTCTCTATATGCCTGTGTTTCTGTCTCCTCTAGGTCTTTGCAGAGGCTTTTGGTCTTCCTGGACGGACTTTCTCGTAAGAGTACACCTCATCTTTCAAAAGCCTGCTTAGTAGAGCCTTCTATGATGCTCCCTATAAAGAATGAATCTTTTCACTCTTTCCCGGGAGTACTTTGTAAATATCCCATTGCAGAACTTCAGCAGATAAGCCAAGGGAATCTCCACTATGTGCAGGGCAGTGTGCCAGGGGCTAGGACTCACAGGTGAGTAATATTTGGTTTCTGCTCTCAAGAAGTTTGTGGCCGGGTCTTCTTACTATGCCATAATAGAATTTTTAGCATATATGGCTAACTCTTGCTAAACTGCTTCCTGCTATACCTAATGGGGACAGACCTCTGCCTTCTAATATTTTTCTTCTGAGCACCTAGCATCAGACATGACACATAATAGGGGCTTACACACAAGACCAAGTTATGCTAAGAATAAGACCTTCACTCTTAAGTCTTGTTACCATCAGTGGTATACCCTTACAAATTAGAACTAGTTCCTCTACGTTCTGGAATTATACTTAGAGTCATGCACTTATAGGAACTTCTTTCAGAGATCAGTTAATTAATCCAACATTTCTAAAAATGTGCTTATGTTAGACTGATGGAATATAAGATAACTTTTGGTAGAAGATGGATTAATTTTTTAATAGTTATTTATTTTGAATGTACATTAGAAAAATATACATGGCATACTTATGATTTCACAGACATTTTTTAACAAGTGTGTAAGCATAAAGACAAACATTAGATAATTATATTTTAAAAAATAAAATGGGTAATAGGAAGGAATGGTAGAAATCATGAAGGCAGTACATGAATGAGAACAGTTTACTTATTTTATAGATGCCTAAACTAAGGCAAGAAAGAGTTTTACTCAGGGTCCCAGAGCTTGAGAGTGGCCAAGCAGGAATTAAGTCTCTGACCACATCACCCTGGTTTCCAGTTGGAGAACTTTCTGGGACACGGTCCTAGCTCCGGGTGGCTGCAGAGAGAAGGACAGACTGGAGCACAGGAATTTGGGTGTAGGCACCAGGTGTCCCATTTGGAGCTGTGGAAGAGTGTGGGAAAGAAAGAGGAAACCAAAGGGAACAGAGAGGACTGGGGTGTGATAATAAGCCTTCAGTTTCAGCTGGACAGCCAACACCGGTGGGTGGCCTCTCCCCTGGTTAACGCTCCTCTCTGCAGGGCTGGGGTAGAAGCTTTGCTTCAAGAGAGGCTGCTGCCCTTACCTGCATATTAATGTCAGTAGACCCCGGTACCAGAAAAGGGCCAAATGAAGGATTTTTTTTTCATTCATATCCAGACAGTGTCTCTTTTTAATTTTGTTACACGATGTAGTACTCTTTGGTGTCTTTGGAATAGAGGTATGTTTTCATCCTGCTGGGGAAACTTTTCTTTGGGGATTGGATTGGAAGGGATAGAAGAAAAGAATCCCACTGTCCTTCTGTGTGCTGCACCCCATCCCACCCCTGCCAAAGACTGCAGTGAAGAGCAAACTTGGCTCTACCCAGAACTAGTTTTTGAGAGGCATCTGACCTCATCTGTGGGGATCTGTGAGCTATCTTTGTGCTGGAGTTGGCTAGCTCTTCTTGGAGTGAATGTTGTTTTTGGGTTCCTTGATTTCCTTGGAAGAGTCTCTTCTTGAAGTTAGATCTTTTAAGCCAAGATTTAATGCCAAAAAACCTGCCCTCCAGGCTCTCACTGAAGAGCACTGCGTTTTTCATTTGTTCAATAAATCTGTATTAAGTACTTGTACATCAGGTGCTATACTGGGCCCTAGGGATATGATGGAGAAAAAGCAGGTAAGATCCTTATCCTCTTCCATTCTGGTGGGGAGACACCAATACATGGATAAATGCATAAATAGTGTGCAGATTATCATTGGCCATGACAGGTGAGCTGGAGAGACCTGTTTTAGAGGGGTTGGCCGACTCTTTGGAGGAAGTGATAGTGAATTGTGACCTGCAGAGTAAGGCGGCAGCAGCCACATGAAAAGATCAGGATGGAACCCTCTCAGAGAGTGAGGAAGTACAAGGGGTGGGAGGTGGGGAAGAGTTTGGCACCTTTTCCAAAGGCCAGTGTGGCTGGAGTGTGGTGGGAAGAAGACCCTGGAGAGGTGAGCAGGAATTAGACTGTGCTGATCCCTGCAGGCCATGGTAGGGAGACTGGACTTTTGTGGAAAGAGCAGCAGGAAGCCTCCAAAAAAATCAACACCAGAGCTTATGGAGGAGAAAGTGGGCAATGCAGCTCCCCTGGGGCTGACTTAATCCCAAACACCAGGAAGACGGACGTGAGGCTGTGTCATCTTGTCCTCTCTGTCCTGCTGGATTTTGAGTAATATTTGCATCTTTTATAGAGAAACTCTCCAATATTAGCCTTGTAGACCTCATTCTATACAATGAATCATGTTGAAGATTTAAAGCTTTGAAATAAGTCCAATGAGAAATTTCCTTTACAGTCCAATACTAGGAAAAAGTATTCCATCTTCTGAAAACAGTATGTGTTTTACTTCTCTTGGACATAAAACACTACAGAACTGCCTTTAGTTTCCTTTCTCCTTTGGTTGCCTGGATGCTCAGGGTAAAATTCACAACCCCTGTCCCCCAAACAGCTGTAATATAGCCTTCATGATCTGCATATTTGGATTTTCCTATTTTAGTCTTGACTTCCATTTGGAAAAAAAAAAAAATTCTTCCAGTCCTGATTTTTTTTTTTTGCC
>NW_016810801.1:300993-305946 GCF_001698545.2 Rhinopithecus bieti | reverse complement strand
TCTCTCTTTCTCTCTTTCTCTCTTTCTCTCTTTCTCTCTTTCTCTCTTTCTCTCTTTCTCTCTTTCTCTTTTTCTCTCTCTCTCTCTCTCTCTCTTTCTCTCTTTCTCTTTCTCTCTCTCTCTCTCTCTCTTTCTTTTTCTTTTTTTTAAAGCTCACTTTCCCAAATGGTCCTCTTAATGAATCATGCTGTCCTGCTGTGGCCCGGGCCAGAATCCTTTCCATTCTCTGCCTTCCTAAATTCCCACTTTGAGGGCCAAGGAAGTCCCATGTCCTCCATGAGCCCCTCCGAATTGCTGCTGCCCTCCAAACTCCTGCAGCTCCTCTGGTGAGCACCATTCTGCTTAGTCCTGGGCCAAGCCCTGACTTGCGTTTTTCTTAAATGGTTTCTTGTATGTTAGTCTTCTCTCTCTAATTAGATTATATTTTTAAAGTCAAGGACCAGAATGTAATAAAACTCCCATTTACTGAGTGCCTATTCAGTGCTAGTCTTTATAAAAATTTGCTTCCTAATGCTGTCAATCTATGAGGGAGGGATTGTTTCTATTTATAGACAAGAAAACTGAAATTTGGAAGTTGACTGTAAATGTGACCAGAATACAAGTGGGTAGAGCCGGAAGTCACACCCTGCCTGGCTCCAAAGCCCATATCCCTGGGGCCACAGTATTCTTTACATTTCTGAACTTACTGTGGGCTCCCAACAAAAGCTGCCTCTCATGTCACCATGGGGCCATCTCCCACCTTCTTTCTGTGGCTTGAGGTTCTTCCAACAGACAGTAGATTTTCATTTAGGGTAAGAAATTATATTCTAATGCAAATAATCCTACAAAAAGTCAACACTTCAACACAGAGTTTTCAGGCACCTAATGGGGACTGGGTCCCATCTCAGATGTTTGGAAGGACACGGAGGTGAATACATGATCTCTGTCCTCAAGGAGCCCACGGTCAAGGGCTCAGAGTAGGTTCTTTCCTGAGCATTTGCTTTAGGGGCAGTGAGAGGATGCTGCCCTTGTTAAAGTGACAGAGAGACAGGGGCAGGCAGAGAGGCCACTGGTCATGTCCTGGGTTATTCTTTAGTTTATTCATTCAAGAGATATTTACTGAGTAAGTGCCTGATGTCAGCCAGGTTGTTCCTGGCACTGGGGAGATGGTGGGGAACAACACATGTCCACATCCTCTTGGAGCTGATGGCCTGGAATGGATAGAAAGATCAGGAACAAAACAATTAAACTGACCATATTCTACATGAGGGGTTGATATGTAGTGGAGGAAAATAAAGAGGGAAAGGGCGTATGTATGTGCATGAATGTGTATGTGTGTAGGGGGAGGGGGAGCAGCAATTTTCAGTTCAGGAAGGCGTCACTAAGATGGCATTTGAGTAAAGAACTGAAGGAGGTGAGAAAGTGAGCCACAGGGATCTCTGGAGGAAAAGCATTCCAGGCAGAGGGGAGTGATGGTAGGACAGGCCTGTGGCAAGATTGTGACTGGCATGTTGGAGGAACAGGTAGGCAAGTGTGCCTGGACTGGAGGACATAAAGACAGAACAGTGGGAGATGAGGGCAGGGATGAGGGCTGGATGGCTCCATGCATGGTAGTTCCTTTGAGGAGTTTGGTTTTCACTCAGAGAGTGATTGAGAGTCACTGAAGGCTTTGAGTGGAGGAGGAACATGATATAACTGACTCACTATGGCTGCTGGGTTGAGAATGAATGTAAGTGGTGCTATGCAATGAATGATGTCCCCTCAAAAGTCATGTGTTGAAGCCCTAACCTCCAATGTGATAGTTATTGGAAATGGGGCCTTTGGGAGGGAATTAGATTTAGATGAAATAATGGAGATGGGGTGCCAATGATGGGATTAGTGTCCTTATAAACAAGGGAAGAAAACCAGAGCTCTCTGCCTCAGCCCGGTGAGACAGACAGAAGATGGCTGTCCACAGGCTAAGAAGAAAGCCCACACCAGGAACGGGGGCTGCTGCCACCTTGAGCTCTGACTTCCCAACCTCGAGAATAGTGAGAAACATATGTCTGTTGCTGAAGCCACCCATCCCATGGCATTTTGTTATGGCAGCCAGAGCTGACTAAGACAGCGGGGCAGAGCTGAAAGCAGGGAAACCCACGAGGAGATAAATGATGGTGGAATAGAGTGTAGCTGGGAGGTGGTGAGAAGTTTCATTCTGGATATTTTGGAAGGGAGTGATATGGGTTGTAAAACAGCAGATGAAGGATGACTTTGAGGATTTGGGCTGATACCATGGAAGGATGGGGTTGCCATTAATGAGATGAAGATACCAGGATGAACATATCTGGGGAAAAGAACAGAGGCTTATTTGTGAGTATGTTAAGATTGGACACCTATTAGCTATTTCAAGCAGAGATGTTGAGCAGGTTGGGGGTATATTTATGTAGAGTTCAGAGGAGAGGCTCCAGATTGGAGACAGGAACCTGTGCTAGGATTCTAGCACCAGCATTTGGGAGATTCACATACTCTGAGCCTTATTTTCCTCATCTGTAAAATAAACATAATAGTACCCTTAACAGTAGAGAGAAAGAGAGAGGATAGAAAGGACAGATGGCTGTGATGTTTAAAAAGGTCTTGCTTTGTACAAATGCAAAAGATTGTCATTATTTCCCCATCTGCCCACTTACCAGTGCAGGCAAGTGAGGTCAATTTAAGGCTCTTCTTTTCTTTTCTTTTTTCTTTTCTTTTCTTTCTTCTTTCCTTCTTTCTTCAGGGTCTTGCTGTCATACAGGCTAGAGTGCAGTGGCTCTATATTGGCTCACTGCAACCTCTGCCTCCCGGGTTCAAGTGATTCTTGTGCCTCAGCCTCTTGAGTAGCTTGGATTAAAAGTGTATGCCACCACTCCTGGCTAATTTTTGTATTTTTAGTAGAGACAGGTTTCACCATGTTGACTAGACTAGTCTCAAACTCCTGGCCTCAAGTGATCCACCTGTGTTGGCATCCCAAAGTGCTGGGATTACAGGCATGAGCCAACATGCACAGTCGAAGCTGTGCTTTTCAAAGTACACCCCAGGTTCTGCCTACATTAGAAATGTAGATTTTAAAAAACTTCTCCACAAGAAATGCAGATGCTTGGCCCATTTTGACCTACAGAATCAGAATTTCTGAAGATAGTATTCAGGAATTCATTTTCATTTTTCTGCCTCTCCCTGGCTGATTTTCATGCACCCAAAAGCTTAAGAATTATAGGTATATAGAGAAAAACACTTCCACCAAGATGGGGACATCTTAGATTATAAAAAGTTTAAATTGCTTCAGAGTCTAAAGACAATTTCTTTAAGAAGTGAATATGCTTAGAGGATAATCAGTGTCTTCTACCATGCAAAGGTAACAGGCTAAGTTAGGAACGAGTGGAAGACTTGGGCAGGCTGACCTCTGGGTAGGGGCATAGGAGTGGGTATTAGTCAGGCAGGCGTCAACCTGAGCAGATAGGGGTGGTAGAACCTGTTAGTGGTACAAAGCATGACCATGACCAAGTCAAGTAATGCAAATTACATTTTTAAAAGTGAGCATGAAGCTAGAAGCTGAATGGGCTGTTATTAGGATACAGCAAGAAAGCAAAGTCAGGAACAAAGCAAGAGAGTCCAAGAGGGGCCGGAATGTGGGCCTAGAAGGAAGGCAACTGGTGGTGCTTGCACTGACTTCCATTGACAAGATGCACATAAGTGGGGTGGGCTGGTTTCATGATTAGAATGAAAGCTCTCTGAGGGCCAAGTTCTCTCTGCGGTAGATTAGCCAAGGGTGATCATGCTAGAGGTGGAATCTGATCCATCTCATTCTTGTCCAGCCCCAGTGGCTAGGCCTTCTTGCAAGATCAGCCTTTCTTTGTTCTCCTCAGTTCCTGTCCTTTCCTTGCTGAGTACTCCTCACCACCATGTAGGTGGCAATTGATCCATAATAGACATGTTTTTATTATAGTAATAGTACCACTTTCTGCAAAAAAGAGCAATGCAATTTTGTTAATGAAAGTCATGTGTTGAGACAGGGTTGGATGGGAACTTCTGGGTCTGGCTTGGCTCCGGCTCAAAACCTTCCGGGAAAACACAAACTTTCAGGGAC
The DNA here is from genome assembly GCF_001698545.2 of Rhinopithecus bieti. Classification (NCBI taxonomy): domain Eukaryota; kingdom Metazoa; phylum Chordata; class Mammalia; order Primates; family Cercopithecidae; genus Rhinopithecus; species Rhinopithecus bieti. The sequence goes on along the minus strand of NW_016810801.1, from coordinate 301,868 downwards.
ACACCCAGAAAGCCCTATTTACCTCTGTCAGGCCCATCTGCTTTGCATTAGAAAAATAGTAACAGCCCTCTCCCAGTGCCCTTTCATAAATATAAAATGTGTAATAAAATAGTTATTAGAAGGTAATCAATGGTGCTTATGTTTTCTTTTGTGAGGACATTGATGGTGAATTCCCACATAATCCCATCAGCAGCTGGGTCTGCAGGGAATCTTTTCTGTGTGACTGGCCAAAGCCCACTGTGCTCTATGGCTCTTGGTAGGTCAGAGGATAGGACCCCTGACATTTCCCTCTTATTTCCAATTCTATAGATCTTTATTCACATTGGTGAGGAGTGAGAAGATTGACTTCAGGGTTCCCCCAGGGGAAAACCATACCTGCTTAATAGCTTTAAGATTGGGATGAAATGAACTAACATTGATAAAGGGTTTAAGCCCTAAATATGAATCACATTGCCAGGGCATAGTTCCCCTTTCCTCACATCCCCATCTTGCCTTGTTTACATTGTTGGGATAGTTCAGGGCAACTGGGAGAATATTAAGTAAATGAAGGGCACTATTCAAGAAAGTCCAAACCTTCCTTATTGAGGAAGCCCACATGACTTTCCCTTTCTCTCTCAAAGCACTAATTGAAGGTTCCTCACAATTCAAAACTTGATCAAATAAGATAACCTATGAAGGCTAGTAGAGCTTGATCCATGGTATGTGCTCAGTATGTGTTAAAAGGTTTTATTAAATTTTTTTAAAAGGTTTAATTAGATTTTGTTTTTTGATTTATTAATTTAAAAAATAATGATATTTGTCTTTATCACCAGATTGCAAAATCTTTGGAAATAAAAAACTGTGTATTTTTTTTTTCACTTCTGTTTTTTTTTTTT
>NW_016810801.1:275633-296840 GCF_001698545.2 Rhinopithecus bieti | reverse complement strand
TTTTTTTTTTTTTTTTTTCAGTATCCAGTAAGGTATTGGGTGCATAGTACAGATTAATACAGGTTTCTTGATTGGTCAGTGATGGCAACAACCATATTTAATTGTTTATATATGTATATTTATTTTAGGTTCAGTAAACCTTTATTGACAGGCACTTTGCCAGGTACGGAAGAAACTTATATAATGATATGAGCTTTGAGAACTTACTCCATGCTAGAACTTTATGGGTATCAACCCTTTAATCCTCACAATAGTTTTACAAGTGTCTGACTCACAGACTAAGGAATGAAGATAATATGATTATGGCACCATGCTCTTAACCATTGCAACACAGCTGTTTGATGAGTACCTGAGGTCTGGTCCTGCCTCTCAAAGTGCTTCCCATCAAATATGAGTCAGGGCTGGGAGTGGAAGAGATATGTAAGTAGACATATGCCAGTATCATGATGTTTAGTGGGATGGAAGGCTGAAGAGACTGGCAGGGACCATATTCTCAGGACCTCAAATGCTCACGGAAAAGTTGGATCAGCTGGCCTGGAAATTCCATAGAATGAGTTCCACAACCTTCAGAGCTCTCTTCTTTGTTTGCTAATGATGGGCTTCATTTTTCCCTTGTGAAGTCAACTGGCAAAGTTGAGGGAGCTGTCTGGGTGTCATGTTGGAATCACAGACTCTCAGAGCTACATTCCTTAGAAGGTGTGGTCGGGCTCCCATTCAATGCACTCGTCCTGGGAAAATGTCTTTGCTTATAATATGGTTTGGCTGTGTCCCCACCCAAAATCTCATCTTGATTTGTAATCTGAATTGTAATCCCGCCATGTTGGGGGAGGGACTTCATGGGAGGTGATTAGATCATGGAGGCAGTTCCCCCATACTGTTATTGTGATAGTGAGTGAGTTCTCATGAGATCTGATAGTTTTACAAGGGGCTTTTCCACACTTTGCTCCACACTTCTTCCTGCCTCCATGTGAAGAAGGACATGTTTGCTTTCCCTTCTGCCATGAGTGTAAGTTTCCTGAAGCCTCCCCAGCCATGCTAAATTGTGAGTCAATTAAACCTCTATCCTTTATAAATTACCCAGTCTTGGGTTCGTCTTTACTAGCAGTGTGAGAATGGACTAATACAGCTTACATGCTCTCAGTATTGAAGACCTCACTACTTCACCAGATGGCCTATTCCATCACTGGACAGCTCCAATCCTGAGCTAAAATAATTTTCTTTCAACAATAACATGATGGTGCTCTGCCTTTTCCCATATGTCAGCTCTTTCTGGGTTCCCTGAAGCAAGTCTTCCGCAAGACAACATTTACAGATCCTTTTATTGTTTCTCACAGGATGTGGTTTCTAGACTTCATTCATCCCTTTATTCATTCAACAAAAAAACACTGGGTTAGATTCTGGGAATGCAAAGATGGTTTAAACCTTGGCCTGACAGCAAAGATTTTATAATAGTTAGAGGGAGAAAGGCATCAAAACAACGATTCCCTGGGCAGTTTGATAGGAGTGATACAATTGCTGCTCAAGCGAGGCCCTGCAGGAGCACAGAGGAGAAAGTTCTCCTAGGGATGTTATCTTCTGGGCCTTTCTAATGAGAGTGCTCCTCCTGGCTCCTTACTTACAGTGCCTCCATTCTTCTCTTTACATCCTCTTGCCCCTAGATGTCATCACAAAAACCAATGGCTTCAAGGAGCCCATACATGCAAATCAACTCCAAAATCCCTCTCTCTGGTTCAAACACCTCTGCTGAACTCCAGCTGGTTGTTTATGTGCCTTCTGGATCCCACCACTGGTGATCCCAGAGCCACTTCTAGCTCAACACATCACCAACAAAATTCACATCCTTTCCCCCAAAACGTTCTCAGAGAGGTTAAGGCAACTTGGACTGTCAAAATCCTCAGTTTTTCTGCCACTTGCCACAGACTTTGGGATAGGAAACGAGATGGGAGATACCCAGTCTTTCTCTCTTGTTTTGCGTATTTTCTCTGTGGTGCCCTCTTCAACCAAACTGCATTCAATATTTCAGTGCCCCTTTCTGGGAGCCTCTTGTGTCAGTAAGAAACCAAAGCTGGTAACGTCTCCTTCCCTGAGGCTTTGGACTTGAAGCCTCAGCTTCTGCATGTGAACCATGACAGCAGAAAGATATATTCTCTGGGCACAGAGGCCCTTTCAATCCTCACTAGATATGCAGTTCTGTTATTCTTTTATAATAGTTTTCCACCAGAGACTGAAACTGTTTTAGTCTCCAATGTATCCCCTGCTTTGGAGCAGCACTTGGCTTATACTTGATACTCAACATCTGCTTAGTGGTTGAACAAATTCTGTCTCTATACCAAGCCATAATATTTCTTTGAAAGTGCATATATTTAAAAGTGAGCCCTAGAATGCTGAGTTTGAGAGTCAGGCCAATTTTTGAGAATGCAATTCAATTCCACATCCATTTATTGAGCAATTACAATGTCCCAGATGCTGTGGTGTATCTCATGTGTCCATGTGAAGAGATCACCAAACAGGCTTTGTGTGAGCAACATGGCTGTTTATTTTACCTGGGTGCAGGTAGGCTGAGTTCGAAAAAGGAGTCAGCAAAGGGTAGTGGGATTATCCTTAGTTCATATAGGTTTTGGGATAGGCGATGGAGTTAAGAGCAATGTTTTGGGGACAGGGGGTGGATCTCACAAAGTACATTCTCAAGGGTGGGGAGAATTACAAAGAACCTTCTTAAGGGTGAGGGAGATTACAAAGCACATTGATCAGTTAGGGTGGGGCAGAAACAAATCACAGTGGTGGAATGTCATCAGTTAAGGCTATTTTCACTTCCGTAGATCTTCAGTTGTTTCAGGCCATCTGGATGCATAGGTGCAGGTCACTGGGGATATGATGGCTTAGCTTGGGCTCAGAGGCCTGACATGCTGGATATGGGGGTTTCATCTAGGAATAAGACACAGCCGGGGGTTTCAGGCAGCTCATAGAGGATGAAGGTAGGAAGTGGCAGGAGAGGTGGGACAGTGCAACACAATAGCTGTATGACAGTGTTATTGGTGCAAGGCATGAAGTGCTGACACAGGGGAGAGGAGGGGGCAACTAACTGTGGGTTTGAGGGGAGGTCAGTGGGCTGGCAGGGTTCAGCTGCACAGACCCCGAGTTCCTCAGTTGACTTTCCTAGCACTGAGGATGCCTTCTTCATCTCTCTTGGGTGGAGATGAAACTTCTTTTAGTTTCATCTTTCACCTTAAAGACAAGTAGAATCTTGAATTAGAATACTTGAGAGAGAAAGAGCTGTGAGAAACATTCAGTCTCCTGGATTTCCATCTTCCTTTTCCTAGCGGAAACTTCAACCTAAATCTTACCGGGACACCCATTTTGTAACATGGATCCAACCAGAGTCTCTCTGACAGCTTGAAATCCCTGATCTAGGCCAACTCTCATTTTTCAGCTGAGAATAACGACCCCTAAAGCCCCAGAGCACACGAGTGGCAAATTTGCAGTGGCCGCGGGTCTGAGTCCAGGGCCCTCGCCCTGCGCCCGGGTGTGGGCGGCTCAGGTTGAGAGCCTGTGGGACAGCCCGTCCCGCCTGAGATTAACCATCAGGTGGGAAAAGCAATTACATTTTGCACAGGCCAGATCTGCTCGTCCCATTCTCCCTCCCTGCAGGCGATGTCAAAACACGAGGGCAGGATCCTGCTTCTTCTCACGTTTTAAAAACATACAGTGGACTTGTGTTTACAATACTGCCAAGGACTATGACGCGGAACGGCAGAGCGCACCGCCCCCTTGAAGGAGCCACCCTCTCCTCGCCGGGGCTCTCTCCTTCCAGGACCACAGCGTTCTCCTTTGGGCTCCAGTTCAGAGATTCTTGCCAGGGGATGTCGCTGAGCTTCAGGACTTAAACAATACTATACGTTGTGCAGACAAGCAGCACCAATAACGATCTGCCCCTTGGATCAGAGCCACGGCTGTCTGGTCACCCAGCCTGGGATTCTTCCAGTGGGAAAGCAGGTTAGGCCTCAGAATTACAGTTCCAGACCCCGTTTTGTGCTTCTGTGGGGCTTACACATGGGCTTTTTAGTTTTCTTGGCCTCGGCTTCCGCATTGGAGAAACGGCAGAGCTATGAAGCTTTGAGCTCATCCACTGGTTTTCGTATTTGTGTGTGTTGCAGTGAGATTTCTTTTTGAAATGGAGTCATGCAGGCAAATTTAAAATATAAAATTGATGAAAGCCAAACTTTCTGGTGAAGGCAGGAGGAGAGGTCTGGGTTACCATCCCTTCTACTCTGGGGGCTCTTCACATTCTCTCTGTGGATTTATTGGGTCCTCAGAACATGGTTGGATAGATGAGCTTTCAGATCCTTCTGGCTCAAACATTCTGTGATTCCATAAACATGCTATAAATGCTAAGTCACAGTTGTGATTGTAAAAATGTGTGTGTGTGTGTGTGTGTGAGAGAGAGAGAGAGAGAGAGAGATTACAGATTACAATTGGGCATTTTATTTTGATCAAGACATTGTATTTTTAACTTACTTTTTTTAATTATAAAGGTAAGGCATATTGATTCTTAGAAATCAGATTACTATAAAATAAAAATCACATGAAATCTTGCTCTTCTGAATTGAAATTATGTTGAAATGTGTCTCTGCCACTTACAGGACTTTCCAGGTTAAATGAGTGCAGCTTAAAAGACAAACGGATGAGTCCACTTGGCTTTGCTGTTTGGGAGATGATCATATTTTCTTTCATCTGTGCATTCCTTAACAGTAAACAAATCATGTCTGTGTACTGTGACCCAGTTGATTCTTAAAACCAAAGGGAAAAGAGATAAAGGAAGTGTGTTTCAGAGAGAGAGACTGAGAGAAAGAGAGAGAGAGAGAGAGAGAGAGAGAGAGAATGCCAGAGATCACACAGTGAGGAAGGGAGGAGTCCAGATGAAACCCCTCAGGTGGCTTCCGTCTGAGACAACGAATCCTTCCCTCACTGCTGCTTGGATTCCTTTTCTTTCTCTTCATTTTTCTTTTGTTTTGCTGCAATACTGGGCAAGAGCTTTGTGTTTTCATCTTGACCTGGATTGCCACCTCTACCCCAGATTTATTCCTACACCAATTCCCTGTCCTCAGTTCTCCAGTTCACATCTCAGGCTTTCAGAGATGAGGAGTAGAGCAGCTTTGAAAGCAAATTCACTGTAGGATAAATGATGAATGTGGTCATTGGCACTCAACACCAATACCACCCTTCTTATGTGTGCCATCCTGCACCACAGGGATATAAAGAATGACACTTCCTAGACTCCCTTGCAGCTAGAGTGTGAGCTATGTTTCAGTTAGTAGATACACTCATTTGACATTTGGAAGGTGGAAGTGAAGCAGCAGCTCCGTGTAATTGATGGCAAATCAAACATAAGTCAAGAAAGCTTTCTACTTCCCCTTTAAAGTTTATGAATGGACCCTTTGAGGTCAACTCCTTGAACAACCATCCTCTGCCATACACATGATCTCACTGACTTTCCTGAGTTTCAATTAGTTGCCAAGCCGTAAAGTGGAAGTAAGAAAAATACCTACTTCTAGGGACTTTGAAAGTCAAATGAGATTATGCCAGGGAAGTAGTCACATGTGGTTGACAGTATAGAAGCTGAGATATTTAGTTCCTTTTTCACTTCTTTGCTCCAGGCCTTGGCACGCCTTACCCAGGGATCCAGTCCCTGCCTGAAGTAAACTTAAAGCCAATACTGGAACAGTGTTTCCCAAACTGTTCCACAGAAAACATGTTACCATCTCCTTATATACTAGGGTTTCAAGCACACAGTTTGGGAAACATTATCCAAGAATATTATTCCCAGAGAGAACCTTAGAGATCTTTTAATTTACAATCCCTTATTATAGGGAGACTGAGGCCCCAGAAAGGAAAATGACCTTTGTAAGGTTACCTAGCAAGCAACTTGTAGGAGCATCCTGGTCTTCTAATTTTTGAGTCAAAGGTCAGGTGCAGTGGCTCACTCCTATAATCCCAGCACTTTGGGAGGCTGAGGGAGGAGAATCACTTGAGGCCAGGAGTTTGAGACCAGCCTTTACAACACAGTGAGACCTTGTCTCTAGAAAAAAAAAGTCAAATAATTAGCCAAGCATGGTAATGTGTACCTGTAGTCCCAACTACTCAGTAGGCTGAGGTTGGGAGGATCTCTTAAGCCCAGGAGGTTGAGGCTGCAGTGAGCTATGAACATGCCACTGTCCTGTAGCCTGGGCAACAGAACAAGATCCTGTTTCAAAAAAAAAAAAAAAAGAAATTAAGGTCGAGAGGAAAAGTTACCAAATTTCTCTGAGCCTTAAATTTCCTATCTGTAAGATAGTTATAATAATGCCTATTCTTCCTACCACATGTGGGATAAGTGACAATAAAATGTTATTGTGAAAGTGCTTTAGAATATATAAACATATGGGGGGAGAGAGAAGAGCCATCCACACACACACAAGCACATTTCAAAAGGCTTTATGCAAAAGTACGGCTTTGTTAATGATCTGCATTTCATTTTGATTTGTTAATTAACCACAGTTTTACTGAGCACCAGCCAGTTACTATTTCAGTGCTGGCCATAAGTGGAGAAAAAGAGAGACATGGTGGCCGCCTTCCTGAGCTGATAATCTGAATGAGGTGGAGCTGGATGGCAGAGGAAGAGACAAAGAGGACAAATATACAGCAGACAAACAAGAGAATGTTGGAAAGTGCTGAGTGCTCTGAAGAAGTGAAGTAGGGTGTTGCAATCAAGAGATGTGGCAATTTCAGACCAGGTGGTCAGGACGGCCTCTCTGAGTGGGACCTTACACTGGTCTTAGAAGCAGATGGGAGGGTCTAGGAGCAGAGCAGTTCAGGCAGATGGAGGGCTGGAGCAGAGGCTCCAGGTGAGGCAGCAGTGGTGTCAGTTGAGATCCTATAGGGAAAAGAACCCCACATCGCCAAAGGCCATGTAGCCCAGGGCAAGTGGCGCGGAGAAAAGGAAATAGGTAGCAGCTTGGAGATCTAAGTTCTAATCCTAGCTTTGCCACAAAGTAGCTGGGTTGCCTTGGACATGCCATAATATAGCCCTGGCCTCAGTTTCCTTGTCTGTCAAATGGGAATACAAATCCTGTCCTTTCCCAGAGGTATGCTATGAGGGGGCATGGAGTAGGCATGACGTGCCCGCAAACACCCAGCTCCCATGTGTAGTGATAAAAGCCAATCTGTCTCAGTCCCCTCCAGGAGTCTGTGCTGGAGGGATGAGGGGCCTCCAGGCCATCTACCCGCATGCACAATGCAAGCCCTGTGCTGGCCCCGTGGACAACAGGCGCATGAGAGAGGGTCTGCTTTTTCTTTTCATGGACTTGAGACTTCAAGCCTTTGGACTGAGTGCCAACAATAATTCATCAGGAACGCTTTACAACTCAGCATTACAAAACCTGTTAGGAGACAGATCGCCCACAGGACAGCCTTTGAGAAGGAAATGTGTTCAGGGTTGGTGACCTCAAGATGATTAATGATTTTTAACAGGGTGAACTCTGTCCTCCCCCTCCCATGTACTGTGTTCGCACTCCCTGCCTCCTCTGACTTGTTTGCAGGAGAAAGGGGAGGGGGAGAGGGAGGAGGGGAGGGGAAGGAATGGGTGGGAGCAGGGGATGCTTGAAGGCAAAAGCCACCAATCATAAGGAAAATGCAGGAACAAGAGCACTCTGTCAGAAATGCAGAAATGTCTTATTGTTATTGTTTTACTTTTTATTTATTTATTTATTTTTGCAAACACAGCAATGGAGGCTTTATATCTTGAGATCTGTGTAATGTGCCACAACTCCAGTAAGCTTTTTTTGTGTTAGGCTTTTTGCACAGTGCTTTGTGCTTTCAGCCATTGTTATTATTATTATCACCTCTCCATCCCCACGGATACAAACCTTGATGTTATTGAATATGGGATGTGTTGGAAAAGGTAATCATGATTTTACTTTTGATTTTAAAGTCATGGTAACTTGATTTTATGTTATTAGATTTAAAAAATTACAACAGTGATATATGCAGTTTTAACAAACCAAAAATACAGAATTGTTGGAAGAAAATTTCTAATCTTTCCCTATACACTTGTTTAGTCCCAAACCCCTGAGATCATCAATATCAAATCAGGGCAATCCTTTGTAGTACTGTATACATATTAATCCAGAGTGATGTCCTCATACATGATCCTATAGAACTTGGATGTTCAGCTGCAAACCAAGAATAATGGCAGGCCTATACAATTTTGAGGGAAAAGCAAATTTATGATGATAAGAAGATGATAGCTAATATTTATTGACTATTTATATTAAAGATACTCTTACATTAACAGTATTCTTTAGAGTACCTTTATATTACAGGTACTCTGTTCTAGTGTATTACATGTGTTATTTAGATGATAATTACTGTTTATTGGTTACCTACATTAAAGGTACTCTGTTCTAGTGCATTACATGTGTTACTTAATCCTCATAATAGCTATTGAAGGTATTTGGAAATATTCTTCCCACTTCACAGATGAGGAAACTGAGCTATGCAGTCAGCTTGGAAGTTGGAGAACCAGGATTGGAGTTCAGGAGGTCTCACTCTCAGCCCTGTGCTCTGCTGGACGAGCTTTTCTTAGTTGTAAGTCTTTCTCATATAATCTTTCCTAAAACTCTGTTGACCTCCCTGAATGTCTCTACAAGTCTTTACAGACAGCAAAATAAATGAGAGGGTAGCAAGTGAGTGATTAAGGATGAAGGCTCCTCTCCCCCATACCCTCTGTGATGGCTACTTCCTCTGTGGGTCCTCATTCTGGGTGAGACTCAGTTTCATGAACACATATATTTTTCTTCTCCTAGAACTGTTTGTAAAGTCTCATTAACTGTAAAACCACTTCTTGATATCTTGCCTGACTTTCAGGTGCTTCAGCAACATCCAAACAAGTTTGAGAACCACTCAACTTGACCCTGAGATTTTGTATGAGGTGTGTCAAACTCACTCGTCAGCATGCATCTTGTGATTGTGTTATAAAAGTGACCAAAAGGTCAATATACAGCAAAATTTTTAAGAGCACATTATTTTTTTTAACCATTTATACTTTCTTTTTTTTTTTTAAATTTTTTATTTTTTCCTTCCAACTTTTATTTTAGGTTCAAGGGGTACATGTGCAGGTTTGTTACATGGGTAAATTATATATCACGGGGGTTTGGTGAACAGACTACTTCCTCATACAGGTACATAAGCATAGTACCCTATAGGTAGCTTTTTGATTCTCACCCCCCTTTTACTCTTCACTCTCCAAGAGGCTCCAGCTCACGACTGTAATCCCAGCACTTTGGGAGGCCGAGGCAGGTGGATCACGAGGTCAGGAGATCGAGACCATCCTGGCTAACACAGTGAAACCCCGTCTCTACTAAAAAAAATTAGCCAGGCGTGGTGGCGGGCACTTGTAGTCCCAGCAACTTGGGAGGCTGAGGCGGGAGAATGGCGTGAACCTGGGAGGGGGCGCTTGCAGTGAGCCGAAATCGCGCCACTGCACCACTCCAACTTGGGCGACAGAGCGAGACTCCAACTCAAAAAAAAACAAAAAAACAAAAAAACAAAACAAACAAAAAAAAACAAAGAAAAAAAAAAAGAGGCTCCAATGTCTATTGTTCCTTTCTTTGTGTCCAGGGAACTCAATATTTAGCTCCCATTTATAAGTGAGTGTATAGTATTTGGTTTTCTGTTCCTGTGTTAATTTTAGGATAATCCTGCTGCATCCATGTTGCTACAAAGGACATGATTTTGTTCTTTTTTATGGCTGCATGGTATTTCATGGTGTATATGTACCACAGTTTCTTTATCCAGTCCGCGGTTGATGGGCATCTAGATTGATTTCATGTCTTTGCTATTGTGAATAGAAGAGCACATGATTTTCAGTTAGGATCTTGTTAAAATCATACCTCTTCCATGTAGTAATTATGTGACATTGGGACTCAGTTTCCTTACCTGTAAATTGGAAATAATTGCACCATTTATTTTATAGGGTTGGAATCAGGATTATTGGAAATAATATCTGTGAGTAAAACACTTAACACAGGGTGTGGCATGTAGCAAGGACTTAATGCATAGTAGCTGCTGTCAATGAAATCAATAATTTATGATACCTGCTCACATTTTTTCCCTCATCTTCACTAATCCAGTTGGAAGAACCATCATCTGAAACTCATTGATAGTTTCACTTTAGACTGAGTTGATATTACATGACCTTTTACAAGTTTTACAGACCTTGATGCAACTTGGCAGACATTATGGAAAAGGAAAACTGGGCAACTTGTAAAGAACATCATTTGTATACTTTTTAATTGGGGAGCCAGAAGCTAGGAGAGAGGCATGGAGATGCTTTCTGACAGCCATCAGAAGGAGCCACTCAGACGACAACTTGATGGGTTACTCTCATATTGGCCAGATCCTGTGAAATGGATCAGTTGAGGTGGGAGCCTTAGTTTAGTTGTTGGATGAGATGTGTTTGTTCTAAAATAAAATTACTAGGCTGGGCCACCCTTTGGAGGATACAAAAGTTCAACCTGATTCTTAAACATGCACGTTCAGTCTCTATAGAATAAAGGGCTCTGGGTGAATGAGAGTTTGAACTCAGTTTTCATGGTTTTAGGGGGAAACCTATCCAGGTTACTCTGGTAATGGGAGGTTTATTTTAAGGAACTCACAGTGGACAGACTTTCACAGGAATGCTAGTTTAGCCAAATAAGCAAGATGTTCTTGATTGCACAGTCCTATCAGTAAAAATATTGAGACTACATGCTAATATACATCTCTGTGTGTGTATATGTACACTTAATTATAAATTATGTACTATTGTAATGTACAAATGTAGCTATTATCATTAACTAATACCTCAAAGCGCATTATCCATGAGTGAGGTCCATCATTAGTGATAGAGGATCTAACTGTATGTTTCAAATAGTCTTTGTATCAGTTTTTTGGGGGGGCTGTTGTAACAAAGTATCACAAATTGAATGGCCTAACCAACAGAAATTTATGAAGAAAGGCAGACCCTGCTGGTGGGGTGGAAAGGGATGAGTTGTAGCTGTTTGCCACAGGTATGGTTGCAATTGAGGGCCGACCAGGACGGTTAGTCTCGCATTGGGAGAGATCCATCTTTAGTCCATCTTTTTTCCTTCGGATTCCTACCTCGGCTGCTTGGTAATGCCATTTCAGTTCTTGATTCTCTTGGAGAGCGGTCCATCTTTAGTCCGTGTGCTTTTTCCTTCATTCCTACCTCTGGCTGCTTGGTAATGCGATTCATCTTGCTGATGCGTCTTGGTCCCTTCCAGCTGGTGTCTCTATCTTTAGGATTCATGTCCCACTCAGCAGGTTGAATGATTTTTTTTTCTAAAACAGAGTCCACCACACTAGTCCCTTCTCTTTTGGTATCCAGTTGTCCGTAGGAGTGGGGCAGCCACAGAGATGACAATCATATGGGCTACTGCTCAGATATGCCAAGCTGTACTTCCCTGAGAGCTAAGAAAGAAAGCACATCAGAATGCAAGTGAAAACAACAACATTTTCGGAAGGATGGCCTCAAATATGCTCTCTTATAAAATAAAATAAAAGTAAGAGAAAAGCCAAGATGGCTGACTAGATGTAACCAGGAAGTGCCCCCTCCCACCAAGAGACAAGACCATGGAAAAGAAGAGTACACTCTGAGTAGATCTTTGGAAGGAAGGCATTGAGAGTAGATGGAGGGAGGACACAGACCCTGGGCTGAAGGAAGAGGAAGCTGGAAACTGCACAAAGTTGCTGAGTATCAGAACTTGTACCTGGCCCCAAGTGGCTCCTGGGGAAGAGGTGAATTAAGTAGGCATGGAGTGACCCATTCTCACCACAGATCTCTGCAATTACAGCTGCAGAAGACTTCATAACCTCCATAGACATTTGAATTGACAGGGAGGGCTTCTTGGAGAATAAGCAAGAACAGGACTCCAAGCCTGTATGGAGCCCAGTGTTTGGAGTGGGTATGGCTGCAGTGGAGCATAGCCAGGGATGCCCATTCCTCAAGGTTTGCCATGCTCTTCTAGGTGGCTTTGGCCTTTGTTGACTGTCAGACATGGACGAAACAGGGCTATCTTGCCTGTGGTGTAAGACCAGTTTGATCTGAGCACCCTCTATCTGCTGGCGCCTCCCAGGATCCCTGTGATTGACCACACCTGCATGCAGTACAGCCTCAGCTGCCCAACGGGTGTGCTTCCCCGTGCCATCTCCATAGCATCTTCACCAGCAAACTCTGCCTAACCATCAGAGAGCTTTGACAGAGACACCCCTGCCAGCAGGTGTTCATCTGCAGCTTCCCCTACTCCTTTGCCAGTGTGCGTAGATCTTGCCACCACTACCCTGCTCCTGCCTTCCCAAACATGAATGCAGAGACCCTACAGTGCTGTGGCCCTGCTGCTGTTGGTGTGTGTACCCAAGCATGGATCTTGCTGTCGCTAACCCCAACAAAGCACTTTTGCTGGCATTCCCCATCAGAGTGTTGTTGCCAGTGAACTGGGAATAACTTGGCCTCTCCTTGCTCAACTACAAGGGGCTAGAGAACAAAGCCATGGGCTTGGTCCCAGTTCTCCAGAGTTAGAGCATGCAGTCCAGGAGTACTGAGCTGAGCCCTGGCCTCCTGAAGTCATCCAGAAACAATGGCAGTTGACTGAACTTAAATTATACCATAGTCACACCCTCAAGGGCTTAAAAAATTATAAAAGGGAAAAGCCCCATCCAAAGGAAAGCAACTTCAAAGATTAAAGGAACATCAGCCAACACAGAGCCGAAAGAATCAGTGCAAGAATTCTGGCAACTCAAAAAGGCTGAGTGCCTTCTTTTCTCCAAATGAGTGTACTAGCTCCCCAGCAATGGTTCTTAAACAGACTGAAATGGCTGGAATGACAGATGTATAATTCAGAATTTGGATGACAATGAAGATCATTGAGATTTAGGAGAAAGTTGATATCCAATCCAAGGAATCTAAGGATTCCAGTAAAATTATAGAAGAGGTGAAAGATGAAGTAGCATTTTAAGAAAAAACCAAACTGATCTGATAGAGTTGAATAACTCACTATAAGAATTTCATACTCTAACCATAAGTATTAATAGCAGAATAGACCAAGCTCAAGACATAATCTTAGAGCTCAAAGACCAGTTCTGCAAATTAACTCAGTCAGAAAGAAAGGAAAAAAAAAATGAACAAAACATCAAAGAAATATGAGATTACATTAAGAGACCAAACCTATGACTCACTGGTGTCCCTGAAAGAGAGGGAGAGAGAGCAAGCAACTTGGAAAACATATTTGAGGATATTGCTCATAAAAATTTCCCCAACCTCACTAGAGAGGTCAACATTCTAATTCAGGAAATTCAGAGAAACCCTGCAAGGTACTAGACAAGATGACATCCCCAAGACACTTAGTCATCAGATTCTTCAAGGTCAATGCAACAGAAAAACTACTGAAGGCAGCTACAAAGGCCTATATTCAGCATTCTTAAAGAAAAGACTCTAACCAAGAGTTTCACATCCAACCAAGAACACTACATAAGAAGCCCGAGTGTCTTCCTCCTTAGCTTCATAAGCTAAGGAGAAATAAAATCCTTTACAGACAAGCAAATACTAAGGGAATTCATTGCCACCAGACCTTTCTTACAAGAGATCCTTGAGGGAATGCTAAACATGGAAATGCAAGACTATTGCCAGCCACAACAGAAACACACTTAAGTACATAGACCATTGACACTATAAAGCTACTACACAATGAAGTCTATGTAACAACCAGCTAACATGATGACAGGATCAAATTCGGACATGTAAATATTAACCTTTAACAAATATTGGCTACCCTGCCTGCCCCCACACTTAAAAGACAAAAAAACTGGCAAATTGGATAAAGAAGCAAGACCTAACTGTATGCTGTCTTCAAGAGACCCATTTTACATGGGTGATGACACTCATAGGCTCAAAATAAAGGTATGAAGAAAAATCTATCAAGCAAACAACAAACAGAAAAAAGCAGGAGTTGCTATTCTTATTTCAGACAAAACAGATTTTAAACCAACAGTAATAAAAAAAGGACAACAAATAGCATTACATAATGATAAAGGGTCCAATTCAACAAGAAAACTTAGCTATTCTAAGTATATATGCACCCAACATTTGAGCACTCAGATTACTCAGATTAATAAAACAAGTTTTTAGGAACCTGTGAAGAGACTTAGATAACCATACAATAATAGTGAGAGTTATCAACACTACACAGACATTATTAGACATATCACTGAGGCAGAAAACTAATAAAGACATTATAGACCTAAGCTCAACACTTGACCAAATGGACCTAAGAGACATCTATAGAACTTTCCATCCAACAACAACAACAACAACAAAATATACATTCTTCTCATTTACACATGACATATACTCTAAAATCAATCACACATTTGGCCATAAAACAGTTCTCAACAAATTCATACCAACCACAATATCAGACCACAGTGCAGTAAAAATAGAACTCAATACTAAGAAGATCTCTCAAAACTATACAATTACATGGAAATTAAACAATCTGTTCCTAAAGGACTTTCAGGTAAATAATAAAATTAAGGCAGAAATCTAGAAATTCTTTCAAACTAATGAAAAAAAAAAAAGTAAACATTGACAGAATCTCTGGGACACAGCTAAAGTAGTGTGAAGAGGAAAGTTTCTAGTGGTAAATATTAACATCAAGATCTCAAATTAATAATCTAACATCACACCTAGAGGAATTAGAGAAACAAGAGTAAAACAACCCCAAAGCAAGCAGAAAACAAGAAATAACCAAAACCAGAGCTGAATTGAATGAAATTGAGGTGTGATAAACCACACAAAAGATCAGCCTGGTGTGGTGGCTCATACCTGTAATCCCAGCACTTTGGGAGGCTGAGGTGGGCAGATCATGAGGTCAGGAGATCGAGACCATACTGGCTAACATGCTGAAACCCTGTCTCTACTAAAAATACAAACACTTAGCCAGGCATGGTGGCAGGCACCTGTAGTCGCAGCTACTCTGGAGGCTGAGGCAGGAGAATGGTGTGAACCCAGGAGACGGAGCTTGCAGTGAGCCGAGATTGTGCCATGGCACTCCAGCCTGGGAGACAGAGTGAGACTCCATCTCAAAAAACAAAAACAAAAACAAAAAAGCATACAAAAGATCAATGAAACCCAAAATTGGTTTTCTGAAGGAATAAATAAAATTGATAGACCACTAACTAGACTAATAAAGTAAAAAAGAGAGATGATCCAAATAATCACAATCAGAAATGACAAAGGAGACATTACCACTGATCCCACAGAAATACAAAACCCCCTCAGGGACTATTACGAACTAGAAAACCTAAAAGAAATGGCTAAACTCGTGGAAACATACAACCTCCTAAGATTGAACCAGGAAGAAATTGAAACATTGAATAGATCAATAATGAGTTCAAAAATTGAATCAGTAATAAAAAAATCTATCCCCAACCAGAAAAATTCCTGAACCACATAGATTCACAGCCAAATTCTACCACATGTATAAGGAAAAGCTGGTACCATTTCTATTGAAACTGTTCCCAAAAGTTGAGGAGGAGGAAAGTCCTCCCTAGCTCATTTTATGAGGCCACATCATTCTGATACCAAAACCTGGCAGAGACACAATGAAAAAAGAAAACTTCAGGCCAATATTCCAAATGAACGTAGATGCAAAACTTCAACAAATTACTAGCAGATCAAATCTAGCAGCACATCAAAAAGCTAATCCACATGATTCAAGTAGGCTTTATTCCTAGGATGCAAGGTTGGTTCAACATACACAAATCAAAAAAATATAATTCATCACATAAACAGAACCAAAACCAAAAACCATATGATCATCTTAAAAGATACAGAGAAGGTTTTTGATAAAATTCAATATCCTTTCATGTTAAAAACCTTCAACAAACTAGGCATTGAAGGAACATACCTCAAAGTAATAAGAAACATACATGAAAAACCTACAGCCAACATCATATAGAATGGGCAAAAGATGGAAACATTCCCCTTGAGTACAAGAACAAGACAAGAATGCCAACTCTCACTACTCATATTCAACACACTACTGGAAGTTCTAGTCAGAGAATCAGGTAAGAGAAAGAAATAAAAGGCAGCCAAATAGGAAGAGAGAAAGTCAAACTATTTCTCTTCCTAGATGATATGATTCTATACCTAGAAAATCCCATAGTCTCTGCCCAAAGCCTCCTAGATCTGATACACAACTTCGGCAAAGTTTCAGAACACAAAATCAATGTATAAATATCAGTAGCATTTCCATACAACAATAATATCCAAGTTAAGAGCCAAATCAAGAATGCAATCCCATTTATGATAGCTGTGAAAAGAATTAAATACCCAGGAATACAACTGACCAGGGAAGTGAAACATCTCTATAATAAGAATTACAAAACACTGCTCAAAGGAATCAGAGATGACATAAATAAATGAAAAAATATTCCATGCTCATGTATAGGAAGAGTTGATATTTTTAAAATGGCCATAGTATCCAAAGCAATTTACAGATTCACTGTTATTCCTTTTAAACTACCGATGATATCCTTCACAGAATTAGAAAAAAACTATTTAAAATTCATATGGAATGAAAAAGGAGCCTGAATAGCCAAGGCAATCCTAACCAAAAAGAACAAAGCTTAAAGCATTACATTACCCAACTTAAAACTATACTAAAAGGCTACAGTAAGCAAAACAGCATGGTACAAAAACAGACACATAGGCCAGTGGAACAGGTTAGAGAACCCATAAATAAAATCACACACCTTCAGCTATTGATCTTCGACAAAGTTGACGATAATAAGCAATGGGGAAAGAACTCCCTATTCAATAAATGATGCCAGGATAATTGGCTAGTCAAATGCAGAAGACTGAAACTAGATCCCTTCCTTTCACCATATACAAAAATTAATTAAGATTAATTAATTACTTAAATGTAAAACCTAAAACTAAAAACCCTAGAAAACCTAGGAAATGCCGTTCTGGACATGGGCTTTAACAAATATTTCATGACAAAGACTCTCAAAGCAATTACAAAACAAAAATTGACAAGTGAGACCTAAAGAGCTTCTGTACAGCAAAATAAACTATCAACACTGTAAAGAAACAACTTAGAGAATAGAAGAAAATATTTGCAAACTATGTATCTGGCATAGGTCTAATATGCAGAATTTATAAGGAACTCAAACAAATTAACGAGTAAAAAACAAACAGCCTCATTAAGAAGCAGACATGGGACATAAACAGACATTTCTCAAAAGAAGACATACATGAGGCCAACAAACATATGAAAAAATGCTTCAGCATTACTAATCACTGGGAAATGCAAATCGAAACCACAATGAGATGTCGTCTCACAACAGTCAGAATGGATGTTATTAAAAAGACAAAAAATAACAGTGGCAAGGTTGTGAAGAAAAGGGAATACTCATTTTCCTCATATTGAGGCATAGGATCTGTGGAATCTTTCTCAGTTCAAGCATTCTGATTTATAACTGTTTTAAATTTAGTGAAATCTTTCTAATCTTAGATTCCACGGACTTAATGTTTCTTACCTCCTGTCAATTCATCAGAGAGCTTTTGGGAAAAGATCTGTAGCAGGGATCCTAAGCTGTCAAAGAGAACGTTTTATAACATTAAATAATGATGATACATTAACTATGATATTTTACAGAATCAGGAAATATTTAGCTTATGTAAATGAGTGGAAACACAGACAAAGATTTTTGTAGAAGCCACTTGATAGTGTTATTTATCATCTGGAAAACCGAAAGCCCCTACAAGTCCAACTTTAAGGAATGGTTGGGTAAGTTTCTAATATATGAATTAACCAAAACTGAGCATCTGCTCAGTGCTGGCCATGTCTTTGGTATGATTGCTCTTGGAATGCTTTATTTTGGAATTCATCTTCCATCAGTGGAGCAGCCCAAGCAGCCATGTGGAAATGACCAAGGGTATCATTTAGTACAGATACCCTTCCAGGGTCTCATGGTTTTGTGAGAGCAACATCAAGTGAACAGAGACAAGTTTCCCAAATGGGGAAGTATGCAATATTATGGGGCATCTTTCCCAGATGTCAAGGTGGGAGAGGCAAAACTTGTGGGATCAGGGAAGATTTCCAGAGGAAATGCAGGCACTTGTATTTTAGACAGAGAGAAGAGCTTCTGCAAAGGCCCCCTGGGAAAGGTGAACTTAGGCATTTTGGAAAGATCCTCATGTGGCTGTAGTGCAGACTATGGTGTTTTGGAATCATAATGGATGGTGCTGTAATGGTAACCATGATAAAATATTTTGATTTCTCCTGTGAGAAATGGGGAAGCACTGAAAGTTTCTCACTTTTTCCCCTCCCATGAGAAAAGAAAACCATATTTGTGAAAAACTTTCAAGGATAAAAGAAAATAAATATGGTAGGATATTAAAACAACAAAAGATTACATAATTGTGTATCTACTGATCTGTTTTATGTAAGGATAAAAAATACGCATGAGAAAAAGCCTGAGGAAAATAATGGCAAATGACAGCAGTGGTCTCCTCTGGGTGGTGGGAAAATGAGTCACTTTTCTTTCTATGCTTTTACTGTTTCTTATACTGTCTAACTTTTCTTTTTCTTTTTCTTTTTTTTTAGACACACTTTTGCTCTTGTTGCCCAGGCTGGAGTACAATGGTGTGATCTCAGCTCACTATAACCTCTGCCTCCCTGGTTCAAGTGATTCTCCTGCCTCAGCCTCCCAAGTAGTTGGGACTACAGGCACCTACCCCCATGCCAGGCTAACTTTTGTATTTTTGGTAGAGACAGGGTTTCACCATGTTGGCCAGAATGGTCTCGAACTCCTCACCTCAAGTGATCTGTCTATCTTGGCCTCCCAAAGTGCTGGGATTATAGGCATAAGCCACCATGCCCAGCCTCTTATACTGTCTAAATTTTCTACTGTATGCACGTATGATTTGGGGTGTCAGAAAAATATAGAAAAAAGATCTTGAGGTTGATGAAAGATAAATGCTGTCCACACGTTTGTGGAGCCTCTGGGTGGCCTGGTTTTGGACCCATCCTGAACTGACTTTCTCTTGGGGCTTTTCCCCCAGGCAGAGTGGGGGCTGGAATGTGCCTTCCCTCTGTCTGTGTCTTGACCAGGGCTGTGCTGTATGTCTGAACACAAGCCTCACTCCTGCCTAAAGAAAACGAGAGATTTAGACAGACCTGAGAGATCTAGTGAGGGATGGTTATGGAGTGTAGGGAATTCAGGGAGAGGTTGGCATGAACAGTTACACTGCTGAGGAGAGCTCAGTCTCTGTGGGCGCCACTGAATAAAGAAGAAAGAAAGAGAGGTGGCCCTGACACAGAGTAATGGGTGGGAATGATCCAGAAACAAGATAAGGACACAGAGAGGAGCAGGAGAAGGAGAGGGACAAGGAGAGAAAGAGGCAGAACTAAATAGAGAGGTAACACATCAAGATGTGTACATTAAATGTGAGAATTTTTTTTTTTTTTGGTATATGGACTCTACCTCCATAAAGCTAAAAGAAAGGATCATAGATGAGAACATAACATGCAAAACTGTGAAACTTTTAACGAAAACACAGGAGAAAATTTTATAACCTTGGGTTTGTGATTTGTTTTTAAATACAATACCAAAAGTGAAGTCAATGAAAGAAAAAAAAGTTGAATGTTACAAAAAATAAAAACTTCTGCTCTAAAAGAGGTGGTACTGGAGGGTGGGAGGGCAAGAAAGAAAGACAGTGAAAGGATAGAAACATAAGAGAGACAGAGATGAACAGAGGAGGGGGTTATAAGGCCATGGAGAAAGAGAGGCAAAGATGGAAGCAAAAGAGGCAGCAAGACAGGTGCTGACTGGCAACAACAGGATTAGAAAGGCAAGAGCTTTGGACACAGAGACACTGTAACCAAGAGCAGAGGACGGAATAGCTGGAGAGAAGGAGGGTAGATGTTCAGACCCAGAGATGATCTGGAGACACAGAGAGATGGAGATAGAGATAGGGCTGGCAAGAGAGGCAAGGATGGGATGACGTTGAGCGAAGAACGTTTTTGCAAGACACGTTAGAGCAGTGGTCCTCAACCTTTTTGGCACCCAGGACCTGTTTCATGGAAGACGATTTATTCATGGATGGTGCAGGTGGGGATGATTTTGGGATGAAACTGTTCCACCTCAAATTATCAGGCATTAGTTAGATTCTCACAAGGAGCATGCAACCTAGATCCCTCACATGCACAGTTCACAGTGGGGTTCATGCTCCTATGAGAATCTAATGCCTTCTGTGATCTGAGGAGAGGTGGAGCTCAGGCAGTAATGCAGTAATGCTTGCTCACCTGCTGCTCGCCTCCTGCTGTGTAGCCCAGTTCCTAACAGGCCACACCAGTACCAGTCCGTAGCCCAGGGGTTGGGAAACCCTGCATTAGAGGCCTTTGTTTTCTGTGTCTGCATGGTAGTTATGAGCAAGTATGTTTCAAAGACATGCAGACATGCAAAGCACTTGTACTGAAACTCATTTCTTTCCTAGTGGCACTCTCAAAATGTTAGCAATATTATAACAAGATGAAAAAACTATTTGTATAGCCATTTATGATTTATGCATCTCTTTAATTTCATCATTGTTTTACTCAATCCGTAGTCTTTTAATTAGATTTTTTTTTCTCGCGTGTTGATTTTTAGAGCTTCATGTACCTGTAAATGGTTCAACACACTTCATTAATCCTTTGAAATACTCTAAGACCACATAATCAAACATGTGAACATATAACTAGCCAGGGGGCTGCCTTCAGAGGAGTAATAGAAAGTCTCATATGTCTTATCTATTAGTATTTCACTTCAGCAGAATCTCTCTTTTCTATTTGTATCTAATGATTTTTTTTTTTATTATTATACTTTAAGTTCTAGGGTACATGTGCATAACGTGCAGGTTTGTTACATATGTATACTTATGCCATGTTGGTGTGCTGCACCCATCAACTCGTCAGCACCCATCAATTCATCATTTATATCATGTATAACTCCCCAATGCAATCCCTCCCTCCTCCCCGCTCCCCATGATAGGCCCCAGTGTGTGATGTTCCCCTTCCCGAGTCCAAGTGATCTCATTGTTCAGTTCCCACCTATGAGTGAGAACATGCA
>NW_016810801.1:238723-270828 GCF_001698545.2 Rhinopithecus bieti | reverse complement strand
CTTCCCCCTTGCGCTTTCAGGTGAGGCGATGCCTCGCCCTGCTTCAGCTCTCGCTGGTCAGGCTGCAGCAGCTGACCAGCACCGATTGTCCGGCACTCCCTAGTGAGATGACCCCAGTACCTCAGTTGAAAATGCAGAAATCACCGGTCTTCTGTGTCGCTCGCACTGGGAGTTGGAGACTGGAGCTGTTCCTATTCGGCCATCTTGCTCCGCCCCTTAATTAGATTTTTAATGCTCATTTTACTTATGGAAACTGAGGCTCAGAGAGGCTAAGCACTTTGTCCAGGTGGCATAACTAGCAAAGAACTGAGCAGCAATGAAAACCCCAGCTGTCTGTTCTCCTAATTCAGGGCATTGGTGGCTATTTCATCTTCCTGTCTATTGTCAAGACTTTAGTGAGCTGGGTGCATAGGGGCTTCTGAAAACAATTGAACACATCAGTAGTCATTAAACACCAACTGTGTGCAAAGGTATTGGGGAGGTAGTAATTCAGTGCTAATCAAGATTTGATTTCTATCCTCAAAAAGCTTATGGGAAAACTAAATTAATGAAAATACACAAAAGTAACTCAGCTGTCCCTTGGGACTTCAGGTAGACTCAGTTTCAACATCCAGTCTTTTTGGTGGTGAGGATCCAGAGCCTTTTCTTGGAATTTCTGCAAATTCTTGATCATCTTTCTCATGGCCTCCTCTGTTTCTGTTCCTGCAACTCTGGATACCATCTGGGATTGGATCTGGGCCAGTTGGGAAACAGACCTTGGCTCCTTTGCCATTTTATTTATTAAAAAATATCTACTCGTATGGGTACATTTTGTGGGTTTAGTAACTTTAAGAAATATTTGAGAGTAAAGGATAAGAATTCTGGTTTTTAGCACCCAGCTTTTCCCACCTGGTAGGCTTCCGACATTAGGTTTGATGTTTTCTAAATCACCCACCCCGGACAGGTCTACACCCCATTGTACATGGCTCCTCTAGTGTAAAAGGTTCAAGCTCACTTCATTTGAACCTCAACCTCACCTGGGTGGCCTAACCTTCCCCAGATCTCCAGATATTGAGGGAAATTCATTTTCTCATATTTCATTACACATGAAACAGTCAGAGACCCACCAAGGTATCAATGATGAGGTCACTGTGAGGCAAAAAGAAATGAGGATGATGGGAGCCAGTGGGGCAGGAGCACTGGAGGAGATGGCGCCAGAGATGGGTTTCTCGAGAGCTCCGGAGGTCTCAGAAGGGAGGCAGAATGTGCTTCTTAGGATGTGCGGGCTGCTGGGACAATACCCAACCCATGCTCTTCTTTCTCCGTCATTAGATCCTGGCTGGAGGGTAAGAGCTGCAACTCTTACTCAGTCCTGGCCTAGAGACTTTTCTCTCCCTGAGCAGTTGGCTGGGAATGGTAGGAGGTGGCAAGGAAGCTTGCACTTGTCTATCTGGAGGGTCTGGGCTTTCTCTGTTTTTTTTTTTTTTTTTTTTTTTTTTTTTTTTTTGAGCTGAAATCTCACTATGTCGCCCAGGCTGCAGTGCAATGGTGCAATTTCAGCTCACTGCAACCTCCGTCTCCCGAGTTCAAGCAATTCTCCTGCCTCAGCCTCCTGAGTAGCTGGGATTATAGGCAGCTGCCATCACACCCATCTAATTTTTGTATTTTTAGTAGAGACTGGGTTTCTCCGGGTTGGCCAGGCTGGTCTCGAACTCTTGACCTCAGATGATCCACCCGCCTTGGCCTCCCAAAGTGCTGGGATTACAGGCGTGAGCCACCGTGCCTGGCTGAGCTCTCTCTTACATATTTACTTTCTCTTTCAGAACTAAGAAATCAGTCTCTCCCCAGACCAAGACAGAAAGGCAAATGTGTTCGTGTCACATCTGTTTCCAGCTGCCTTTCAGCATAGCTCATCCTTTTACACAGTCGATGGCTTGATATTTACCAAATGCAACAATGCATGCAGCCCTGAATGGAAAACACAACAGCCTGATTCCCTGTCTCCAGGGCCTCCTTCCTGGGAGGGTATGATCTCACTCGGGGACCCTTGAAGTCCTTGGGCATGTCTGTGTTCTGTGTGCAGCCAAGTGAGTTTTTTGTTAACATGTGTGAAAAATGTTCCTGAAATATGTCCGGAGGCTTTCCACTGACTTCTGCTAACACAGGTGTTATGTCTTCTGGCCCGAGTCAAATCCACAAGTTTACATTTTAATTTTTCAGTCATTCATTTTGATATATGCTTAATATTCATCAGTCATAAGTGAGTTTTAAAAATAGGACCCTTGAAAAGAGAAGGAGGAGAAAGACATGCAGGCAAGAGTGCTGGGTTAGAGTCCAAAGACTTGGGCCCTGAGCTCCTTCCCAGCCTCATCCTACATGTGACAACTTGGGCACCTCGATCTTGCTGACCTCCATATCCACATCTGTGAACTGTGGATAACAATAATCTCCTCTTATTGCATTTACAGGCTAGTCGCTGATGTACTTGAAAGTGCTTTGAAAACTTTAATATATGAGACAAATGATACTTGTTAAGCACTCTGTGCCAGGAAATATGGGAAGCATCTTGCAGAAACTATTTAATTGAATTCCACAATAACTGTATGTGGTAGATACTATTAGTTCCATACAGGTGAGGAAACTGAGACTTTGGGAGATTCAGCAAATTATCCAGGATCATACATTTGACTAAGAAAATATTAATATAACCCTTCTAATCCTTTAGTACATCAGTTTTATCTTTCTTCCTCTTTTCCTCTTGTTTTCTTATTCTCTTCCTCTTTCTTCTCCTTTTTTTTCTCATTCTTTTCTCTTTCACCACCATCTACTTCTTTTCTTATTCCTCTGCTGCTGTCCTCCCCCTGTCTTCTTCCTCTGCTGCTGCCCTCCTTCCTTGTCTATGTCCCTCTCCTCCCTCTACTTCTTCTTTTTCTTCTTCCTCTGTTTTACTTCCTCCTCCCTCCTTTATAAAGTGTATAGGGGGTCGGGTGCAGTGGCTCACACTTGTAATCCCAGCCCTTTGGGAGACCGAGGCGGGCGGATCACAAGGTCAGGAGTTTGAGGTCAGCCCGGTCAACATGGTGAAACCTTGTCTCTACTAAAAAACCAAAAATTAGCCAGGTGTGGTGGTGAGCACCTGTAATCTGAGCTACTTGGGAGGCAGAGGCAGAAGAATTGCTTGAACCCAGGAGGTGGAGGGTGCAGTGAGCCGAGATCATGCCACTGCACTCCAGCCTGGGCAACAAGTGCAAGACTCTATCTAAAAAAAAAAAGAGTGTATAGGGAAGTGTGATAATCTTTAGAGCTGTTTACCAAATGCTTCTCCTCATGGTAAATGTGTACTTCCTGGTCCTTTTTGAAATCAGCTATGGCCATGACTTGCTTTAGCCAATACAATTTGAACAGAAGTGGCCTGTGTCCCTTCTGGGCAGAAATTTAAAAATTCAGTGCAGATTTTGCACATTCCCTTTTCACGTTTGCAAGCATGGATCTAGGTGAACCATCCCTCAACTTAGATCGTTGAGTGATTAGGATGACAGAGCCCTCTTTCCATTCCCTGCCATATCTACCTGCACTGGAGGTGGGCATAAAGGCAAAATATTAATGTGTTTGTACCTCAGAGATTTTGTGGCTGTTTGTTACTGCAGCATAACTGAGGCCATCCTGACTGATAGGAGAAGCAAACCTGCTTGGACAAGCAATAACTGGGAAAAGGATGGATTGTAATAGGAATAGTACTGGTTGGAGTGGGAGTCCCAGATTTGTCAACTTATGTGGTGAACTTGGGTATCTCAATTTATTATATTGGAAATCAAGGAGGGATAGATCCCTATTTCTCAGTCATGTTCTGGAGACAGAGCTCTTGAAGGTCCTATTATTCCTAGCAGAATTCAGGAGTTATTGTGTTAAATGAAAAATAACTGTTCATTATATTCTGCTAAGTCTCATTCATCTAAAATGAAATAAAGACAGGAGACAAACATTAAATATGGTAGAAAAATGTTTTTTAGGAAAACTTAAATTCAGTAATTATTAATATACTTATTTAATTCCCCCTAACTCAAACCACACTACCTACAGACTAGGAGGATTTTATGAATTTTTAGATTTCCTACTGGAACACCTTGCCTAGCACCAAGACAGAAGCATTTTGTGGGGCTGTGATTCAAGAATTTCCAGACTATATGAATGATTTCCTATTTCTTTTTTTTTTTTTTTTTGAGACAGAGTCCTCCCTCTGTCGCCCAGGGGCTGGGAGTGCAGTGGTCCGGATCTCAGCTCACTGCAAGCTCCGCCTCACCCGCCATGCCGGGTTTACGCCCATTCTCTGCTTCAGCCTCCCGAGTTGGCTTGGGACTACAGGTGCCTGCCACCACGCCGGTAATTTTTGTATTTTTTTAGTAGAGAGGGGTTTCAACGCTGTTTAGGCCAGGATGGTGCTTGATCTTCCTGCCTCGTGATCCGCCCGTCTCGGCTCCCAAGATGCTGGGATTACAGGCTTTGAGGCCCACGTGCCCGGCCATGATTTTCCTATTTCTTTTCGGCTATCATGCCCCAGTAATTCTGAGTCTGTGAATCCCAACTTTCCTAACGTGTTTTTGGAGCTCCCTTTTAGCGAAAAATGCCCTTTTCGTGATAGGTGGAGGTGATAGATGACTAAAATAATTTGACTCTGAAAATTACAAAAATGATAAACATCATTTAAGCCTACTTCCCATTACTGGGTATACACCAAAGGCATTATAAATCATGCTGCTACCAAAGACACATGCACACAGATGTTTATTTGCTCAGCACTATTCACAATAGCAAGGAGCTTTTGGAATCAACCAAAAATATCCGTCAATGACAGACTGGATTAAGAAAAATGTGGCACATACCACACCATGAAAAATACTATTGCAGCCATAAAAAATGCTGAGTTCATTGTCCTTTGTTAGGGACATGGATGAAGCTGGAAACCACATTCTCAGCAAACTATTGCAAGAACAGAAAATCAAAACACTTGCATGTTCTCACTCATAGGGTGGGAAGCGTTGGAACAATGAGATCACTTGGACACAGGGAAGGGGAACATCACACACCCGGCGCCTTTGTGGGGTGGCGGAGTGGGGACGGGATCGATTAGGGATATACCTCATGTAAAGGACGGTTAATGGGTGCAGCACACCACCATGGCCCACATGTCTTACTACATGTAACAAATCTGCACGCTGTGCACATGTACCCTAGAGCATAAAGTATAATAATAAAAAAAGAAGAAAAAAAAAAAAAACAGGAAGAAAGGCTAAGGTGCTTGTAGGCAGAGTGAGTGAGGAGGCAGGTGTAATGTGAACCGCAGAGGGAGCACTGGTGGTTCCAGGTCTCTCTGTTTCTCCAGATTGGCCTACTTCTGTCTGTTACCTCGGCCACTGTCTCCTCTTATCTGATCTGTTTTCCTAATTTCCCCAAAAGTATCCTTGCTGCCCAGGGTCAGGACAAGGGTGAGGCAAGGCAGGCAGCTGGGACATCACATTTAAGTAAGTACTCATTCTAAGGTAGAGGGAACAGCACACGTAAAGACCCTAGGGAAGAAGTGGCCTTGCATGCTCAAGGAATGGAATAGAGGCCAGTGCTTTGGTGTGCTGTGGGAAAGATAGGAGATGGGAACAAAGTCCAGATTATGCAGTGCCTTGGAGACCACAGCAAGGGCTTCAGATTTTACTCAAAGCACAGTGAAAAGATATTGAGGAAGCTTTTGCAGAGGAACGATATGGTTAGAATGGTTAGATATATATGTTAAAAATATTGTTCCATAAGCTATGTAGAACATAGTGTGGAAGGGGCATGAGTTGAACAAAGAAGACCAGTGAGAGGCCACAGTGATATTCAAGTTGAGAGATACTGGTAGTCTGAACCTGGGTGAAAGCAGGAAGTAGAGGACAAATGCAATATATATTTTGATGAAATAAAAATACATATTGATTTCATTGTTCAGACATTGTTGATTATTTGACTGTGAGTATGTATGTGTGTATGGTGGGGAGGGTTTGGTGGAGGGAATGGAAAGGATCATGAACTCCTTGCCTAAGTCAGAAGACAAGGATGCCACAGACTAAAGAGAGGAGAACTGGGGCAAGGGAGGGGAAGAGCAGGTTCAGACTTCGGGCCGTAAATCAACAAGACTCTTCTAGGCATTCTATGTTTGAGGTAATGATTAGGCATCTGAATGAAGCTGTGAGATAGATAACTAGAGTGTGAGGAAGAGGCAAGGGCTGGAAGTATAAATTTGGGAGTGAACCATGTACAGAAAGATTACATTTAGGAGCAATTTCTGCTTCCGGCCAAGGTGGAATAATAGGGACCAGATTTACCTTCACACATAAGAAAATGGAAAACTGTAGAGAATATAAGAAAATGTTTTTCACATACTAGACATTAGGCAATGCAGGGCAGTGATCCCTAAGAGTAGGGAGGCATGTGAGGTGAGCTATGAGTTTCTCTGCTTACTCCCTGGAGAGAGTTTCCAGGATGTGATGCAGGGATGAGTGAGCTGAGCAGAGTCTGTGGTTTCCCTCGTTGAGATGATAGAGCTGGGAGTTCTGGAAGGCCAAGGCGAATGGATGCTTGTGTTGGAGAAGGGAGAACTGCACGGAGAGAATGTGCTGGTGATCTACAGTGGACCCAGCTGGCCTCAGGGCTGCCTCTGCTCCTGGCTGACCCAGACACCAGTTTGATATCTGCTACATAGCTTTCTTAGTCATCTTCTATGTGTGGTAGATTCCTGGTCAGCCCCAGGTTTCATGAGTCTGATGCTGGATCCCAACCCATTAACTCCATGGACCTCTGCCCATCTCAGTTATGAAGTCTTGACTGCCCCTGCTGGCTTTTGACCCAGTGCTCTATAGACCTCATTTCTCTTACCACTTATTGTTAGGTGCTTCTCTTCCACGTGTGGCCTACAGGGTTGCATACCTTGTTAAAAAATATGATTTTTTTTCAAGTCTTTCACCACCTTGGTTAGATGCATTCCTAGGTATTTTTTTTGTAACTACTGTAAATGAGATTGTGTTCTTAATTTGGTTCTCATCGTGAACACTGTTGGTGTATAGAAATTCTTCCAATTTTCGTTTGTTGGTTTTTTATTCTGAAACTTTACTAAAGTCTTTTATCAGATCTAGGAGTCTTTTGGAGGAATCTTTAGTGTTTTCTAGGTATAATCATATGGTCAGTGAACAGAGATAATTTGAATTCTTCTTTTCCTTTTTGGATACCTTTTATTTCTTTTTATTGCCTAATTGTTCTGTCAGGGACTTCCAGTATTATGTTGAATGGGAGTGGTGAGAGTGGTCATTCTTTTCCTGTTCCGGTTTTTAGGGAAAATGCTTTCAGCTTCTGCCCATTTAGTATAATGTTGTCTGTGAGTTTGTCATAGATGGCTCTTATTAAGTTAAAACATGTTCCTTTGATGCCTAGTTTGTGAGAATTTTTATCAAGAAGGAACATTAGATTTTATCAAATCCTTTTTCTGCATATATTGAGATAATCATATGGTTTTTGTTTTGTTTTCAGTTTATGTAGTGAATTACATTTATTGATTTTCATATGTTGAACCATCCTTGCATTCCAGGAATAAAGCCCACTTGATTTTGATGAATTATCTTTTTGAGGTATTGCTGAATTCAGTGTGCTATTTTGTTGACAATACTGATGAAAGAACTCAGTGATAACACCAACAAATAGAAATACACTTCATGATCATGTATTAGAAGAATCAATAATTTTAACATGTCTTTACAACCCAAAGCAATCTTCAGGTTTTTTTTTTTTTTTATACTTTAAGTTCT
Organism: Rhinopithecus bieti; assembly: GCF_001698545.2. Taxonomy (NCBI): domain Eukaryota; kingdom Metazoa; phylum Chordata; class Mammalia; order Primates; family Cercopithecidae; genus Rhinopithecus; species Rhinopithecus bieti. Next base: position 263,023 of record NW_016810801.1, on the reverse strand, counting down.
GGGATACATGTGTAGAATGTGCAGGTTTGTTACATTGGTATACACATGCCATGGTGGTTTGTTGCACCCATCAACCTGTCATCTACATTGGGTATCCCTAATGCTATCTCTCCCCTAGTCTCCCACCCCCTGACAGGCCCCAGTGTGTGATGTTCTCTGCCGTGTGTCCATGTATTCTCATTGTTCAACTCCCACTTATGAGTGAGAACATGCAGTGTTTGTTTTCTGTTCTTGTGTTTAGTTTGCTGAGAATGATGGTTTCCAGCTTCATCCATGCCCTGCAAGGACAAGACTCATCTTTTTTTTATGGCTGTGTATATTCCATGGTGGGTATATGTGCCACATTTTCCTTTATCCAGTCCCTGTCCATTGATGGGCAGTCGGGTTGGTTCCAAGTCCTTTGCTATTGTGAACAAGGCTGCAGTAAACATATGGTGTGGCATGTGTCTTTATAGTAAAATGATTTATAATCCCTTTGGGTATATACCCAGTAATGGATGCTGGGTCAAATGGTATTTCTGGTTCTAGATCCCTGAGAAATCATCACACTGCCTCCACATGATGAACTAAGTTACAACTCCCACCAACGGTGTAAAAGCATTCTAAAATTTGTCCCACATCCTGCTCCAGCATCTGTTTGTTTCCTGACTCTTTAACAATCACATTCTAACTGGCATGAGATGGTATCTCATTGTGGTTTTGGATTTGCATTTTCTCTAATGACCAGTGATGATGAAGCTTTTTTTCATGTTTGTTGGCCACATAAATGTCTTCTTTGATAAGTGCTGTTCATAGTCCTTTGCCCCTTTTGATGGGGTTGTTGTCTTTTTTCTCATAAATTTGTTAGGTTCCTTGTAGATTCTGGATATTAATCCTTGTCAGATGGATAGATTACAAAAATTTTCTCCCATTCTGAAGGTTGCCTGTTACTCTCATGATGGTTTTCTTTGCTGTGCAGAAAGTTCTTTACTGTAATTAGATCCAATTTGTCCAATTTTGGCTTTTGTTTTGCCATTGCTTTTGGTGTTTGAGTCATGAAGTCTTTGCCCTGCCTATTTGCGATATATTGCCTGGCTTTCTTCTAGCGTTTTTATGATTTTAGGTCTTATGTTTAAAATCTTTATCCATCTTGAGTTAATTTTTGTATAAGGTGTAATGAGGGGCACAGTTTCAGTTTTCTGCATATCGCTAGCCCAGTTTCCAACCCACGATTTTATTAAATAGGGAATCCTTTCCGCATTGTTTGGCTTTTGTCAGCTTTGTCAAAGATCAGAATGGTTGTAGATGTGTGGCGTTACTTCTGAGGCCCTCTGTTCTGTTCCATTGGCCCTATATATCTGTTTTAGTACCGGTACCATGCTGTTTTGTTACTGTAATCTTGTAAATAGTTGAGTCAGGTAGCATGATGCCCAGCTTTGTTCCTTTTTGCTTAGGATTGTCCCTTGGCATATGGGCCTCTTTTTTGGTTCCATATGAACTTTAAAATAGTTTTTCTACAATTCTGTGAAGAAAGTCAATGATAGCTTGATGGGGGATAGCATTGAATCTGTAAATTACTTTGGGCAGTATGGCCATTTTCACAATATTGATTCTTCCTATGAATGAGCATGGAATGTTTTTCCATTTGTTTGTGTCCTCTCTTATTTCGTTGAGCAGTGGTTTGTAGTTCTCCTTGAAGAGGCCCTTCACATCTTGTAAGTTGTATTCCTAGGTATTTTATTCTCTTTGTAGCAATTGTGAATGGGAGTTCACTCATGATTTGGCTCTCTGTTTATCTTGTATTTGTGTATAGGAATGCTTGTGATTTTTGCACATTGATTTTGTATCCTGAGACTTCGCTGAGCAATCTTGAGTTTTAATGCAATTCCTATCCAATTACCAATGTAATTTTTCATAGAATTAAAAAAAGTAATTCTAAAATTTATGTGAAACCAAAGAGCCTGAATAGCCAAAGGAATCCTAAGCAAAACAAAAACAAACAAAACAAAAAATACAAAAAAACCCAAAGCCACAGGTATCACATTACCCAACTTCAAACTATACTTCAAGGCTATAGTAACTGAAACAGCATAGTACTGCATGCATATATATAAATAAATAAATAATTAATTATATATATATATCAATGGAATAGGTTAGAGAACCCAGAAACAAAGACACACCTGCAACCAACTGATGTTTGGCAAAGTTGACAAAAATAAACAATGAGGTAAGGACACTATTCAATGAATGGTGCTGGAATAACTAGTGAGTCATATGCAGAAGGAAAAAACTAGACCACTACCTCTCACAATACACAAATATTAACCAAAATGGATTAAAGACTCAAAGGTAAGACCTCAAACTATAAAAATCCTCAAAGAAAACCTAGGAATAATTCTTCTGAACACTGGGCTAGGCAAATAATTTATAACCAAGACCTCAAAAACAAAATCAACAAAACAAAACAAAAGACAGTTGGAGCCTAATTAAGTTAAAGAGCTTCTCCACAGCAAAGGAAGCCATCAAGAGAGTAAACAGACATCCTACATAATGGGAGAAATTATTTGCAAACTATGCATCCAACAAATAACTAGTATCTAGAATCTATAAGGAACATAAACGACTCAACAAGAGAAAAACAAATAGTCCCATTGAAAAATGGGCAAAGGCCATGAATAGACACCTCTCAAAAGAAGACATACAAGTGGCCCACAAACATATGAAAAAATGCTCAGCATTACAAATGATGAGAGAAATGTAAATTAAAATCCTAATGAGATATCATCTCACACTAGTCAGAATGGCTATCACTAAAACGTCACAAAATAATAAATGTTGGTGAGAATATGGAGAAAAGGGAATGCTTATACACTTTTGGTGGAAATGTAAGTTAGTTCAACCCCTGTGGAAAACAATTTGGAGATTTTTCTTAAGAACTTAAAGTAGAACTTAAAGTAGAACTACCATTTGACCCAGCATCTCATTACTGGTTATCTATTGAAAGGAAAATAAGCCATTCTATCAGCAAGGCACCTGCACTCATGTATTTATTGTAACATGATAGCAAAGTCATGTATTCAACCTAGGTGCCCCAAAATGGTGGATTGGATAAAGAAAACATGGTACCTATACTCCCTGGAATAGTATGCAGTCATAAGCAAAATGAAATTGTGTTCTTTGCAGCAACATGGGTGCAGCTGGAGGCCATTATCCTGAGGGAACTAATGCAGAAACAGAAGATCAAATACTGTGTGTTCTCACTTGTAAGTGGGAGCTAAACAATGGGTCCACATGGTAATAAAGATGAAAACAATAGACACTGGGGAATCCAACAGAGGGGGAGGAGAAAAGGAGGCAAAGGTTGAAAAACCACCTATTGAGTACTATGTTCACTATTTGGGTGATAGGTTCAATAACAGCCTCAACCCCAGTATTATGCAATATATCCATATAACAAACCCATAGAGGTACACCCTGAGTCTAAAATAAATTTTTAAAAATATCTTTTATATCTCCTATTGCTATTTTTATTTTTTAGACAAGAATGAGTGTTTAAATATTACTTCACTGTCATCTTGATTGGCAAGTATTAGAACAATCTCAGTCTTTGTCTTCCTGGATCCTACTGCAGTGTTTGATCCTCTTTCTTGACATGCAGCCTTCTTTTAGCTTTCACGATACTATTTCTCCCAGTTTTCTTCTACCTCCCTGGCCTTTCTCAGTCTCTGTTAAATGATCCAGAGATCCACCCTTGGCAACAATCTTTCACCCAATTCCACTGCTGCAGGTGCTTTATCATTGCTACTGACTCCAGCTCAGGCTACTCTACTTGCATGTTCATTAGGCACGCCCACCTCAACAAGTTCAAGATCATTCCCTATAACATTCACCTCAAACCTGCTCCTCCACTTGTATAATCTAGTGTGGTAAATGGCACCCTATAAAATCATATATTTAAGATAGAAACCTGAGTGCTATAACAGATTCCTCCTTTAAAAAAATTTGGCTCAGCTACTCAGTCACTGTCTCATCAGTTTTGCATCTGTAACCCACTTATATCTTGGCTCTTGTCTCAAGGTGAGCCTTTAATTGTAAACACAGACAAATAAACAGCAGTCTGGAAACAAACAACAAAAAAAGCAGAACAAATGAAAATGAAAACATTTTAAACTATTACTGAATCTTCTAAACAATCCCCCCAAAATATTCCACGCATAATGCACAGTGAACTTTGAAATCTGCTTTTCTCATTTTTGCCTTTCTCTGTTTTTATTTTTATCTATAGCTACATGTCTTTCTTCCTCTATCCTATACCTGAAGAGCTCCTTTTTCCCCTTTCCCTGAAAACCTTCCTGTCTTCAAACCCAGCTTGCAACTATCCTCAAACCCAAGATCTTTTACTACCTCTTCTCATTTGTTGTTTCATGGTTTACTCTGGACTCTTTCTGATGTAAATCAGTTCCATAACCTTATGTACCTCTCAGATTTCTCTCTCATTCCTACTTCTTTTAGCAATACAAAAAACTAAGAATTGAGTAGATTCACAGACATGTCCTTGGGAAGGAGGGAAGTATTAAAGAGGAAAATGCATTTATTTCAAATTTAATATTTTCTTTATTTACTGTCCAAACCCAGTTAAATTTCTTTCCTGTTCATTCCCTTCTCTCCATTCCTGGCTGTAGCAATTACTGTGAAGGGACTGAAATTTCCTCCTAATTGTAAGTGAACAAGACAAACCATCACAGTTTCATGGATGCTAGTAGAAGACTCAAGACCCAGGAGTCAAAGACAAAGGACAATTTATTGTTCACAGTATAAGCAATCGCCAGTGTCAGCATTATTGTGTCATTTTCCCAAGCACCGATTCCCACAGGATAATGCACAGAGAGCCAGAAGACACCTGCATACACAGTGAGGTGCAGTGCAGGAGAGAGACCCTGAGTTTGGGGAAGTGAAGTCTTTTATAATGGGTCGTAAATATGCCTACTCTTTGCTGGAGAGCAGGGTAGGAGTTAGATAATACCGCTATCCTCCACAGTTGTAAGCAGACCTTCCCTTTTTTCTGGAGGAGACACGATCTATTATCTCCCAATACTGCTCAATATACAAAAACCCTTGAAGAGATGGTCTGGAATAGAGAGCAATCAAAGCCTCATTTACAAGACTTATAGACACATAAGGAGACCCATGAAGGTTTCTCTCTCCTCACCTCCTCGGGACAATTGACATTTACTGTTGGAATATTACAATATCTGCCCAAATGCCCAAGTTTTTCCTAGTCTTACCCTCTTCCAGCACATCCTCCCTCTGCTGCAAGGGTAATCTTTCATAATGCAAGTAATGTCATGCAAGTAGCATTGCTTACAATTATTCAATGACTGCTTATTTTCTACAAGATAATTTCTGTAATGTGCCATATAAAACATTTTTTGATTTGACATTTGCCTGCCTTTTCAGTCTTCTTTTCCATCCTGTACTGAAAATATTTGGCATTTAAAACACGATTATAATCTTGCATTTAATATTATAAATGACTATTGGAACTACTTCCACAAAGAAAGCAATTTACAAGTTATTGGACTTGAGATGGCCTTTATAAATGTATAAACTATTCTTAATAAAGTCCATTTCAAATTCTATTTGTACTGTTTGTGTGTAAATATGTGTGTTGGTGTGTGTGTTAATGACAAAGGAATTTAGAAAGAAAATTATTCCGTAAGGCCAACAAATAGGAGTACTATATATTCTCTGTTTATTTACGTTTTTTTCTACAAGTATTCTAGGCCTTGCATAGATCAACTGTAGTCAAACTTGTCTCCTGTCTGATTCTAACAATGACCCCTTGCTCTGATTTGCCACTGGGGTTTAAAACCCCTCTCTCAAGTTCACACAACTGTCCCTTCAGGGGCTTTGCATTTTTTCTCAGTCTGAGCTCTTTTAGACAAATGTCAGTTTTTTTTGCCATTAGCCTTGTGAGAATTCCTGAAAATAAATAAACAGCTTGGAGAAGGAAAGCCACTATGGGAGTGGAGAATATGAGTCAGTGCCATGGTTGGTGGGGGGAGAAATGAACTTTTAGTTTACATTGTAGGTCTCTTACTTTGAGACTTGAAGCTGGGAGTGGTCTTGGAGTCCTGCTTCCTGACATCTACCCCCAGACTAGAAGTCCGTGCCAGGAAAGGGGTGATAAACCAGAGTTTATGGGGACCATTTATGATATATTGACACGTCGAGGTGATCTTTATAATAATTTTAAGTTTATTGATTTTTAGGAAGGATTGAAACATTTTATATCAATTGCATCAAGAGAAACCCAGGCCTCCTGTAAAATGGACCTAACTCCGCTGGCTCCTATTTCTCATTACAATCCATGAAGGATTTATTATTCTTGCACTCACTGGCTGAGTGACGTCGGGTGAGTCACTGTCTGAGCTTCAGCTTCCTATCCATAAAATGGGAATAGCAATACAATGGGATTGTTGTGAAGACTGAAATAAAACAAACACTGTTATATGGAAGAGTATTTTAAGCTATAAAATGCTATAAAAAACTAGGAATTTGTATTCTTTGGCTCCTAAAGTCCAGACATTCTGTCTTATGCTACTCAGGTTTGTCTTCCACCTCTAGCAGATTTACATTCACAGAGCAAAAGTCATGAACATTTATGAAAATGTTTTTTTCTTTTTTTTTACCCTCAACTGTGGGGAGATGTTGGCCAAAGCGTAGGGAGTTTCAGTTAGACTGGAGATCTATTTTACAGCATGGTGACTATAGTTAATAATCATGTGTTATACAATTGAAAATTGCTAGGAGAGTGGATTTTAAATGTTTTCATCATAAAAACTGGTCAATACATGAGGTGATGGAGATGTTAATTCAACTGATAAATCATTCCACATTATATACATATGTCAAAACATCAAGTTTTATACCATAAATATATCCAAGTTTTATATGTTAATTAAAATAAAAAATAGTAAGAATACAGTTAAAAGCGGAGTTCTGCTATTTTAAAAAACTATAGACATGTAATTTTAAAAGATGGGTAGTATTAGTATTAATTTTAGTTCTTTCCCTGGTATAGTATAAACTTGATCAGGTTATTATCCAGCTTTGCCTCTTCACCCTTACTAGACTATGATGCCCTCAAGGGCAGCAATTATCTCTTCATTCCCCCAGTTCAGCACAGCATGTTTGTGAGTAGATTGTCAGTAAATGTTCACTTTAAAAAAATGCACGAACTGCAACTTCTCCATCTTTAAAGAATAAGAGTAGGGGCTGGGCGCCGTGGCTCACGCCTGTAATCCCAGTACTCCGGGGGGCCGAGGCGGGTGGATCACGAGGTCAGGATTTCAAGACCAGCCTGGCTAACATGGTGAAACCCCATCTCTACTAAAAAATACAAAAATTATCCGGGTGTGGTGGTGGCCTCCTGTAGTCCCAGCTACTCGGGAGACTGAAGCGGGAGAATCACTTGAACCCAGGAGGCAGAGGTTGCTGTGAGCTGAGATCACGCCACTGCACTCCAGCCTGGCAACAGAGTGAGACTCAGTCTCAGAAAAAAAAGGAATGAGAGTGGGACTCTATCAGGTTTCTTCTAAGCAAGGCGTGTGACTCATTGGCTGGTTGTGAAATGAATTTTGTGGGCCATAACTAGCATTTGAAATGCATTTGAAATGCAACAGAAGGTAGTAGAGTAAAAAATTAAAGTCGACTACACATAGCAAGGTAGGGATTGCTTTGTGAAACCTGTTTCAGCTGTGAAAACTGTTTCATGCATGTATGTTTGTGTATAATATGTACAAGTGGCAGAATAGATTTCTTATTGTTCATTGTGGCCAAAAATGTGTGAAAAACAGTGGACTGGTCCTTCTATTCCTAATATTACATTACAGCTACTACCACCATCATAATATTTTATTTATTTATTTATTTATTTATTTATTTATTTATTTATTTATTTATTTTTGAGATGGATTCTCGCTCTGTTGCCCAGGCTGGAGTGCAGTGGCGCCATCTCGGCTCACTGTAAGCTCCACCTCCCGGGTTCATGCCATTCTCCTGCCTCAGCCTTCCGAGTACCTGGGACTACAGGCGCCTGCCACCATGCCTGACTAATTTTTGTATTTTTTGTAGAGACAGGGTTTCACCATGTTAGCCAGGATGGTCTCAATCTCCTGACCTCGTGATCCACCTGCCTCGGCCTCCCAAAGTGCTGGGATTACAGGCATGAGCTACTGCGCTTGGCCCATAATATTTTATATTTGATTACTACTTTACATTGCACAAGGACTGTTTATACCCCCTCCCATTATAACCTAGGATGGGGAGGAATATGTTATTACTCTTTCCGTTCTTCTTGTGGTAGAGGAAAGACTTGTATCCACAACTCCACCTTCTAGGATGGACTGTCTTTGTTTGGAGAAACATTTAAGTAAGTCCTGGGAAGGCTGGCTAGAGAAGACATGCTCTGAGGACAAATGGAACAGGTTACCGTCTTCTCCAGGTAGAAGGTGTTGTGGGAGGCAGGTGCCTGGGTGTGGAGAGAGGCCACTGAGGCTGTATGGAGGAGGGAAAAAGTTGAGAGAGATAACCCTTAAAGGAACCCTTGGAGAGTATGGATTCTTTAGTGGAATGTTTGCATGATCTGACCTCTTTTCCAGGGCTCTACCAATCTTTGGATAAGTTCTTTGAAAAGCTATGAACTTCCAGCTGTTACTGAATTTCTTGTGGAGTCTGGTACAGAAGCCAATTTCTTCATAAAGTTGTTGCCAAAGTCAAAGCAGAAACAGCATGTGTGGATGAAGAGACAGTGAGCATCTGGGTTATATAAAGATGAAGACACTGAGGGTCAGGGAGGCTTTCTGACAGAAGCTAAGTATTGACTAGAGGCTCTCAGTACGCTTGGAACTAGATGACATGGAAGGATAAGATCAATTTTGTTTCTTTTTAACTGGTATGGCTCTATGTCTCTTGGTCACCACATAGTGTTTTCTTGAGGTTCTGTTGTGGTATCAGCTATGGATGGGTACATGAGTGGGCTAAAAATGGCCCACACATGAGTGGGAAAAAGGTCAACAAGAAAGTCACAGCCTGCCTTAGGCAGGGAACAAACATGTCTTTATCTCTCTCTTTTTTCGGTACTGGAAATAATACAGAATTGTTGATGTATGTACAGTTGGGTGGAATTTTCTGCTGGTGCTGAAAACGAGGAAATCCGTATTATGCCTCCTGCTGCTGCACCACAGGGATAAATAGTGAGACGTCACCCTCAGCTTGCTGATAACTGCAGCAGGCATCTTTGTGGAGTGTCTACTGGAGGATGGTGGGTGTCTCTGAGTTTTGTCATTATAAGGAGCTATGCTATAGCTATTATATTAGAAAAGCAACAGTAAGTACCATAAAAATACATTTAAAAAAACCCCAAACAAACAAACACACAATAAAACTAAGCAATTTCAGACAAAGAGACAGAATTCTCATCAATTAGGCACTTCAGTCCCAGGGTCTGTTTCTATATCAAACGTCTGTTCCTATGCAGACTGGGTTAAAAACAGATTATGATGGGACATTGAGAGGACTTGAGACTGATGTAGTATTAGGGCAGCAAAAAGGTCCAGGCACTGAACAGGCTGTGATCAGAGAGGCAGGGCTAACGTCAAAGGTCCTCTGTACTGCAATGATTCCCAAATTGCTGTAGTGGTGGGGGGTAAGTGTTGCAACTTCCAAGAAGACTTTATCAAGTGACTTCTGCTTCCCCAACCCTGATAGATTTTAGTGAATTCCCCCCCTGTGTCATCCCTCTCCCCACCTCCTTTTCCCTTATCTCAACTAGCTGAAAATTACTACATGCAAAGGAGTATTACTCATGGGCATGTGTTTGTTTGTAGCAGCATGGTGGCATGAAAAAGTCCAAGAACTCATGGATTTTTGTAGTGTAGACATTGTTTTATATCACATGTGTAGAGACCTGTATAGAGTTCTGTTTTCCATGGATTTATTTACTCTTAACAACTCCTATCAGGTATAAAGATCTTCACTGGCTACTGGAGTTGGTTGTTGCCTCCAGAGTTGGCAAACCAGGTAAGCAGCTTCTGCCCCGACAGAATCACACCTGAGCAAAGCCAACTCTTGTTGAGGTGCTCCACAGTTTACAAAAACGCCTTTGTAAACCCCCTAATGCTGTTCAAATGTAATTGGAAATTATTTCTGCCGGGCCCCAACCGTCTTCTACACTCAATAAGTCACTGCATGCACAGTGGTCTCTTTATGAAATTCCCCATCCTGCATTTATGAGTATGTAACTTGATACAGCTTTTTGGTGCCTTCTTTGTCTGTAGGTAAATAGCTCAGGGGGAGTTTACAAGCCTTTCTCCCATGCCCTAAGAACAGTCATCACCAACTGTGAGTCTTGGATTGGGGCTTATCCCATGCATTCACATCTTTTGTTTCTGAACCTCACAGAATCCCTGTGGTAAGATAATGCCTATTTTATAAGTAAAGAGGTAGGATAATGCCCATTTTATAGGTTAAGAAATACAGGTTGTGAGAGGCCAAGCTGCTTGTTCAAGGGCTTTAAGTTGAGGTCCACTGACCCCCAGAATGCCCCAGAGAGTCATTAGACTGTCAACCCATGAGGTCAGGAATAAGATCTGTCTTGCTGATTGTTGCAACTTCAGAAAGTAGTGTGGAGCAGTGCTCAGTAATGCCTGCAGAATGAATGAATGAGTGGATGAAAGAATGACTGAGTGAGGATCAGCTGCAGTGTTCACATCCCTCAGCACCTAGCCTGGTGTCTGTCATGCAGTAATGCTCAGTGGGTATTTGCTGCAAGGATGGGTGAATAAAGAAATGTGTGGGTGCCTCTCTGAGGGTCTGACATGGGGGCTGGAAGTTCTGTGCTCACTTCTCTGCACTCACCTCCAGGTTTTGCAGCTAAGGATATGTCTTTGGCTCATTGTTGACTCTTTCTGATAGTCTATTAGAAGGCTCACCTGTGGTGCCTGGGAGCCTCCCTGTGCTCAGCACACACAGTGGGGCAGCAGGAACACACACCTGTCAGAAACATCTTTCCTCTGTGGAAAGCAGACCTGGAATGTGACTTGAGCCTCCCAGAAGTACATTCTCCCCACCTCCATCTCCTGGGGCTGTATATGGGAATCTTCTACCCCACAGGCTAGCAATAAAAAATCAACTGTCCCTCTCAGAGAAGGGGCATCTCTGGGAGCTCCAGTCCTCAGGCCTGGTCTTATTTATTGCCAGCCTGCTTCAGAGCTTCACAAATCCCAAGGGGCCTCACTGCTGTGCTCCAGATCTTCAAAGGACTGTTGATACTTGATCTCCTGTCCCAATTAATTGGCTGCTCCGTGAATTCACAATATCATCCCTGTTAGCAACTGCATGGTTGGAATGCTTTTCCTTGCTGTGGCTTTGCCACTTCTATGCTGAAGGAATGAGAAAAAGATCCACTTTTCTTTTGTCCTGCCTGTTCTTCCTGTGTCTGGAAAACGCAGACTGCTTTTGGATCTACTCCCACTGCCTGGGTTTGGCCTTACTTTCCCACTTTCTGGCCAGTTGATGACTCAGTTTCTTTAACTGTAAAATGAGGACCCCAAGACTTGTCCTGCCCATCATGCTAAATATTGGTTTTCTTTTGAATTACTCTTGCTTCCAGGACATGTCAAAAAGTGGTTTGTTTCAGTAAACTTTTCTTGTCATTTCCCATTTTCTCCTTAAATGATCAAGGCGCAAATGATTGATGCTAACCAAAGATTGATGGGTACAGTGATTCCTCAGTGCCAAACTTTTTAAGAAGCTACCCCAAAAAGGCCTTTGCTCATTCTTTGGGTCTCTAAGAGGGGATGAGAGGCAGTTAATATCGTTCACACCTACTATGTGTGGAACATATTAGCCCATTTGTGCATGAGCTCTTACATAACCTCTAGGGCGGTTATTGGATAGCATAATGATCCTGTTGTGTTGCTGAAAACACTAATGTTCCATGAAGCCAGTACGTTTTTGAAGCTCATGCTATTAATATGTGTGGAACTAAGGGGTGCACCCACATCTCCCTAACCTCAAAGGTACAACTGTCATCTCTGCCTTATCCATCTTTCCAGAAAGAAATGAACAATAGAATACATGTATGAACTAGTGTCATCAATGCCATCAGGGCTTGTGCCCAAGGGGATCTACATACAATCTTTTGAAACAGGATTAAGTTACATGATTTACCATATTGTCCAAAAGTTTCTGTACATTTTGAAAGGAGAAGGTGCTGAGTGTGTGCCCATGTGTAAGCTCATGAGCTGTGGCATTAACATTAACATAAAATAATATATAATTAATAAAAATAAATATTAAATAAAACATTAAACAGAATGTTAATGAACACCTACTATGAGCATGTGATAAATATCTCATTTAATCCTATCAATAATCTTACCAGATCAGTATGCCATTTTTATGATGTTTTCAATTTTAGCATGACAATTTTCAAACATATGGAAAACTTGAAATAGCATAATAAGCACCCATGTTTTCCTCATCTAGATTAGCAGTAATGCTCAATTTTCTACGTTCATTTTTCCCCTGCTAAATTATTTTGAAGTATAGTTATTGTGAGATTTCACTCCTAAATATCCCAATATGTATTTCTAAGGAGTAAGGGATCTTCCAATATAATTTTAGTACTATTGTGACTCATAAGAGAAAAGTTCCCCATATTAAGATGAGAAAATGTTCAGAAATGCATTGAGTTCCAGCCAAGTAGACTATCTTGTGGCCCTGAAGCATGGCCCATTATTTCCTCATCATGCTATGTGCTGAGTTAAAGAACTTCAGTTTTGGAGGGTGAATTCCTTAAGTGCCAAGTTAGGAGGGACTGGGGATAGTGTTGAGAGAGAGTATGACCTGACTTCAGCCTCTAGGTTACACCTATATTTGATGCTTTGCATTTTCCATCCCTGTATTCTCATGCTGCTGATAAAGACATACTTGAGACTGGGTAATTTATAAAGAAAAAGAGATTTAATGGACTCACAGTTCCACGTGACTGGGGAGGCCTCACAATCATGGCAGAAGGTAAAAAACACGTTTTACATGGCAGCAGACAAGAGAGAGAATGAAATCCAAGTGAAACGGGTGTCCCCTTATAAAACCATCTGATCTCGTGAGACTTATTCACTATCATGAGAACAGTATGGGGGAAATCACACCCATGATTCAATTATCTCCCACCAGGTCGCTCCCACAACATATGAGAATTATGCGAGCTACAATTCAAGATGAGATTTGGGTGGAGACACAGCAAAACCATATCAATCCCCTTTCACACAGATTATGCCACTCAAAGTGCTGATAATTTTTAGGCCCTCTGTTCCCATGAGAATCTGGGCAGCATAGCTAGATGTGGCCTACTTCAAACTTAAAATTTCCTTAAGAATACTATTTATCTTTAAAATATATAATTCCTTTTCATAATCTCTCCATGTGTTTTAATATGCACTTATGAATTTATTTGCTAATTTGTGCAATGAATATATATATATATATATATATATTTGTATTTTTAGTAGAAATGGGTTTTCACCGTGTTAGCCAGGCTGGTATCAAACTCCTGACCTCAGGTGATCCAGCCTCGGCCTCCCAAAGTGCTGGGATTACAGGCGTGAGCCACTGCACCCGGCCAACAAATATTTTTTTTTGAGGACAAGCTATGCCCAAGCACTGGATACGTATTCGTGAACAAGTCAGACTTAAGAGATGGGGTATTTTTGTTTTGAGGCTGCTGATCTCAAGAAGCAGGAGATGTCCAAGGGCATTGACCAATGCACCTGTCTGCTGAGGCACTGTACTTGTTAGTTAGCTGCTGGTGGCTCTTAGTCTAGTTGGCAGAGAATTCAATTCATTAGTTATTCACACAGCTACTGTGTGTTGGACTTAATAGTGAAACTTGGAAGATGAATGAAGTTGGTTCCTGGGCTCTGGAGAAGGCAGATGTGTAGCAAACTAATTATACCATAATGTTATGGGGATCTTTGCTGCTCACAACCTCCAGTCTTGTGTTTCATAGGATCTACTATAATTCGTTAATTCATTCACTTAACACTGATTTATTGAGAACCTTCATTCTATGTGCTGGAGATAATGAGCAAAGTAGACTGAGTGCCTATCCTTGTGATGCTGACGTTCTAACATGGAATCATAATAATCCCTTTCACAAAGCTGTGTTTGCTAAGTGGCTTATAGTTTCATAATGCTTACATACTTATCTAATTTTCATACAGCATTCCATGGACTAGGCAAGGTAAGTCTTCCTGTTCCAATTTTATAAGAGAAGAAATTGAAGTTCCAAGAAATTAAAAGGCTTGTGGATAAAGCAACAGACTCAGTTTCAAGTAATGCTCTTTTTTTTCTCCATCACACGAATGCACTTACTGAAATACCTGGGCCATGTGTTGCACTAGGCTCTGTCCTGGGGATACAAAGAGGACTGATTCTGAATATATAGATTTAGTCCCAACTTCTCTGAGATTCAGTCTCATAATAAAGCCCACAGAGAACATTTAAGTTTCTTCCTCTCTCCTTTCCTCTATCCATTCCTTCCCTATCTTCCTCTTCAGCACCACAGTTCAACCACTTGGTCAAACCCACATTCTAGGGTTAGCGTTAGTTTCTCTTTTATCACATTTACCTCCCAGATCTTGTCAACTCAGCTTCCTAAATAATTTCTGAATGTATCCAGTTATCTACATTGCCACTGTGACCTTCATAGTCTGATCACCATTTTCTCCCATTTGGACCTCTGTACTACCCTCCAAGAGATGTGCTGGTACTGTCCTTGCTTTGCAAAATGCAGACTTAGTGAACATTGAGAAAACTTAAGTCATTGTGCTTCTCTGTTTAATATCCTATAAATAGCTCAATTCCTCTTAGAACAAAATCCCACCTCTTTCCCATGCCTTACAAGGTACTGCATAAGCTGATTACTTCCTTCCTTACATGCATCCTCTATTATCCCCTCCTCTCCCTGAGATTACAGCTACACTTTCATGCAGCCACACTGGTGCTCTTTCTGGTCCATGAGAACTCCAAGCTGATTTCCATTTTAGGCCCTTTGAATGAGCTGTTCCCTCTGCCTGGGTTGCTCTTTCCCTTGATTTTTACCTGGGCCAGAACCCTCTTATCACCTGATTCCCAGATTTAATGTCACTTCCTTAGAAAGACCTTCTTTGACCACCCTATCTAAAGTAGACTCTAATACTTTATCACGCACCCTATTTTAATGTTCTGCAGTATACCGATCACTATCTGATATTCTGTCTTGTTTACTGGCTTGCCTACCTATTGCCTATATTCCCTAATGTAAGATAAGCTTCAGGAGAGTGAGAACATTGCCATGTTCTTTAATCTCTGTATCCTCAATGCCCAGAATAACAGTAAGTGCCCAATAAGTATTTTTTGATGGAATGAAATAAAGAAGTCAGGACTGTTGCTCTCCAACTTCGAATAAACTTTACCTGCTCATTGCTTAAAGCATTTGGTTATAGAATCTGACCAGGTCAGAGCTCATGTGCATAAATCTTTGGGTCTCATAAAGGAACAGTCTGAGAGGCGAAAGCACTAATTCTCCATTATGAACCTAGAGAGTGTTCTATTGGTAAATCTTGTCACTGGCTCTTAGGTAATAAATATTCAATGAGAAGCCACTTCAGGTTCAGTGGCTGCAAGTTCGCCACCTTAAATCCAGGTAATAACTCTGTGACATGAAATGTAACCACTTTGTGGTAGAGCTGAGAAAATGTTACTCAGGGACACGAGTTAACCTGCTCACAGTTATGTGTCTAGTGAGAGCCAGAGCTGGGATTCGAACCCAGGGCCATTCTACTTGAGTCATCATCTTGCTCTACTGCCCTGAAAGCCAAAGACACACTTGACAGCAGGTCTTTTCAAGTTGAAGAAAGAATATACAGGTGACCAGGAAAGCCAGGGCACATCGGAGTGGTTGGTATTGAGACTTGTGGTGTGAACGGAGGAATCATCTCGGACAACCCTTCTTTGAGTGTTGTTTCTATTTTAAAAGAGCAATTCCCCTGCAGAGTGTGGAAGGGCCTTCCTTAGAGAGGGCCCAATTATAGGGGCGCCACATTCAAAATGCAAGAATGCCTGATTTGTGCTTTTTTAAACAGTAAAAAGAGCTCTGAAACATATTAAATTTTTATGAGGTGTGTTGCTGACTAAAATTTTTTTGAGCAAATAATCATACAAAAGAGTAGACCACATACTTAAAATTAAAACCTCCAAATAAGAAAATATTTATTAAATAAACTTACACTAAGCCACAGTGACCTTTTGAATAGGTTTTCTTCCTGAAATATTGAGCCAATTCAATTCTTGGAATAATTTTAGTCAACAAGTTGATGGGTCATGATTAGAGAATGACAACGTGGGTGGTGTCACCTATTGTCAAGTGGGAGAATCCTGGCCTCAGTGTGAGAAGATCTGGTGAATTTAATCCTGTCATTAACTGTGTGACCTTGGGAAACTAGATAACCCCTCTAGACTACGTTTCTTCATCTCTAAAATGAAGATATTAGTATATCATCTTGCTGCCTCTTAAGGTGATTATGAAAATCAAATGACTAATGGATACAAAAGCACATTGAGAAGCACAAAATACTTATTTATGATATTAACAGAGCTAGCTAATTATTCTAGCAATACTAATAAGTAGATTTATTTGCAATGCCCAAGAGATGGAGGCTTTTATTCTTAGAAATTATTTCCATTTCCAAGAACTTTGAAGGCTTTCATCCTAGGACACATATTTGTTATTTGGTCCCTGCTGCAAATCTTGTCTATTTCCTTGGGCCTGGATATTTGCCAGACTCCTAAAAGTTTTTGCGTCCAGCTTTTTTTCCCTCCAGGCCACCCTGTTATCTTCATATTATTTGCCAGCTCAAACATATTCCATGATTCCCTACTGACCACCAAAAAGCCTACCTACTATGTGAGCTTGCAATTTGATCACCTCAGTTCTCCATCATTCAGTCCAACTTGGCTTCAACTAGATGGACTTATTCTTTAACTTCTGTGTATACATTATATTTTTCCATTGCTCTAGCCTGAATATTTGTGTTCCCTCAAATTCATATGTGAATCCTAACTCCTGAACTTATGGTATTAGGAGGTGGGACCTTTGGAAGATGCTTAGGTCATGATGATAGAGCCATCAAAAATGGGATAAGTGCTCTTTTAAAATGTACCCCAGAGAGCTGTCTCACCCCTTCTGCCATGTGAGGACCCAGCTAAAGGGTGTCATCTGTGAAGCAGAAAGGAGGCCCTCGCCAGACATTGAATCTTACTGTGCCTTGTTCTTGGACTTCCCAGCCTCCTGAACTGTAAGCAATATGTTTCTGCTCTTTATAAGCCATCCTATCTAGGATGTTTCGTTATAGTAGCTCAAAAAACTGAGACACATACCTTCTCATCTTTATATCTGCTGCTCCTCTTTCTGGGAATACTCTCCGCTCTCCCAAATGTCTATCTCAGGCTTAGCCTAAGGCTGCATCTTTCCTGCTATTCTTCCATTTTTTCAATTCTTTCATGACTTTGGTCACCTCTTGTTTGATGCATTCTCTCATTTGGGGCTCATTTATCTATTGAGAGGCTGGGCAATCAGGCTTTTCTTCAAAGTTTTCCCAAATTAATTTTAAGGGCAGTGCTTTTCAAGTCTTTGACACAGCTCACAGTAAGTAATATATTTCACATTAAGGCTCAGTACACACACACACACACACACACACACACACACACACACACACCACACTTAAAGTAAAAAAAAAATCAAGAAACATAATGATCATTATGTATAACATACCCTGGTGTTTTATTCTATTCTTGTCCCTCATTTAAAAAATCTAGTTGCAACCTACTACAATAATTTTAAAAAACACTAATTTACAGTATTAACTTTATGAATAGAATTACTTAAAGGCCTGGCTCTTGATATTCAAAGCTAAGCTTTTGGAGTTAAAATAGAAGTTTTCTCTCAAGATTTGGGCTTGCATTTGAAAGTCTTGGTAGCTTTCTAGAAACCATTGTGGGCAACTTGGGGATGTTATATAACATTATCTTAAATGGAAAATAAAGGAAACTTTCTTTTAATTAATTCTATATTACTTATGTCTCCCTTTATGAGTTAACAATAACTTACTTAGAAATTCCATTCATGACTTTGATTATCTCCTGGGACAATGGATGCCACTGATCCAGGAAAGCAAAGCCTCAGTTATTTTGTCAGAGTTTCGTTTTGTCACATATTCATTGCTGGGGCTGGAAATTGAAAAGGTCTGACAAATAGCATTTTTCTTCCCTGACCAAGTTACACCAATTTGAGATGCAGAGGCAGGAATCAGGTGGAAAGAGGTGAAATATCATCTTTATTCTTGGCCAAGCTGTTGGAATACATGGCATGGGTGCTAGAACTCAGTGAGCTTGCTTAAATGCCCACTGTGAATGAAATTACTCCCATAGGCATGAGGAGCACTAGGGAGCCACAGCCTCACTCATCCCCAAAACCAGGTTTCTTGCTTCACTAGAACTTGATGACATTTTTAATTGTTTGGATTAACCAGCCCTACAGTTCTTCCACCTTTGGATTTTCTTTATATGTAAAATCATAAAAATATTCCTTATTTTAGCAAGTAGAATTGGGATTGTCTGTTATTTACAGTCCAAATCATAAAAACAGGGGGTGTTAACCTAGGGCTGAGAAACCACTGTGGGCAACTTTGGGATATTATGTAACATTATCTTGAATGGAAAATAAAGGAAACTTTCTTTTAATTAATTCTATATCACTTATGTCTCCCTTTATGAGTTCTAAATTATTTATTTGCTACCTTAGTTTAGAAATACTTATTAATTGATTGGAAGCATGGTAAACAGAATGGAATCGCCTTTGATCTTTGGACAAGGATTCCCATAAAACTACCACGAGACAATGATTCTTATACTAAAAACTCCTTTGACTGTTACTGCACATGGTTTCAGTCTTATAACTTCCTTTCTTTTTCATAGACATGCCTCATTTTTTTCTTTTGCTTTCTTCATCTTTTCTCTCTCTTTTAATTTTCTTATTTATCCTTGTAAGTATTTAAATGAAAGTCACCAATATTTTCCTGATTTTGAAATACAACAAGCTCTTTTAAAATCCTGTATTACTTAACCACTCCCTACAGTTAGGTACAATTAATCACCCCTTCCTTCTCATCTCTAGTTTCAGTGGCACTATGTTAACCTGAGTTTCCATTTTATCGCTTGATAAATATCTCATTTATCACTCCTTCTTATACCTGTATGGCTCCTTCTTTTCTGCTTGATGTTAAATGTTGGTGAGTCTTAGAGATCTGTCCTTTGCCCCATTTTCTCTTCTCATTGTATCCATTCTTCCTCCATAATCACCTCTATTCTTGAAACTCTGTAGGCTGATGACTATTAAGTTTACATTTCTGGCTAAAATCTCAATAAATACTCATTTAATAAATGGAATGAATGAAAATAAATTCTACTCTACATGTAGAATCAAACATCAAAGGTACTTGGACTTTCATTTTGATATCTCATAGCACCTCGAATCCAGCACATCTCAATAAAGAGTCATCTTTTCTTCCTCCCTAGGTCCTATTCCTCCCTCTGTGTTTCCTGTCTCAGTCAATGAGTTCTAGAAGGCTAGAAACTGCCCTGGACTACTCCCTTCACTTCTCATTTAATTGCTTACCACCTGCTGTCAGTTCTAGCTACTGAATATTGGTCAATTTTTCTCCTCTTCACCTTACCTGTTGTCACTCTGTTCAGAGCCTTAGCATGTCTTGCCTAAAATATACCAGTGGACTCTCAGCTGACCTGCCATCCTCTAATACTGTCACTTTTCCTTTGATTCCTCCATGCTTGAAGTGTTAACTTTACACATTGTATTATATCAACTATAGGATAAATTTTATAAGCAGCATATAAGTGCTCATAATATGAACCACATTTATTTTAGGTCTATTCATTGGAGTTTAAAATATTTTGTTATTGCCATTCTATCATTACTATTTTTATAATATATTATTTTTGTTATATAGAAAATTTTTAACTAAATATGTTTTTCAAATTGATCCCATTATTGACCTATCTCTATTAGTTCAACAGTTTTCATTCAATTACTTTTGTTCTTTACAGGTATACTATGATATATTTTGTAAATAAATACAGCTCTGTCCTCTATTTTTAACATTTATGAGTTATTTCTTTATTGCAGTGTATGGTATTGTTTAAAAGTTCCATAAGAATGATAAATAAAAGTAGAAGTACTGATTGTTCTTGTCTTATCCTTGAGTTTAATAGGAATTTATCTGAGGTACCACAATTGGGGATGATTCTGTTAATTAATTTTAAGATCAATACCATATATCTTGTTAAGAAAATAGTCTATTCTCTTTAATTAAGATTTAAGATAAACAATGAATTTAAAATTTTATCACATAATGTTTAAACGTGTGTTGAAATATATTTTTTTCTATTAATTTATTAAGGTGAATTGGGATTGTCTGTTACTTACAGTCCAAATCATAAAAGCAGGGGATGTTAACCTAGGGCTGAGAAACCACTGTGGGCAACTTTGTAATTATTCCTTGTGCATATTTTCTTCTTAGAAATTTCATTAGGAAGAATGGAAATAACTTGAGATAAGACGCTGATATTCCAGTTCCTCAAACCAATTCCCATCTAATGTTACTCCAGATTCATACATTATCTCTAACAACATGTTGTTTATATATATTGTACTCAACACCCAGCCCACGTGTCAGATCTTTACCCTCTGGTCCCATGAAAAGAAAACATAGAAGAGAATAGATGGTGTTCTTTGGAGAAAGGCCTAAGTTAGCTTGTGAGTTCTACTGTGTAGATCAAAAGGAATAAAATGCAAGGCAAGTTTATTGGAAAGATTTCCTGATATTAAGCAGTCTCACTTTCTGGAATAAATTTGTTAATGAATCCTGTTAGTTCTTCAAAAATACATCCAGGATCTGATATATTCTCAACACCTCCACTATTCCATCATGGCCCTGGAAACTATCACCTCCTGCCTGTATTATAACAGTAGCCTCCACAGTGCTCCATTGTTTTCACCCTTATCCTGAAAATCTATTTTTCACTCAGTATCCAGAGTGACTATTTTAAATTAAAACTAAAGTCAGATTATGCCACTCCTATGCTTAATATCCTCCCATCATCCCTGTCTCACTTGCAAAAGCCAAGGTTTTTCCAATGGCTTATAAGTCCCCACCTGAGTTGCTCCCCAATACCTCTCTGATTTTGTGTTTCCTATTCTCTCCTTGATCACTACAGCTGCATTAGGCTTCCAGAGTATACCAGGCACATTTTACCTCAAGGTCATTCTTCCCCATGCCTTGGATAGTTTCCTCACATGCATGTGGTGATCAGTACTCTGCTAAATTCTCAACATGCATCCTTTGAAGATCTTCAGAATTTTCTCTCTGGACAGTTCTGTTATTTCTGATACTCTTTCCTGAAAGCTTTTGTGGCCTTGGTCTCGCCAAACTCTCAGCATCACATTCTCAAATCAGCTCTGCCTGTGTTCTTTCTCTCTGCACCACAGTCTAGAGACTCTCTCCAAGAAGTAATCTCATTTAATTTGTTTTCTGTCACTCAGGGATCACTACCATTTATCACCAGTGACTTGAAAACCATTGTTTCATATACTTCCCCCCTACCCAGATTTAGTTATTTTAAATGGAAGGGTAAATCTGGTTCCTGTTACACCATTTTGCCTAAATGCGGAACCCCTCAGCACTTCTTAATTCACTGTCCTGCTTTAGCTTTTCTCCATAGTGCTTATTAACATCCAACACATTCTCTATGTTACCCATTTATTTACCTGCCATCTGTCGTTCCCCTCACTAGAACGTAATTCAACAAGGGATCTGTACTTGTTCACAGATGTATCTTTGGACCTAGATCAAGGGCTGGCACATTGTAGGTACTCAGTATTATTTGTTAAATGAATGAATGAAGAATGTTCTGGAACCAGGAAGAATTTACTCAGGACCATCAGGCCGTGGTTCTACTTCTGCAAGAAATCCCCAACGTCAGCAGGATCTGCTTCTGAGGGCTGGATACTCAGTCAGTGGCAAGAGTCTATCACCTCCTCCATCAACACTTCTCTTTGTGGAACACGCTCTCACTCCTCTTGCCATCTCCCATAAAGGGCTTTGCTTACCCAACACTCCTTAGCTGGATCACAACTCTGAGAAGCATAGCTGGAAGGTTTTAAGTTTCGTTTCAAAATATAATCATTTTACAACCAAGCATACATGTGTATGTGTTTCTTCTCTACACTCAAACCTAAGCAGCTACTACTTAATCCTCATCTCTTTCTTTGTATAAAACATGCATGTAAAAGGCCTTTTTAGCTCATGAGGGTGGAAGTTCAGGTGGGAATGAATCCAAGGGAAACTTTGGACTCACTCAGTAGGGGTGGGCTAGCTAAATAACAGCACCTTTCCCCACAGACTTCCCCTTGTCATAGCTCTGTGCAAGGATTTCCCATCTGTCAGCTGGTGCATCCAGCAGTTACTCACTTGAGGAATCTAAGTTAAGGGTGGCATGTGTGGGAGTGTGTGCGTGTGTGTGTGCATGTGTGTGTGTATGCATGTGTGTGTGTATGTGTTCATTGGAATGTGTGGGGGTTTCTGGGACAACTTTTCTCTACTTTTATTTTTATCTGCCTTTCGTTTAGTCTCTGCCTTTGTCCCACTTTGATTTTAATTTTGATCTCAGGCTTTTGTCATGGGAGTCTTTGCTTTATTGATTCCTTTTCATCCTTTAGGTATCAGTGCAAACGTTTCTTCTTTAGAGACAAATTTTCTTTTCACACTGATCAATAAAAAAGTTTCTCCTGTTTCTATCATTCCATTTACTCTCTGCATTGCAGTTACAGCATTCTGTAATTATTCAGTTTGTTTAGCTATTTACTTGTCTCCATCTCTGTATATAAAATCCACAGGAAGAAGAACCTTGTTGGTCTTACTCACTTTCTTTTCTCTTGTGCCTTGCGTAGGGCTTGACACATAGTAAATGCTTAGAAAATATGTACCAAATTAATTGATTGATTGATTCACTAAGGGAACAAGGGACAAGAATACTAATGAGACAGTGCAGAATTGATATGGAATTGCACATGTTTGTATGGCTGGGCTAGGTTTTGCAAGGGTGGAGGGGAGATTTAGGGCCAAATCAAGCAGGCCTTGTATACTCTGCCATGACCATGATTGGACTTTATTCTGGAGATAATGTGAATCTATGGAAGAGCTTACCTAAGAAAAGAGAAAGTCAGTTTTATGTTTCAAAATGATCAATGTTTCTGGGGTGGTGAATGGATCAGAATAGAATAAGATATGCTGTAAAGGGACCTGTTTGGACACTGTTGAAGTTATCTGGGTAACAGATGATAAAACTCCTACTTAAGGCCAACAGCAGTAGAAGCGAAAAAATATTTGAAAAATCTGAGATAGGAAAAACAAATATTGATTGAAAGTGGGCAATGAATAAATTGGAATAAAAAAGAGTATAAAGAGCACCCAGAAGCTTAAGTGTGTCAAACAGAGCAAAGAAACACTGACGTAAAGTGAGTCTGGTTTGGGTATCAGTGAAAATGGTAGAATAAAGGCCCCTGAAAGTCCTCTCCTCTGTAAAAGCAATAAGAACAAGGGCAAACATTTTCAGAATTAACTTTTTAAAAACTGTGGAAATTAATAAAGGGTTTGGGGAAAATTCAGGGAACATTTAAGAAAAACAGCTGAATTTTGGCATAAAATCCTGATATGAACAGTGCAATGTTAATTTTTCCTATTCTCATCCCTTCATTTCCAATTCCATGGTAACCTTGAAAACCAACAGACTTGGAGCAAGATGGCCGAATAGGAACAGCTCCAGTCTCCAACTCCCAGCGCGAGCGACACAGAAGACTGGTGATTTCTGCATTTTCAACTGAGGTACTAGGGTCATCTCACTAGGGAGTGCCAGACAATCGGTGCTGGTCAGCTGCTGCAGCCCTACCAGAGAGAGCTGAAGCAGGGCGAGGCATTGCCTCACCTGGGAAGTGCAAGGGGGAAGGGAATCCCTTTTCCTAGCCAGGGGAACTGAGACACACAACACCTGGAAAATCGGGTAACTCCCACCCCAATACTGCGCTTTAAGCAAACGGGCACACCAGGAGATTATATCCCACACCTGGCCGGGAGGGTC
>NW_016810801.1:178218-235292 GCF_001698545.2 Rhinopithecus bieti | reverse complement strand
ACATGTTCTCACTCATAGGTGGGAACTGAACAATGAGATCACTTGGACTTGGGAAGGGGAACATCACACACCGGGGCCTATCATGGGGAGGGGGGAGGTGGGAGGGATTGCACTGGGAGTTATACCTGATATAAATGACGAATTGATGGGTGCTGACGAGTTGATGGGTGCAGCACACCAACATGGCACAAGTATACATATGTAACAAACGTACACATTATGCACATGTACTGTAGAACTTAAAGTACAATAATAATAAGAAAAAAGAAAAAAGAAAAAAAAGGAAAAAAAAAAAAACCCAACAGACTATGACCACAGTAAAAACCCGAGGCCTGGCTACCACTAGAGGGGGCAAAAGAGGGTTGGAAATCTCAAAATCCTATTGCTGGAGAATTGTTATTTTTTTGACCTGCCTGGTGGTTCCCTGGAAGACCCCATTCTCAAAGCAGTCTTGTTTAACTGATTCAGAGATCACCTAGTATGAATAGCTTTTTTCTTAGGGTCATTTATTGAAAACAATTAGGAGCATTTGTTTAATACCATGGCTGCCTGTGGTAGTGAATAGTAGTTGGGGCAAATAACAGCTTAACAGGAAATGCTTGAAACGGTGTCCATAAAGGGCTCTGAAGAGCTTTGACACATTCCTGAGTATCTAGAATGCCATGTGCATGCTGTGGTATGTATGAATGCTCAGGGAAGGCCTAAGAAGGTTCTAAGCTCTCACCAGTGTCTGACTTTGAGGCTTCACGTAGGGGAAACTGAAAATTAAAACAGAGTAGTTAACTGTCTAGCTAAATGTTGAAGGCATGTTCAGTATGCACATAGAACCATTTGTCAAAGTCTTTGGGGCTTACTGGTTCCAGGCACTTAAGGACATCTCTGTTCAGTTGACCACTATGTTAACAAAGCAGAGACTTCTGTGTTGATACATGTCAAAGAATGCAGATTTTACTGCACTAGTTCAGAAAAATTACTAAACAAACAATAGAAATAACAGCAAACAGTAACAACAACAAACCCTTGTTGGGGGCAGAGGGTAGAATCCAGAATTGCCATGTTACCTAAAATGTTCAGTTTTGACAAAAATTATGAGATATGCACAGAAACCAGAAAGTATGACTCTTACACAGGAAAAAGCAGTCACTGGAAACTGTCTTTGAGGAAGCTCAAATGTTGGACTTGCTAGAGGAAGACTTTAAACAGGCTATTTAAAGTATATCTAAAGAGCTAAAGGAAAACATGTTTAAAGAAGTAAAGGAGAGCTGAAGAATGAGTTTTCAACAAATTGAAAATATCAGTAAAGATAAAAAATGATAAAAAGGAGCCAAATCAAAATCATGGAGTTGAAAAGTGCAATAACTGAAATAAAAAGTCACCATAGGGGCACTTGAACAGTTGAGAGAAATAATATGCTAACTTAAATGCAAGTAATTGAAATTATCTGGTCTGAGAAACAGAAAGGGAGCAGAGCAACAAAAAATGAAAGGAGCTGGATAGACCTATGGGATACCATCAACCATACCAGTATTCACATAGTAGGAGTCTTCAAAGAGGATGTTGGGGAGAGAGAAGGGGAGAGACACAGAGAGAGAGAGAGAGAGAAAAGAAGAAGAAGAAGAAGAAGAAGAAGAAGGAGAAGGAGAAGGAGAAGGAGAAGGAGAAGGAGAAGGAGAAGGAGAAGGAGAAGAAAAAGAAGGAGGAGGAGGAGGAGGGGGAGGAGGAGGAGGAGGAAGAGGGTGAGAAGTAGAAGGAGAAAGAAGATAGAGAAGCAGGGAGAAGAAGAAAGAAGAAAAAGAAGAAAAAAGAAGAAAAAGAATAAAGGGGAGGAGGAGGAGAAGGAGGAAAAGAAGAAGAAAGGAAGAAAGAAAGAAAGAAAAGAGAAAGAAAGGGAAAAGGATGAGAAGTGTCAGTAGAAAAAGGGGAGGAGAGGACAGGAAAGGGGAGGAGAGGAGAGAAAAAGGGAAAGGACAGTGGGCAGATGGGATATTTGAAGAAATAATGGCTGAAAAGTTTCCAAGTATGATAAAAATATATTAATGTAGACACCCAAGAAGCTCAATGAAGTCCAAGTCGTGCAAACTTGAAGAGATTCACACTTAGACACATTACAATCAAAGACAAAGAGAGACTCTTAAAAGTGGCAAAAGAAAAGTGAATGGCCACGTACAAGGGACCCTTAGTAGGATTAACAGCTAACTTCTCATCAGAAACTGTGATTCCAGAAGTCAATTGAATGTTTATTCAAAGTGATGAGAAATAATACTATCAGCCAAGTATTCTGTATCCAGCATAACTATCCTCCAAAATTGAAGGTGAAATTAAGACATTACAAGATAAACAGAAACTGAGAATATGTGTCACTAGCAGACCTGTTGTACAACAAATACTAAAGGAATGCTGTAGGCTAAAATAAATGACACTAGAGAGTAACTCAAATCTGCATAAAGAAATAACATCAGTAAAGGTTACTAAATAGGTAAATACAAAAGAGAGTATAAATGTATTTTTTTATTTGTAACTTTTTTCTTCTGTATAATTTATAAGACAACTGTATAAAGCAATAATTATAAATCTATGTTGATGGTCATATGACACGTAAAGACAATTCGTATGACAATAACTGCACAAAGGAGAGATAAGGGAACAAAGTTTTATATACTATTGAAATTAGGTTGATGTTAATCTGAGCTAGATTGTTATAAGTCAAAATACAATATTGTAATGACCGGAACAACACTAATACATGACTTAAAAAAAAGTGAAAGAAACAAGGGGATTAAAATAGCAGACTAAAAAAATACCTACTGAACACAAAAGAATGCAATGATTTAAGGATAGAGAAACAAAAAAGACATAGGAAATGGAAAACAAATAGCAAAATGGCATATATAAATCACACCTTATCAGTAAATACATTAAATGTAAATGTATTAAATACTTCAATTAAAAGGCAGGGATCTGCAGAATGGATAAAAATTATCTAAATATCTGGTGTCTACAAAAGGCACCCTTAAATTCAAAGAAGCATGTAGGCTGAAAGTAAAATAATTAAAAAATTTATACCATTCAAACAGTAACCAAGAGAGCTGAGTGACTATATTAATATCAAAAGGCTTTAAGTAAAACCTGTTACAAAAGACAAGTAATGGCATTATATATTAATAAAAATGTCAATTTACCATAAGATATAATGATGATAAACATATAACTAAAATAAACCTAAACACAGTGTCCCACAACACATGAAACAAAAACCGACAGAATTGAAGGAAGATATAGGCAATTCAATAATAATAGTTGGAGATTTCCGTGCCTCAATCTGAATAGGACAATTGGGAACAAGATCAGTACGGGACTAGAAAACTTCATCAATGCTAAAATTCAACTAGATTTAATAGGCAAACACAGAACACTGCACAAAAAAATCAGAATAAAATAAGTCTGAAGTATGGAATCCCATACGAAAAGTATAATGAGTTGGGACTGAGAATAATTAGAGAATAGAAAATAGGAAGCCAAGATGGGTTTAAGCAAAAGGAATTTGTAAAAGGCAAAGCGGTTCACATGTTTGTGTCTTCAGATCTTGAAGACATTCAGCTGAGCGAAATTTCTGACATGATTTTCTTTCATCAGGATACACCCCCCACCACCACTTAATCACCCAAGTCATGATCTCTCCTTCCCCTTTACAGATAAACCCTGGTGTCTAACACATTCTACTTTCATCTCTACCCTCATCAAGAGGTAAGCTTGCAAAAGTGTTGAGACTTTGAAAGACTGAAGATAAATAGCTCAGAGATATCAAATTTGGAAGTATTTAAGCGATTACTAGCCAGTTTTAAAAGGATGGCACCTAAACTGGCAGTCCAGAAACTGCCAGTGTATTCTAAGTACCTGGCTTGCATCTAAAGCATAGGTTTGCTTTCCATCGCAATACAGAGATTCAGCACTATCCATGCCTATGGGTGCCTGAGCATTTTCGTACAATGGTTAAATGCTAAGTTTTCACTGTAGAACCACATGTATATATGGAATTAATTCTGCCACTTAATATATGTGTAGTATTGCACAACTTAATCTCTTTAAGCCTTAGAATCTTTATTTGTAATAATAATAATATCTATCTCATTGTGATGTTGTGAGAATTAAATGAAATAATAATGTAAACTGTTTAGCTGAGTGTCTTTTGTGTAAGGAGTTAATATCCTTACCCAGATTAAATGTTCTTTAAAGGAACTAAGGCTTATTAGACTGGGATTTAGATCTCTGTCCAGGAGAAATCATGCTTTTAATTTAGGCAATTTTTTTTTTCTGGAATCTTATTGCAACTGGTCAAGCTATATTAGAAACGAAAACCTATTGTACTAACCACTCCCAAAGGACTCATTCCTCTCTGCTAATGTAGTCCAGGGAGCAGAGACATGAAATGGTTAAATGGGAAAAATTCTGACTTGCTCCACACAAGGCAAATACTTATTAACATTACACAGGAAATATCAAGTCACCCTGCTTCCAGCCAATGGAGCAAATCCATTTGTATGTTAGACCCCCCTCAGTCGACCATTTTACAAAAAGTTGTCAAATATAAAACTGGCCTTTTATTACCATAGCAAAAAAGCTTAGAGAAAAGCACAAGCTGAAGCTGAAAATATGACCTTGACTCAGGAAAGGAAGTGGCAGATCACAAGGGAAGAAAACAATGTGGGGCCCTAAGAGGGTTAACATAGCCTGGAGGAAGACGAAAAATCCAGAGTGGACCAGAGCTGGGAGTCTTTCTTTACTCTGTCCAGCTAGAAACTTTCTAACATTTCTTAACAAGGAAGAACTAAAATTGATAGTTTTTTTTTAAATGAATATAAGCTTAGATTGTCAATGGAGACAACTATAGCTAGTTTTCAACATAAAGCATGGAAGTCAATCTTTTAAAATTAACTATTATTATAAAATCCTGAGTTTAAGACCCCTCCACGTGTTGCTCTATAGAGACACCTGAGCTACTTGAACAGACTGTCTATTTCAGTTAAGATTCTGGTGCCAGAGTGAGGAAAACCATGTGGGTAGCAGTTTTCAGAGTACTTCTTTAGCCAGTTTACTTCTGCTTAATGACAACAGAGGACTTACTCTCTTGTACACCCTCTGCATCCTCCACTGTAATGAGAAACCCAGACAAATAACTTTTTAAGGTACTCCAGGTTCTAGAAGCCTCCGATTCTGCCATAACATTGACATAAAACTTTTAATCCCCACCTGGTAGTGAATCTAAGCGGGGGGGGAAGAAGCAATGTGAAGTGGGTTCCTCCATACTTGGGGAAGGAAACTCAAACAATTTCCTAGTGACCTCATACAGCTTGGGCACAGAAAGGAGTGAGTGAGGAATAAAAGGTGATAGAAATAAGATTTACATTGATATATTAGGTGAGGGTTACTGGCCGTGGTCTGCCTTTTCAGTGGAGTTAGAAGCTGCTACAGGATATTTTACCAGTTACAACCTATGTATGTGAGAAGGAGCCTCCTATTGGGAACTTTTCCAAGGTCTAATAAAGCTGTGCTTTGCTCTCTCTGACCTTGGCCCAGTGACAGGTAAGTCCCACAACTTCTACCACCTTATAAACACTGAGATGGGCCATGAGAAAGGAATATAGAGGCTCTATTTAGAGGATTAGGTCAACAAGCAGGCAGAAAAATGTCAAAACCACTAATCTAATTTACTGATGCTCTTAATGGGAGAATATAGGAAAATTTTTTGTCATGTACTGCAAATATGGCTTCAGCATCTTCATCCAGAGAAGCCCAAAGTTAGGGAATTGCACAAAGAACAAGTAGTGTTACTGACCCAGGCAGAGAGTAGAAATAAAGGGAATAACTCATAGGTGAGCTTGGGTGACAGGCTTCTCTCCTTTCCTTTCTTTTCCCTTCCCTTCCCTTCCCTTCCCCTCCCATTTTCTTTTCCTTCCTTCCTTCCTTCCTTCCTTCCTCTTTCTTTTTTTTTTAGATGTAATTTGAGTGTTTGCTGTATGCCATGATACTATGTTAAGAATTAAGAATAGAAAGATTAATGATGCATGTCTTGCCATTGACTTATTAAAAGAATTTTATCAAGAACCTAAGTAATGAGTAATGAACAACACCCAGTTCCTACTCTTTGAGAACTCTCAGTTTGCTTTAGCCAACAGTGTAGAATATGGTGGATAAATGGGTACAATATCACAGGAATAGAGGAAATAAGTCACTTTCCAAGGGCAGTGAGAAATAGTCAACTAACATGATGACAGTTGAACTGGGTGAAGGTTGATTTGGAGACTTTTATTCATGGTGTGGAAGGAAGACTTTCTAGCCATGTGGCATGGTATGATAATACAAAAAAGGGTGATGGTTTTGGAGAATGGTGTGGTCTTTAGTCTCACCAGTCCATAGCGTTAAGAGGAGGATGTAGGCATTATTAGAAGATAAAACTAATTAGATCTGCTTGGTGCAAGATCATGGAGGGTCTTTTGAAGCAAATTCTTCAATTAATTCTGGCTGCAGGATATCATGAGGAGCACTTAAGCAGGGATGGAGTGGGGTGAAGACTTGAGTTGCTTTGCATTTTACAAAGATCATTTTGATAACTGGTGGTGGATGGAAACCAAGAGATCAGATAGAAAGTGGTGTGTGAAAAGAGGGGTGTGGGAGTGAAGCAGGAAATGATGAAGGGAGAACACTCTATATCCGCAAGAGGAAATTGATATGTGTATGATTAACTGTAATAGAGTTTGGAGTAAACACAGAGAATTAAAATGAATGCAAGAGGCACAACACCCCTAATGGTGAGATTCTTTTTAAGCAGCTCCTCATGGGCAGAAGACTTCTTGATGAAGCAAGTGAAGTGACAACTGCCAATAAGTCTTGGATAAATCTCAACATAGTAGACACCCTGGAGCTTCTGGAAGATCTTAAGTTCAGCTGCCTAGCAAACAGATTACTAACAAAGATCTCTTTTCTGGCAAGAAGGGAGTTGTTTTGGCTTTCAGAAGCCCTTCTTACAAAAACACCGAGAACAAAATAAAATTGACATTTTTTTCCCTTTGTCCTGGAAGCTAATGTTGGTTTTGTAGAGGATGGAAAGTCTGTACATCTAAGCTGACCTCTCAGCCAGCTGTACTTGCAAGCCTCAGGCCTCAGTTTTCCCATGGTTGTGAATCGTCAGCAATACTAGGTTCTTCTAGTCCTAGCTATGCTACTTAAGCAATTTGTGACTCTGGGTGTGTAACCTTCCCTCTCAGGATGAATCTGTAACAACAGGAGTTTGTAGTAAGTGCTCTTTTAGATTTACTCTGAAACTCTTACTCTTTGTCACTCTGGGTCTAGCCTGGCATGCATTGGGAATACCAACAAAGGTTTGAAACACAATAATAAATAAATGGAGCCAGGTGCCTTGGCGGGATCATTTGAAAGATGTTAAGTGCTCATATCACAAAGCCCTGGGAGAGCCTCACTGGTGGCAGCATCCCCTAAGGTTTTTGTCTGTTTTCAGCATGACATTCTTCTCTCAAGGTTTTGGGGATACAGGAGGTGACAGAAGAGTTTATTCCTGAATCATGGAAATGAACACACTGAAATCAGATCTTCCTTCCCGGTGTGGATTTGTTCCCAGGTGTCAGTCTGCAGAGTTGGGTCACCGACCAGCTGCAATGCTGCACAGGTTGTATTTTTTTCTTTGCAACATTTGGTGGAACGTTTCAGGCTGGGGTGAGGGGAGGATTATCTGAACCAGATGTTTAGGGGCTATCTATCTGACACAATTGAGGAATTAGTTTTAAGTGATTATCCATGTGACCAGTCTTGGAGCACTCACCTTTCTGGGCCAGGAAAGCAGGGCTTGGCTGGCTACATTCTAAGGAAAAGAAGCAAGGAGTGTTGAGGACTGTGTGCATGGATATACTTGTACTTGGAGACTGTTTCCAGAAGACAGTTCATGAGTCAAGTAAAAGCAACTACAAGGGGTTCCCCGGAAGATGGGTCTCAGATAACTCTGAAGAGACCTAGAGCCAGCGTGACTAAGGAATTGTAAACTGATTCTGTGTGCTCAGGATAGCACAGACTTACAGGAAAGTCACTCTTAGGAGGCAACTACTGATGGCTAACGAGGGTCCTGCAGGAAAAACTATAGAGAATGAACCTGGATGCTGAACATGCCAGCTGAAGGGGTGTGGTTAGGTGCCAGTCAAAGGCCACCTATCCTGCTACCCTCTCAACCATACATAGTCCCTATAGCCTTGGTTCAATGTGAAATTCAAGTTGTGCTTAAGATACCAGGGAGAGAGGGGTAGGGAATCCTATATTGACTGATATGAGCCTCATGGTGTGAATAGGGGCTTTGAATAAAAACTACATAGAATTCTACAAGAGAAAGGCACATTTCTTGCATACATGGATTCCTGTTTTTTGATTTGCACCTGCAACAAAAATGAGTAAAATGAAGTGAGAGAGTTGCAGTGGCTAGAAGTCCCAGGGAGGGGTGTTTCAGGAACACTAAAGATGGAAAGGCGTCACAGACAAGGCCAAAATCAAGATTAAAAGATGGCTTCAGCTTAGGGTTTAACATGATGCCAATAAAAATCTGCCCTTTGGCCCTTATGGTAACCTCAAAAGGCTACATACAAAGAGGATGACTTTAAACCTGTAATGGAGGATTTGGCTTCCCTGGGAGGAAATACACAAGTCATTATTCTGCTCGTCTTTATTCCCTCTGTCCTCTCTGGCCTACAGTCGAGCAGATTCCCATTTTCTTCATGTTCTGTGGGAGGGATATTTCACTGGAGAACAACAGCTCATTGAGGGAGAGTGGTGTTCACACTGAGTCATCCTCGTTGAGGCTTTGTTGGTTTGGTTTTATTCAGCCTGTGTTGCCATGACAAAGTACCATAGAGTGGGTAGATTAAACAACGGAAATTTATTTGTCACCATTCTGGAGGTTGGGAAGTCCAAGATCTTGATCTTGGTGCTGGCCAATTTGGTGGTTGGTGAGAGCTCTTTTCTTGACTTGCAGACAGCTGCCTTCTCACTGTGTCCTCACATGACTGTTCCTCAGTGCTTGAGGAGAAGGAAAGCGTGAACTCTGGTGTCTCATTCCTTTCTTATAAAGACACTAATCCTATTGGATCGGGGCCTTACTCTTATGATCTTGTTTAACCTTAACTACTTTCAGTTAGGCCCTATCTCCAAATGTAGTCATTGGGGGTTAGGGCTTCAACACATGAATTTTGATGGCACAAATTTTCAGACTGTAGTATCATCCCTGTGTGTGGCTAGAATATAGGACACCAGAGGGTGGGTGGAGAGGAGACGTACTGGAACTTCTTTCTTCTACCCTCCAGCAGACAGAAACACTGCTTGCCAGCATGCCACCTTTGGATCTTCACCAAGACCAAAGGAATTCGGAACCATTTTTATGTGTAGAGCACTGTAATATGTTCTTAATATGTTAACATTTTAAATCTCATAGCAACCTCATACTGAAGAAACCATTACTACTCCAACCTAACAGCTGGTAGATACAGAAAGGTTAATGATCATATAACACCAAGATCTATTCTAAGCATGTTATATGGGTTAATGCATTTAGTCTTTACAATAGTCCTAGGAAGTTGTGAAAAAAAATTAGCCAACCCTTAGAAATAAGGCAAAAAGAGGGTTGTACATTATTCTAAAGTCACACTCAACATTGTCAAATGAGACCGCTATGACCTCTCCAAATATGTCCACACTCTAATTCCTGTGTCCTGTGAATTGTTGTGTTACAGGTAAAAAGGACTTTGCATATGTAATAAAGCTGATAGAATTTAAGATAGGGAGATTATCCTGGGCTATCAATGTGGACACAGTCTGATCAATTGACCCTTTAAAGGCAAAGAACTTTCTTCAGCTGGTGTGCCTCAAGAGCAGAAGGGGAATTCAGAGATTCGAAGGGCAGAAGGGACCTAAGCTGTGTTGTTGGAGAGGGACACATAGAAAGCAGGAGAAAAAAATGCAAACAGCCTCTAAGACTAAGGCCACCTGGCTCAAAGCCAGTAGGGAAACAGGAACCACAGTCCTACAACTAAGTATCATGGAGCCTACAAGTGCTTTCTTCCTAGAGCCTCCTGATTAGAGCTCAACTGGCTGACACCTTGGTTTTGGCCTTAGGAAACCTGAAGCAGAGAAACTAATTGAGCTGACCTGGATTTCTGGCCTACAGAGCTGTGAGATAATGAATTTGAGTGTGTGTGTGTGTTTTAAAGCCACTGTTTACAGTAATTTGTTTCCACACAAACAGAAAGCTAATATACTCACTTGAGAACTCTCTAGGGCCAGTGCTGTCCACTAGAACATTGAGCGATGGCCAAAATGCTCCATTCTGTCCTCTCCAACACAGAAGCCACTAGTCACAGCTGGCACTGAGCACGTAAAATGTGGCTACAGTGACTGAGAAACTGAATTTTCAGTTTTATCTATTTCTATTTAATTTATATTTAAATTTAAATAGCTACATGAGGTTAGTGGTTATTATATTTGACAGTGCAACTGTAGAGTGTGTACCTGTGTATCACTTACTATTGACTAAATAGGGCCCAGACTCTTTAACTTATTCATCAATGTGTAGGTTTTTGTCCGATAGAGATGCAAATGTTTTCAGTCTAGTGGAAAAGATAACTGCAAAGTTTATGAACATATTTCCTCTATGACATTAACCAGTTTTGTATCTAATCTAACAATCTTATTCTGATATTCTAGTGTCTATAAAATGTCAGTTCTTCAAATGCTCTTTGAACTACTTTTACCCTGTTGGTTTCCTACTTAATGAGTTAGAGCTTTGAGAGCTATGCAATCTATATTTGTATGTGTCATGTTTTTAAATTTTCTTTGAAAATTATGCAATTATTAGATGCTTCTATTATCCTTGTTTTACCAATGGTCAAACTGGACACAGAGATGTTAAATTGTTTTCTCTCTTTTTTTTTTTTTTTTTGAGACAGAGTCTCACTCTGTTTCCCAAGCTGGAGTGCAGTGGCGTGATCTCGGCTCACTGCAAGCTCCACCTCCCGGGTTCACGCCGTTCTCCTGCCTCTGCCTCCCTAGTAGCTGGGACTACAGGCGCCCACCACCATGCCCGGCTAATATTTTTTGTATTTTTAGTAGAGATGGAGTTTCACTGTGTTAGCCAGGATGGTCTCAATCTCCTGACCTCGTGATCTGCCCGCCTCGGCCTCCCAAAGTGCTGGGATTACAGGCGTGAGCCACAGCACCCGGCCTGTTAAATCATTTTTCTAAGGTCACATAGCTGATGAGGTACAGCCAGTATGACTCCATAGAGCACACTCGTAACTAGTGTACAAAAATGTCTTGGTTTGTTTGAACATTGATTGAAAAACACAACATCAGGGCATCTATGGGGTACACTTCCTGGAATATGTTTCAAGGGAGCCCTGGAAACAGTGAATGTTCATAAGGCAGAGAGATGCCTGGCTGTGTGGGATGGTGAGAAGCACCCAGGGTCTAGCACATGAATATTTGAAGGTTGTGCTAGGGAAGGGCTGAGGCTATTTCGTGCTGGCTGTTTTTCTTGATCTGTTAGGGCTAAGTTATTTTGGCTTGGTCTTCGTGAGGAATCTGTAGAGAGAAGGTATCAGAGCTAACAGCAGTAATTAAACAGTTTCCCATTTCATGTATTGTGACATCCATTTGCAGAGTTACACCCAATAATTGTTGGAAAAGATTTCCCTCCTCCCATCATGATAACGTAAATTGATGGAAGTTATATTTCTCTGGGAGGTGGCAGATCTATGGAAGGGTGACTTGATCTGTTGCTGTAGCCATGTGTCAGGAAACTCCACCACCAGCAGATGAGAGATGCTCTGCTCTCCACACTTAGTCTAACTTTGGATTTCCCCATGCTTCTGTGCTACTTTCAAGCCATGATCTTTGGGTGACATTTGATAAGTCTGTCCATTTCCCTTAGAATTCCAAATATGTTATTCTCTCAAAGGTGAACCACTATGAAACCTAGTTTCTCTTAAAAAGAGAATTGATTTGTGAAGTATATGGACTTTTATTTATTAATAATTAACAATTAAAATCATATATATTTTTGGAGTACAATGTGATGTTTGCACACACACACACACACACATTGTGGAATGATTAAGTCAAATTAATTAAAATATCCATCACCTCCCATACTTATCTTTTTGTGTGTGTGGTGAGAATATTTATAGTCTACACTCTTGGCAATTTCCAAATACACTCTACATTATTTATTATCTGTAGTCACCATGCTGTACAATAGATATCCAGAACTTACTCATCCTGTCTAACTGAAACTTTATACCCTGTGACCAGCATCTATTTGCCCTCTTTCCCAGCTTCTGGTGACAATCAGTCTATGCTCTGCTTCTGTAAGTTGACCTTTTTTAGAGTTCACGTGTAAGTGAGGTCATACAATATTTGCCTTTCTGTGCTTGTCTTATTTCACTTAATGCCCCACAGGTTCATTCATTTTGTGACCAATGACAAGACTTTCTTCTTTTCTTAGGCTGAATAGTATTCCATTGTGTTTATATACCACATACGCTTTCTCCATTTATCCACTGATGGACACTTAAGTTGTGCCCATATCTTGTCTATTGTGAATAGTGTTGCAATGAACATAGGAGTGTGTATAGCTATCTTTTGACATACTGATTTTATTTCCTTCAGAAGTAGGAATCATATGGTAGATCTGTTTTTCATTTTTTGAGAAACCTCTATACTGTTTCCATAATGGCTGTACTTATACCCAATAACAATGAACAAGGGATCCTTTATCATCACATTCTTACCAACACCTTTTTTCTTTTTGGTAAAAGCCATTCTAACAGGTGTGAAGTGATATTTATTGCACTTTTAATTTGCGTTTCCCTAATGAGTAATGATGTTGAACATTTTTTCATATACTTGTTGAACATTTATATGTCTTCTTTTGAGAAATAGACATTTCTATACTTAAATAGACATTCCAGTACTTCACACACATTTAATTTACTTTTTCATTTTGTTTTATTTTAAAATTATTTTAATTTTTTAATTTAATAGATGTCAGAGTACAAGTGGTTTTTGGTTACATGGATGAATTGTATAGTGGTGCACCATGGGATTTTAGCATACTCATCACCCAAGTGCTGTACCTTGTACCCAGTAGGTAGTTTTTCATATCTCACCCTCCTCCCAGTTTCCACTTTTCTGAGTCTCCAATGTTCATTATTGTTTTCCTCTGTGAGGAATGTCAATGGTTGTTTAGTGGGAATAGCATTGAATCTATAAATTACTTTATAGAAAATGGCCCTTACCACCCATTTTCGTGATATTGATTTTTCTATCCATGAGCATGCAATGTTTTTCCATTTGTTTGTGTCCTGTCTGAGTTCCTTGAGCAGTGGTTTAGATTCTCCTTGAAGAGGTCTTCATTTCCCTTTTTAGCTGTATTCTTAGGTATGTTATTCTCTTTGTAACAATTGTGAATGGGAGTTCATTCATGATCTGAATCTCTGCTTGTCTCTTGTTGGTATTTAGGAATGCTCGTGATTTTTGCACATTGATTTTGTATCCTGAGACTTTGCTGAAGTTGCTTATCAACTTAAGAAGCTTTGGGACTGAGACTATGGGGTTTTCTAGATATAGGATTATGTAATCTTCAAACAGAGAAAGTATGACTTCCTCTCTTCCTATTTGAATACCTTTTATTACTTTTTCTTGCCTGATTGCCCTGGTGAGAACTTCCTATACTATGTTTAATAGGAGTGGTGACAGACAGCATCCTTGTTTTGCCCAGTTTTCAAGGGGAACACTTCCAGTTTTTGCCCATTTAGTATAATATTGGCTGTGGATTTGCCATAAATGGCTCTTATAATTTTAAAGTATGTTCCATCAATACCAAGTTTATAGAGAATTTTTAACATGAAGCAATGTTAAATTTTATCTAAAGCCTTTTCTGCATCTATTGAGATAGTAATATGGTTTCTGTCTTTATTTCTGTTTATGTGATGAGTTATATTTATTGATTTATGTATGTTGAACCAGACTTGCATCCTGGGGATGAAGCCAACTTGGTCATGGTGGATAAACTTTTTGATGTGCTGCTGCATTCGGTTTGCCAGTATTTTATTGAGGATTTTTACATCAATGTTCATCAGGGATATTGGCCTGAAGTTTTCTTCTTTTGTTGTATCTCTGCCAGGTTTTGGTATCAGGATGATGCATAATGTTCGCCTCATAAAATAAGTTATGGAGGAGTCCCTCCATTTCAATTGTTTGGCATTGTTTCAGAAGAAATGACACCAGCTCCTTTTTGTATTCTAGTGGAATTCAGATGTAAATCTGTCTAATCCTGGTATTTATTTATATATTTTATTTATTTATTTATTTATTTATTTATTTTTGGCTGGTAGGCTATTTATTACTGCCTCAATTTCAGAACTTTCTATTGGTCTGTCCAGGGATTTAATTTCTTGCTGGTTTGGTCTTGGCAGGGTGTATCTGTCCAGGAATTTATGTATTTCTTCTGTATTTTATAGTTTATTTGCATAGATGTGCTTATAGTATCATCTGATGACTGTTTGTATTTCTGTGGAGACAGTGGTGATATCTTCTTTATCATTTTTTATTGAGTCTATTTGATTCTTCTATTTTTTCTTCCTTATTGGTCTAGCTAGTCTATTTTATTTAATTTTATTGATTTTTTCAAAAAACCAGTTCCTGGATTCATTGATTTTGAAGGTTTTTGTTATGTCACTGTCTCCTTCAGTTCCACTCTGATCTTAGTAATTTCTTGTCTTCTGCTAGTTTTGGGGTTTGTTTTCTCCTCATTCTCTAGTTCTTTTAGTTGTGATGTTAGGTGTTGATTTAATATCTTTCTCGCTTCTGATGTGGATATTTAGTGCTATAAATTTCCCCCTTAACACTGCTTTAGCTGGGTCTCAGAGATTCTGGTCTGTTGTGTCTTTGTTCTCATTGGTTTCGAAGAACTTCTTGATTTCTGCCTTAATTTCATTATTTACCCAGGAGTCATTCAGGAGCAGGTTGTTCAATTTCCATGTAGTTGTATGGTTTTGAGTGGGTTTCTTAATCTTGAGTTCTAACATGATTGCACTGTGGTCTGAAAGACTGTTTGTTATGATTTCAGTTCTTTTGCCTTTGCTTAGGAGTGTTTTACTTCCAATTATGTGATCAGTTTTAGAGTAAGTGCCATGTGATGGCAAGAAGAATGTATATTCTGTTGATTTGGGGTGGAGGGTTCTGTAGATATCTATCATGTCCACTTGATCCAGAGCTGAGTTCAGGTCTTGAATATCCTTGTTAATTTTCTATCTCAATGATCTGTCTAATACTGACAGTAGGATGTTAAAGTCTCCCCTATTATTGTGTGGGAGTCTCCATTTCTTTNGGTTGTTCAATTTCCATGTAGTTGTATGGTTTTGAGTGGGTTTCTTAATCTTGAGTTCTAACATGATTGCACTGTGGTCTGAAAGACTGTTTGTTATGATTTCAGTTCTTTTGCCTTTGCTTAGGAGTGTTTTACTTCCAATTATGTGATCAGTTTTAGAGTAAGTGCCATGTGATGGCAAGAAGAATGTATATTCTGTTGATTTGGGGTGGAGGGTTCTGTAGATATCTATCATGTCCACTTGATCCAGAGCTGAGTTCAGGTCTTGAATATCCTTGTTAATTTTCTATCTCAATGATCTGTCTAATACTGACAGTAGGATGTTAAAGTCTCCCCCTATTATTGTGTGGGAGTCTCCATTTCTTTGTAGGTCTCTAAGAACTTGTTTTAAGAATCTGGGTGCTCCTGTATTGAGTGCATATATATTTAGGATAGTTAGCTCTTCTTGTTGAATTGATCCTTTTACCATTATGTAATGCCCTTCTTTGTCTTTTTTGATCTTTGTTGGTTTAAACACTGTTTTGTCAGAAACTAGGATTGCAACCCCAGTTTTTTTTTTTTTTTTTGCTTTCCATTTCCTTGGTAAATTTTCCTCTATCCCTTCATTTTGAGCTGGTGTATCTTTGGATGAGAGATGAGTCTCTTGAATACAGCACATGGATGGGTCTTGACTTGATCCAGCTTGTGATTGTATGTCTTTTAATTGGAGCATTTAGCCTCTTTACATTTAAGGTTAATATTGTTATGTGTGAATTTGATCCTGTCATCATGATGCCAGCTGGTTATTTTTTGCATTAACTGATGCAGTTTCTTTATAGTGTCATTGGTCTTTGTACTTGAGTACAAAGTGTTTTTTTGCAGTGACTAGTAACAGTTTTTCCTTTCTATTTTTTGTACTTCCTTCAAAAGCTCTCGTAAGGCAGACCCGGTGGTGATGGATTCCTTCAGCGTTTGCTTGTCTGAAAAGGGTTTTATTTCTCTTTCACTCATGAAGCTTAGTTTGGCTGGATGTAAAACTCTGGGTTGGAAATTCTTTTCTTTAACAATGTTGAATATTGGTACTCAATTTCTTCTGGCTTGTAGGTTTTCCACTGATAAGTCCACTGTTAGCCTGATGGACTTCCTTTTGAGGTTACCTTGCCTTTCTCCCTTGCAGTGCTTAACATTTCTTCCTTCATTTTGACCTTGGAAAATCTGATGATTACATGTCTTGGGGTTGATCTTCTCATGGAGTATCTTACTTTTCTCAATTTGAATGCTGGCCTGTCTTGCTAGGTTGGGAAAGTTCTCCTGGATGATATCCTGAATTATGTTTTCCAATTTGGTTCCATTCTTCAAGTCTCTTTCATGTACCCCAATCAGTCATAGGTTCAGTCTTTTTGCATAATCCCATACTTATCAGAGGTTTTGTTCATTCATTTTTATGTATATTTCTCTAATCTTGTGTACCTGTCTTGTTTCAGCAAGATAATCTCCAAGCTCTGAAATTCTTTCCTCTGCTTGGTCTATTCAGCTATTGATATTTGTAGTTGCATTGCAAAGTTCTTGTGTTGTGTTTTTCAGCTCCATCAGGTCGTTTATGTTCCTTTCTAAACTGGCTATTCTGGATAACAGCTCTTGAAATGTTTTATCATCATTCTTAGCTTCTTTGCATTGGGTGAGAACATGCTCCTTTAGCTCTGCAAATTTCATTATTACTCACTTTCTGCAGCTTACTTTTGTCAATTCATCCATCTCAGCCTCTATGCAGTTTTGTGCCCTTGCTGGAGAGGTGTTGCAATCATCTGGAGGAGAAGAGGCACTTTGGTTTTTTGAGTTTTGGTGTTTTTTTTTAATTGATTTTCTCTCATCTTCACGAGTTTATCTAGCTTCAGTCTTTGAGGCTGCTGGCCTTCGGATGGGTTTTTTGTGGGGACTTATTTGCTGAT
This sequence comes from Rhinopithecus bieti, assembly GCF_001698545.2. Classification (NCBI taxonomy): domain Eukaryota; kingdom Metazoa; phylum Chordata; class Mammalia; order Primates; family Cercopithecidae; genus Rhinopithecus; species Rhinopithecus bieti. The sequence goes on along the minus strand of NW_016810801.1, from coordinate 217,928 downwards.
GCTGTTGTTGTTGTTGCTTTCCATTTGCTTGCTTTTAACAGCCAGGCCCCTCTTCTGTAGGGCTGCTGTGGTTTGCTGGGGCTCTGCTTCAGATCCTATTCACCCTTACCTGGGTCCCTCCTGCACCTGGAGGTGCAGAGGCTGCAGAACAGCAAAGATGGCTGCCTGCTCTTTCCTCTAGACTCTCCATCTCAGAGAGGCACTGTATTAGTCAGGGTTTTCTAACAGGACTGAACTAATAGGATATCTATATCTATATCTATATCTATCTATTTCTATATATAAACTTAGACGATCACAAGTTCCCAGAATAGGCTCTCTGCAAGCTTGAGGAGCAAGGGGAGCCAGTCCAAGTCTCAAAACTGAAGAACTTAGAATCTTATGTTCGAGGGCAGGAAGCATCCAGCACAGGAGAAAGATGTAGGCTAGGAGGCTAGGCCAGTCTCACCTTATCACATTTTTTCTGCCTGTGTTACATCTGCTGGTGACTGATTAAGGGTGGGTCTGCCTTCCCCAGCCCATTGACTCAAATGTTAATCTCCTTTGGCTACACCCTCACAGACACACCCAGGATCAATACTTTGCATCCTTCAATCCAATCAAGTTGACATTGAGTATTAACCATCACAAGTCCACCCCTTGTCAACCTGAACCCATGCACATCTCCTGAGATCATACATAATCTTCAAATAAAGACAATAATAAGATCATAATTATGCCTAATGTAATACAACCATCCTTCGTGCAACCGGAACTGCAGCAATCCCCAACCCAAATACTATTACAGGAAGTTAACAATACTTAAATGCCAATATGAAGTCAATAAACTTATGTCACATGATAAAGGAAGAGGAAATAAAATGAAGATATTTTCTTAGGACAAGTGTATACATGCACAGACATGTTTTTAACAAAAGAAGGAGGAAATAATCATAATATATACAGTCCTCATTTCTGCAGCTGGTCACATGGTCGTAGCTGGTATTGATGACTACCTTCTTCTACTATCCATTCTGTATTCCCTTGCCTTCAGCAAGCTCCTCAGCAGGTTGTGACTTTTTTCCTGGTGGAGTGACCCAAACATTCATTCCTGAGGGGTCTGGACCATTTGTAGTCCTGCCTGGATTGGGCTGTTCCTTCTGGCATCAGAGTTTACGAACTCAGTGTCCCCAGCTTCATCAGGGTCCTCCCACATGTCCCCATTCCAAGTTGCAGGGTCCCATTCTTTCCCAACCAATGCCCTTACTTTAACAATAGACACCTGGTGAGGCTGTGCATGCACCTTCCATTGCAGGTCAGTCACTTGCGTGATAAGAGCTTGTGTCTGTTTTCCCACAATTTCAGCTCTTTGCCTGTAGGAGATAAGACTCTCACTCAGGGCAATCTTAGCAAATTTGAGGCTCAGTATCTGCTTCTGAAGCCAGGAGAGAGAATCCCTGAGTTGTTCATTTTCTTTCATTGTTTTGTCCACTGAACTTAGGAGCAACCAACCAGCTTCATTATGTTCCTTGGTTCTCCACATATGGTCAAAGGTATTATGTATAGAGTCACTAAACTCTGCCTCTCGTGATTAGTGAATCAGGAGTGTCAAATTAATTTATTTTGCATAACTCTCTAAACAGTTCATGCCAAGGACTACCAATGTTCTCTATACTATTAGAAGTAGAGTCCTTAGCATTTTGGGGTCTAATCATATCAAGCAACAAACACCCTACTCCTGGTAGCAAAATCTGTATTAGTCAGGGTTCTCTAAAGAGACAGAACTAATAGGATGTATATCTATATCTATATCTATATCTATCTATATGTATTGTGTGTAGATGGATGAATGGATAGATAGATAGATAGAAGCTTATTAAGTATTTACTTACACTATAACAAGGTCCCACAATAGGCTTTCTGCAAGCCTGAGGAGCAAGGGGAGCCAGTCCGAGTCTCAAAACTGAAGAACTTGGAGTCTGATGTTCGAGGTCAGGGAGCATCCAGCATGGGAGAAAGATGTAGCCTGGGAAGCTAGGCCAGTCTCGCCTTTTCACACTTTTCCTGCCTGCTTTATATTTGTTGGCAGCTGATTAGATGGTGCCCACCAGATTAAGGGTGGGTCTGCCTTCCCCAGCCCACTGACTCAAATGTTAATCTCCTTTGGCAAGGCCCTCACAGACACACTCAGGATCAATATTTTGCATCCTTTGATCCAATCAAATTGACACTCCATATTAACCATCACAGGCACCAACTAATGCCAGCAGGAACGCTACTGTATAAGGTGTTTGGTGACCCCAGTCAGGAGGCATGGGATCTGGGACCTGCTTAACGAAGCATTCCAGCTACCTCTTGGCAGAGGGGGTGTGCTGCGCTGGTGGGAATCCCACTTCTCTGGACTGCCCGGAGTCCTCAGAGCCAGCAGGAGGAAAGACTTAAGTTTGCTGATCTGTGGATACCACGGCTACCCCTCTCCCCAGGGGCTCAGTCCCAGGGAGATCAGAATTCTGTCCCTAAACCCCTGGCTGGAGTTGCTGAAAATCCTGCAGGGAGGCCCACCCTGGTGAAAAGGGATGGGTCAGGGTCCAGCCTAAAGAGGCAGTCTGGCCATGATTGATCTGTCACAGCTATTGTGGTGCACTTGGGGAATTCCTCCTGACTCCAAACCGTTCAGTCTCCCTGGCACTGGCAGGGAAAAGTCAGCAGACTGGAACTGCCTTGGTGGCTGCTGCCCCTTCACTCTAGGTGCACAGTTGTTTTAGGCTGAAGGCAGCCATGGTGATGGCCGCCGCCCCTCCCCTGGGGAGCTCAATTATCTTAGGTGGCAGACAGCGGCAGTGATGGCAGCCGCCCCTCCCTCAGGAAATCAGTACTCTTAGGCAGCCTCCAGCTTTGTGGCCACCAAAAATCTGCACAGCTCTATGCTTGGATCCCAAGGCCCTTGTGGCATGGACCCATGAGGGAGCTCTCTTGATCCATGGGTTGCACAGACCCGTGGAAAAAGCATGGTTTCCTGGGTGGGGTAGCATAATCACTCACCACCTCCCTTGGCGGGGAGTGGGAGTTCCCCTTGTCCCGTGTGGCTCCCAGGTGGGCTGTGGCACCACCTTTGACTTTCCTCTCTCTCCATGGGTCGCACCAACCGCCTAGTCCGTCTCAATGAGAGAACCTGGATACCTCAGTTGCCAGCGCAGGATTCACTTGCCATTTTCGTTCTTCTTGGTGGGAGCCTCCGACTGCAACTGTTTCTAGTCAGCCATCTTGGCCTCTTCTCCTGACGGTTTTTATTGAAAATGTTTAGAAAAGTTTTCATTCGTATCCTGAATTTTTAAAAAATGTCTTTATATTGACTTTTACCTTTCTCTTGTATTACCTTGAGTAACTTAATAATCAACCTTTTGAATTCTTTCTCTGGTATTTCAAAGATTTCATTTAGTTTGAATACACTGTTGGAGAGTTAATGTGATCTTTTGGGGATGCTATAGAACCGCATTTTTTCATATTGCCAGAATAATGTTTTCTGGTTTATTTTTATGTGGGTAGACGATTTCTTCTAATTATTCTTACATTTATTTTTTATTTCATTGGGTATTTAATTTTTTTTTCCCTTGAGGATGTGACTTATAGTTTATTGTCACCTAGTTTCAGCTCTAGGTACCTTCAGTGGCAAAGACTCTATATGTTTCTTGGTTATAGAGAATCTTTGTGCAATGGCTTTCACAGATACTGGTTGTCGTAGCAATGTGTTGGGTGTGTGAGCAGGTTCACTGTCTCCTGTGGGCTTAGAGTGTTTGCCCACTTTTTAATTGGGTTGTTTTCTTGTTATTGAGTTGTTTGCATTCTTTAAATGTATTGAGTATTAACCCCTTGTTCTGATGTATGCTTTGCAAATATTTTCTTCCACTTCGTAAGCTGTCTCTTCCCTTCATTATTTCCTTTGCTGTGAAGAAGTTTTTAGTTTTATGCAATCTCATTTGTCTATTTTTGCCTTTGTTACCTGTACTTTTGGGGTTATAGCTGAAAAAATCTTTGTCATGACTGATGTCCTTTTTTTGTTTGTTTTTTTCCTATTTTCTAAGTAGTTTTACAGTTTCAAGTCTTATATTCAACTCTTTAATTCATTTTGATTTAATTTTTATATATGGGATAAGATAAGGGTCCACTTGTATTCTTTTACATATGAATATCCAGTTTTCCCAACATTATTTATTGAAGAGACTGTCCTTTTCCCATTGTTTGTTCTTGGCGTCTTTGTCAAAAATAAGTTGACCATAAAGGTGTCAATTTATTTCTGGGCTCTCAATTCTGTTCCATTGGGCTATATGTATGTTTTTATGCCAGTAAGATGCTGCTTTGTTCACTATAGCTTTGTAGTAGACTTTGAGATCAGGTAATGTAAGGCTTCCAGCTTTTTTTGTTTTTATTTTTCCTCAAGATTGCTTTGGCAGTTTAGGGTCTTTGTGGTTCCACACAGATTTTAGATTTTTTTTTTTATTTCTGTAAAAATTGTCATTGGGATTTTGATAGTGATTGCATTGAATTTGTAGATTGCTTTGACTCATATCTAGTTTTGCAAAGGGATAAAATATTAAAAATGTTTTTTGAGGAACACATGATATCAGTGAGAATAGCTACTATTTTGGGGGCTTATATCACATGATAAGCACACACTTGCCATTTTGTCTACATTGCCTTACTTTTCACAAAGACCCTAAGGAGTATTTTCTTCCATTCTATAGATAATGAAACAGAACTATAGGAATTGATGTGGTAACAGGGGTAGGATGCACCTCTTGCTGTGTATAACCCAAAGCCTGTGCTTTCTGTGTATTATATAAAGTATAAAATTAAGCTTAGGATTCACTTTTGTGTTCCTTATACCTAACACAATATTTCAGTTTGTTGATGCTTCATAAATATTTGTTGAATAAGTGCTCAGTGATTGAAAAGTATGCAATTAATTCATTTATTCCTTCCTTATTCAATAAATATTTATCTGGCACTGGTTGTGTGCTGGATGCTAGGTGCTTTGGCTTAGGAACTAGGGGTACAAAATGAAACAGATGCCTTCACTGCCTGTAAGGAGCTCAGGGTCTGAGGCAAAGGGCAAGGGGTTTTTGTTAGTGAGAGCTTTTCAGTTCTGATAATACCAATTCAGATACAACTCTTTAATAAATTTTTGAAAATTATAATTTTCAGTAGGCTGGTGATGATTATTATTTTTATTATGTCTTCCCTTTTCATCCCTGATCTTAAAGTTAACATGACACTTCCCAGACTTAATGTGCACATGACCCACCTGGGGATCTTGGTAAAATTTAGTCTCTGATTCAGTTGGTCTAGAGTAGAGACCAGAAGACTGCATTTCTAACCAATTCCCAGGTGATGCTCAGGAGCTTTGGGACTCAAATAAATCTTTAAGAATTAAAATGATAAAATGTCACCTTCTCTATTGTGCACATTCCACCATTCTCTCTTCTTTTGCTGCAGAGGATGGAAATACAGTACTTGTGATGGAACCCCTAACTGAAATATTATGATTTCATTGTATTCTTAGGCTGAGCTAAGAAACAAACAGCGTTAGAAATTTAAGGGCCACTTCTCTGTTCAGTTTGGCTAGGCTATAAGTTTGGCATGTCACTGTTAGAGTCTTTCTCCAATGTGTGGCCTATCAAAGCTTTGTTTTTCCTCATATCCCTGTTTGCCTTCTTCACACCTGCCTTTACCATCTTCAGAAGAGGTCAGTGGCTCTGACAGATGTGGATTAGAATAACTCAATTAAGATCAATAGGCCTGCGTCATGTTCAACATCTGGCTGATACCCATTTTCAGAATAAATATATCATTTTATTTTTGGTAAAAATGCTTTTCAGATGAAAATGAAAATTACAATGGGAAATTGTGGCTGGCAAGGGAAAAGAACCATTTTGGGTAATATCTCTCATAATTGGAGTAATTTTGACAAACTCAGACATTGTAGAATTCCCACACATCCTCTCCCCCAACCAACTCCCTACTCCCAATGAATCAGAGAGGAGTGCTTTCTAGCAGGCAAAAGTGTAAGCTATTTTTCCTTCTCTGGTCCACAGAAATGATGTTAAGATTCATGGCAGTCAACCTTACTGTTCCAAACAAACGTGTTTTATTCTAATGACCAATTAGAAGTTTTATGGCTTAAGCCAGGAGCAGCGTAGAGCTGAGGCCAGAGAGTTGGGTATAGTATTCAATCATAACTTTGTTTTTGATTTCTACATTGACATAAAATGTGTACTATATTCTCTGGGAACAATTTGATCAATAACTTAGGCTAAAATAGAGCAAATAGAGCAGACTTTTTAAAGTCACCTGTTCATATTAGGAACAGTTACAAAATTGATTTTTCCTTTTAAAACATTGGGTTACCCTGTGATCTCTGACATTATGGATACTTGGTGCTCTTATAGCAGGGGAGGGCTTTTTGTGATGTGGGTGTGCATTTGTGTACATGTGTACATGTGTGAAGATGTGGACCTGCCAAACCCCCCCCCACCCACGCTAGTCTGGTGGGTTCATGTTACCAAAGCAGCCCCTTCAGTGGTCTTGGGTCTCAAGGTTGCTGGTATGGAGACTTATCTTATGGAGCCAAGTATCCCTGGTAGAGTTGTTTGTTCCTACAAGAGGAGGGATGATGTGAGCAAGTGCTTTAGAACCAGACAGACCTTAGTTTGGATCCCAACTCTGCCGCTGCTGTGTTAAGTGGACAGCACTAGGGTGAGGCAAGGGGGACTTCTGGATGTACATTTTAAGGTGGTCACACTCAGGTGACAACCTTGCACTTGCACAACCCTGAGTGTGCATATCTCCTTTAATTTTGCATTCAGGTGCCTTGCTTTCCTTACCCTAGTCTGGCCCTGGTGTGTGACCTTGGACGAGTCACTCGTCTCTGTTTTTATTTCCTCATCTGTAAAATGGGTGCGGTAAGAATCATCTCATGGGATTGCCATGAAACTTGAATTAAAAAAATCTATAAATTTATTGACAAATTGTCTGGGTCTATGACCAAAAAATGGTAGCTATGATTGAGATTTTTTTTCGAGACAGAGTCTGACTGTGTCACCCAGGCTGGAGTGCAGTGGCGCAATCTAGGCTTACTGCAGCCTCCACCTCTGGGTTCAAGCGATTTTTGTGCCTCAGCTTCCCGAGTAGCTGGGATTACAGGTGTGTGCCACCATGCCTGGCTAATTTTTGTGTTTTTAGTAGAGATGGGATTTCACCATGTTGGCCAGGCTGGTCTCGAACTCCTGACCACAGGTGATCTGCCCACCTCATCCTCCCAAAGTGCTGGGATTACAAGCCACCACTCCCAGCCCGATTGATTTTAATTAATCTTTTTCTGGGCATCTTGACTAATCCCCTTTAGGATACCTAGAGTTAATTCCCTTTATCCTAAGGAGGAAAAACAGAATTGAGGAATATTTAGAAGTGCCTCGTTTAGGATACTTTTTTCTTTTGAGTTATTTTTTTTTATTTTAGGAAATAATTTATCTAAAAGCTAGTGGTACACATTTCAACTACCCACAGTTCAAGCATAAAGTGTTGCACCAGTAACACCAGGAATGAAATGTGTGTGTATATAGTTACAGGCAAGGCAGGTCTGGAGGCTCCCCTGAGAGCGAGCACTTCATTTTCAGGAGGTCAGGAGACCGAAAGTCTCACCCGGAGAGTGAAGCACCCCGTGACTTAGGCTGGATGCATAAAGTACTTGCTTTCCCCTTGGTCCAGGATGGAGCCAGAATGCATTGCCAGCTCCGACTGATGGTGCCTCATCACTGTGATCACTCACTTAGCACACACTCACAGCAGCTTAAATTTCTGCTTGAACAGCCATGCACTTTTTTTCTTCCTGCCTAGTTTTTCTTTTGTTTTGCTTTTGGTGGGAAGCTGACCAAGGCATTCATGGTGGGGATGAAGAGGGAAATCTGTTAGAATACTGGTATGGTAAGATGAGAAGCTCTGAGGGGCTTGGGTCTCCCAGTTGATATTCTTGCCATGTTGCTCTGAAGAAAATAAAGCCTCATGATTTTTTAAACTCCCATTTTTTTTTTTTTACAAAGTTAACTAGATAAAGACCAGTTAGCACTGATTCCACTAGATACCCTTTTCCCTCTTTTACATTTTGCTTCAAACTTGGTTGCTAAGGGACAATGACAATGATTGAGTTATATTCTTTACTTCTATTCCATCTGAATGTTTTGTGGCCATCAGTGTAGGGGTTCTCTATTTCAGTTTCTTGATCTTTAAAATAGATAACTTAAATTCTGGATTATACTTTTGTAGGATGAACAAATTCTGAAGCCAATCTGTGTGTGTGTGTATGTGCACATGTGTGCGTGTGTGTGTGTGTGTCTGTAGGGAATGTCTCCTAGAGTTGTAGGCTATCATAAGCCTATGTTTATTGATTGATTTACAAGCTATGCATTCAATTCTAGGTTAATTATGATTTAATATGAGTCAAGACAATTTCGGTCCTCTCTAGTCCTGTTTCTATGACAGACATTGCTAATCAATGGCTGCATTTTTTGTTAAACCTGGATTCTTGCATTCTGGAGCTCTATATAGCACCTACCAATTGATCAGACTTGTTTTACAGAATGGAACTTCTTTGCTACTCTGAGCCTAGCAGGTATGAAAATGGGAAGGAGAAAACTTTTTTGGCCTGGAGAAACCTAGCAGCTAGTTTGATAGGTGAGACCTATGTAATACCATTTAAGTAGAAGTCAAAGAAATGCATAACAAACATGCAAAGACATGGGAGATCATGGGGGCAGAAACTAAGATCCCAACAGAAATTCAGAGAAAGCCCATCTGACCTGGAGGATGTCCCTTAGGTGGCTATCTTCACTGGAATCATTCCAGTGGTGTTGGAGGGCAAGTGAAGGAGAGGCAGAGATGAACTCCCAGACAGGGAGAGCTGTGGCAGGAAAGAGCCCAGAGTGGGGATCAGTGTGAGGTTGACGATGGTCATTAATTGTTGTTAAGGTAAAAATACATGTTACTCAATCAAAAAATATGTAAGTTAGATTAATCTATTTTGATTAAATGTGACTAAAAAGACTATGCTAGATCTATCTACTTTAAATGCTTATTTAATTGTAACCTCTACAAGTAAATTTATTCTCAACGCTGTTAAGAGTCTTTAGTCAATTATACAGATGACTATATATATAAATTATATAAAGTAACATAATTATCAGACACTGTCCTGGGCAATTTGCATATGTCATTTAATTGATTGATTTATTCATCAGCTATTTGACTACCTAATACATGCCCTGTGCCAGAGGCAGGGACCAAGTAGGAAAGAAATAGACTTTCTCTAAGACTATCTCAATCTAGTGAGGCAGAAAGTCTCATAAGCAAACTATCTGTAACACCTATATTACACTTGTACATAAGTAGAATGTCAGAAATACGAAGGGTGCACTAGGGAAAAAATCTTTCATGTCCCTACCAGTTTTATGGAGTAAATGTTACTATCTCCATCTTACAGATGAGGACACCTAGGCTCGGAGAGTTGGGAACTAGTCAAGGACTCAAGTTAATCAGTCACGGCTGGGAACTAACCCTCCACCTAATGCTTTTTCCTAAAAGTGGATCGCTTGGATTCAGGCCTAGCTTTGTTACGAGCAAGAGTGGGAGCATATCATTTCACCTCTCTGAGCCTCAGTTTCCCCTTTTGTTAAGGTAAGAAGCTGAGATGTGATACCATCTAAAGTTCCTTTCCTCTGTAATATGGGATAACTCACCTGTAGTCCAGATTTGATCTCAGTTTAGCACCACTTTTGGAAACTTATGGGCTGCTCCTCATATTGTACAAATAATTTCTCTCTGCTCAAACACCTGATAGATATTTCTCAGAACAGGAGATAGTTGCCTTTGGTGAAGGCTCCAATCCAGGACCATTCATTTTTTAGCCTGGCTTTATTGATGTGTAAATTGGAATTAAAAAGGGCCTGCTTGTAGGGCTGGGAAATAAAAGAGAAGTAGTTTAAACTGTTTATGAGCTATAGCTTTATGATGTCTTTTCCACATTCTCTCCTTTTTTGGCTGGAGATTTTCCCTAATTGGGGACATTTGTTTTAGAATTTGGCATCTCTGAGCCTCGAGAAATGGAGCTTCTTTATTAAAGAGCAGTGTATGCCACAGGCATCTCAGGCCAAATGGTTTAGACTTCTCTCTCAGGATTCAGGTTGTAATTAAGGGTGTAGATTAATTGTAACAAGGTGTCAGAAAATGGTTCGTAAATAAATATGACAAACTGAACTCAACACATTGAATTTATAAAAAGTTGAAGTCAGATCCCTGAACCAACATGGATCCTTCTGTGTTCCAGCTGAAAACTAAACTTGTGCAAAACTTTGTATGAAGGCAGTCCCAACTGGAAGGAACTTGAAATATAACCCCATATGCTGCCCTAATGGAGAAATAGAACAGACTGCTTACTGGGGTCATTTGTATAAAGAATATATAATCATTTTCTAATCTCTCTGATACATATTTCTACAAATAACACTGGGGACAAGTGAAAACTTTTATGGTTCATAAGGAATCAACTCCATGAAACATGAGTTTCAGACTGGGCTGGCCTACGCATGTCTGAATCCCTGCAGAATCTTTGAAAATAAGCACAGCCTTCCCCAGAGATATCAGAGGTCTCTTATCTGTCCTATGTTTTATGCGCCTTCTTTTCTCCATCCCTCACAGCAGACAAAGACAACCAAAGAAAATCGAGCCAATTCAACATTTGCTACATTTATTCTTTCTCTCTAATTCAAATATAGTATTCAAACAGAATGTTCCCTCTCTCTTTCTTTTTTGGCTTGCCCAGCATGAAAATGCTAACTCATTTTAAAGGGAAAGTAGGCAGTCATAAATGGCAGTGTGGTGTTGTGGAAAGAATAAGAATGGCTTTGGATTTGTGCCTGGCCTAAAATGTTGGCTGCTCTTTCTACTAGTTGAGGGAAGCTTTGGCATGCTACTGAACATCTCTATGCCTCCATTTCCACCTCTGCAAAATGGGAAGGATAAAAACTAGCTGGTAGGTTTGTTGTAAGAATTAAATGATATCATAAATTTTATATTAATGAAAAATGTCTCCCCCAATCCTCAAGGTTTTGATGGTTACATACAGTAAAACCACGGTGGCAAGAGAAGCAAGAGACAGAAATGCAAGGAAATGGGAAGGGATTGTATCCCTTCTGGACTGAAATATTCAATTGCTAGGTAAGACTCTCCTGAGCTTCCTTCCTTGCAACTGGCTACGTTTGAGGTTGTGGCTGCCTCATCAACCTGGTCCCCAGGGTGAACTCTGATTAGCAGAGCCCTCTGCTGACCTTGATGGACATGTAGTATGATAAAAAAAAAAAAAAAAAAAAGATCCCTGCTGCTTTTTTTTTTTTTTTTTTTGAGATGGAATCTCACTCTATAGCTCAGGCTGGAGTGCAGTGGCACAATCTTGGCTCACTGCAACCTCCGCCTTCCAGGTTTGAGTAATTCTCCTGCCTCAGCCTCCTCAGTAGCTGGGACTACAGGCATGCGCTATCATGCCCAGCTAACTTTTGTGTTTTTAGTAGAGGCGGGATTTCACCATGTTGGCCAGGCTGGTCTTGAACTCCTGACCTTGCGATCCACCCACCTTGGCCTCCCAAAGTGCTGGGATTATAGGTGTGAGCCACTGCGCCCAGCCAAATGTCTGCTGCTTTAAACCACTAATATTTGGATGTTGCTTGTTATCACAGAAGAACCTAGCCTATCCTCACTGATATAGTTAATCTTCAGATTGCTGAATTTCCCTTTTTTGAAATTCATAGTATCTTTATGGTAGGCCATGTTCATCATCTTTCAAATTTCTGCTCATAAATTCTGCATGAACTATTTGGAACAATAGAGTGATTTGGCAGTGACATGTCCAAGAGAACTCTTCTCAACTGCAAAAACTTTTTAATTATTTGAAGTAAGCAACACTGAGTTTTTTGGCCAGTATGTGCTCCTGGAAGGCCAGTCAAGGTTCTCTGAAAAGACATTTTATTCTGACTTTATATGTTAAGGTCTCTTTGCCTTGTATATCTGGTCTTAATTCTCCTTTGAAATGTAGATTTGGTATTTATCCAATTAATGACTTTGTTTGAATTTTTATAGGCATCTCAAACTTACCTTGGCTAACGCACTGCTAATTGTTTCTGAAGTTGTACACCACCCACTCTGCACTTGCTCTCTGCTAAAGTTCAAATGAAATTTCAATTCCTTACTTGGCCTACAAGACCATGCCTGTCTCTGATTCCTCCATCCTCAATCTCCTCCTTGTACACTAGGATTTAGTCATACTGACTTTGCTTCTGATTCTTTTTTATTTTTCTTTTTTTGAAACCTGTGTTTTATTTTATTTTTATTATTATTTTTTAAAATTTTACTTTAAGTTCTGGGATACATGTGCTGAATGTGCAGGTTTATTATATAGGTATACATGTGCCATGGTGGTTTGCTGCACCTATCAACCCATCATCTAAGATTTAAGACCTGCATGTATTAGGTATTTGTCCTAATGCTCTCCCTCCCTTTGCCGCCAATCCCATGACAGGTCCCAGTGTATGATGTTCCCCTCCCTGTGTCCATGTGTTCGCATTGTTCAACTCCCATTTACGAGTGAGAACATGCAGTGTTTGGTTTTCTGTTTCTGTGTTAGTTTACTGAGAAGGATAGGTTCCAGCTTATTCATGTCCCTGCAAAGGGCATGAACTCATTCTTTTTTATGGCTGCATAGTATTCCATGGTGTATATGATTCTTAAACACAGACATGTCATTGCAGTCTCTGGTTGTCTGCATGTTCTGGTTCCTCTGCTTGGCTCCCCAGATCTTCCCATGGAAATCTTCTTTTCATGACTAAGTTACCCCTTAGGGAGCCTCCTTGACTGCTTAAGCTGAGGCATTGCTTCCCCCATTTCTACAGATAAATTCTCTACCACATTATACCACATCTTCTTCACAGCACCAGCATTTTTCAGTACTGGAATATCCTACATATTTGTGTAAGTTTTCACAGTCTGCCTGCTCATCTTTCCTTAGAATGTAAGTTCACTGAGGGCAGGGACCCTGTTGTTTTCACTTCCGTATCTAGAAGTGAAAGGTCTAGAAGAGCACTTTCCTAAAACATAGAAGATGTTAATAAATACTGGTGACGGCCAGGCGCGGTGGCTCAAGCCTGTAATCCCAGCACTTTGGGAGGCCGAGACGGGCAGATCACGAGGTCAGGAGATCGAGACCATCCTGGCTAACACGGTGAAACCCCGCCTCTACTAAAAGTACAAAAAACTAGCCGGGCGAAGTGGCGGGCGCCTGTAGTCCCAGCTACTCCGGAGGCTGAGGCAGGAGAATGGCATAAACCCGGGAGGCGGAGCTTGCAGTGAGCTGAGATCCGGCCACTGCACTCCAGCCCGGGTGACAGAGCAAGACTCCGTCTCAAAAAAATAAATAAATAAAAATAAATACTGGTGACATAGGCTTGGTTAGGCACAGAAGTGTAGTTATGCAGGAATCATGAATGTTAATGCTTCTTTCCCCCATTACAGCTTTGAGGGCAAGGAATATCTATTATCTGAAATATAGCAAGTGTTTAGTGAATTCCATTAATGACATTCATTAAAGGAATGCCTATTAGGAGGTATTGGGAGCTAAGGCATTGGGCACAGAATTAGTCTTATCTCTGCTTGACCCCCAAAATTCTCAGGATCCAATAATATCTACTCATAGTTTTCAATTATTCTATACATTTTATGTATCAGGCACTGCAAAATGCAGTATACACTGCATTATCCCATTTTACCCTCACGCCTACCCTATGATGCTCTATGGGATGTGTTTCCAAATATATCCTGGCCTTTTCTCCATTGGAATATGGTATCATGGCACTTCCTGATCCCCTTATTGGTGGATGGGGCTTTGTGACTAGTTCTGGCCATGAACTATGAGCCAAAGTGGCAGTGGGGCACTTGATTGCCACCTAGAGGCCTTCTAGAACTCATGTTCCCTTTGTCACAGCCACCAGAAATTTATGAGTCCTACCAGCCTGAGCTCCTGTTGACACGAGGAACAGAGCTCCCTAGCGGACCCATGGTGGACATCAGTATAATTAAGAAACACTTAATTGATATTTCAGGACATGGAGAGTTGGGGATGATTTGTTACTGCAGCATAACATAGTACACCCTGACTGATTTTATAGTTAAGATACTTTATGCTTAGAGAGGTGATTTGCCCAGAGTCACTCTACTAGCATGTGGGCCACCAGGACAAGAATTTTTTTATTGTTTACATGGTCACTGTATTTTTGACAAGTACATAATGTAGCTGGTACAAATTTTACTAATTGGTTTTGTAAGAAATGTCATATTTTTAACTTCACTAAATGAATCTTAACCTGACTTCAACCTCCCATCTCACATACTGGTGGGAAATTCAGGTTCACTGAGGAAATTCAATGTTACTCTGATTATTGGGCCTCTGCTTTCCCTTCCTTGGAATTTCATCTCTGGAAGGCATAGTTTTGAGAGACCTACTTGATGTCATGATTATCCCTAATGGGCTGCATGGCCCCTGAATGCCTGGAGACATTACTGGTTCAGTGCCACACTTAGGCATAGGAATGAGCTCAGTCCTGAATACCCCTGGGTCCAGAGACTACATCTCTCAAAGGTCCTGAAACCTCCCTTAGGACTGCAAAGGAGGGGGCTTTACATTCCCATTACTCTTCAGATCTCAGTGTTCTTCCCTCCTCTTTCCCTCTCTTCCTCCCTCTGTTCCTTCCCCCAATCTTTGTTGAGTACCTACTGTAAGCCAGGTACTGCCCTTCAGGTTGAGGATAGAGAAGGGGGAGAAATAGAAATTCCCACCCTGGTGATGCTCAGTGGCAAGAAGTCAGAGAGACAGATAATAAATAAAACAAATAAGTGAATTGTATCAAATTTTGAAAGACTTTGATGATACAGAGAAGCAAAGTAGGGAAGAGGGATGAGGGTGTTAGGAGGCAGTCAGGGTGGGCCTCACATTTTGCCCAAATGCAGAGAGCAGGTGATAAAGCCCACTGGGGGCTGTCTGGAAGCAGAGACTTTTAAGCAGAGGGAAAGGGACCTGCAGAAGCCAAGGGGCTGAAATGGCCGGCAGGTGTGCCTGGGAAGAGCGAGGGGCCTGGCTGGGAGTGAGATGAAGGCCCCAGGGCAGATCAAACCGCACCTTTTGTATGGAGGGAGGTGGAAGCCAGAAAAGGATTCTGCACTGAGGTGTGATGTGATTTGATTTCCATTTTAAAAAGTGGGTCGGGGTATACAGGGCAAGAGCGGAAGTAGGGAGACCACTTAGGTGGCTTTTCCAATAATTTCTTTCTAGTACTGGCCCACTTCCTCCTCTGTCCCCTTCAAAGGCCCCCTGCTCTCCTCCCCACTCCCATCCTGGAAAGTTGGCTGCCCTGTCTAAAGTGAAGATTTTCACAGAAACCAGAAGGGACCTCAGTACCTGCAAGCACCTTCTAAATTAAGTCTGGCCCCTGAGGTTAGGGGACACAAAGTTTAACCGATGTTGGAGAGAGAGGGAAAAGTGCAAACACCAAAACACAAAGAGACCTCATTCTTTCTGAATATTTCAAGCAGAAGCAACAAAATGCTAATCATCTCAATAAATATTCTGCCCCACAGATGTTGAGTGTTAACAGGAGCTCAAAGTTGGTACAGGTACCTGAAAAGGCAGAAAGAACTCAGGAAGAAAAAAAAATCATGAAAGAGAGTATGCGTGTGTGTGTGTGTGTGTGTAGGTGTGTAGGGGGAGCCTCTTAAGGAAATTAAGGTAGAGTCCCAAAGGTAAGGCATTTCGGATAGTGTTGTCAGGTGAAATGCAGAAGGACCAGTAATATTTGCACTTCAGATAAGCAGCAAATGCTTTTTAAAATGAATTTGTTTCAAGTATTTCATGGAATGTATACTGAAAATTATTTATTGTTTTCTGTTTATTGTTATCTGCTAAATCTTTCAACTCTAATCTCACATGATGTTGAGTGCCAGCCATGGTTGAAGACTACAGCCTGATTCCCCAAAAATGTATGTCCTCTAGATAAAGAAAAGGGGCTGAGGAGAGTGGTATTCTTGGTAGAGGAATGATATCTGAACAATGGCAGGGCTTGAAATAGCCTGGCCCATTCTGAGGTGAGAGAAGAAGAAAATCATGTTAATCGCATGAAGGCACTTCACCAAGTGCCTATGTATAAAATGTATTTCAGGTCCGTTGTTTTCACCTTTCTTACTTTCCCTCCATCTAGGAGAAACATATATTTGTTAATGACCAGTGCTAACATCAACCATAACATGGTTTATTTGTCTGTACATTGCATTTTCAATTTAATTTGATGGTTGGGATATGGTTATTTCATGAAAAAAAAAAAAAATCCCAGTGTTTTCTCTTGGGTCCTCAGATGGTGTGTATTAAATTAAACATTCACCTAAGCATTGTCGACACAAGGGGGAAGTTTCTGACTCAAAGGACCCCAAACCGGGAAAAGGAGACTTCAGATGAACACGGTATCTCTCTCCTTGTTACATAGGCAGGGTCTCCTGTGGCCATTTATTGTTGATGGGTGAAAATAGCCATACTTGAGGCTGGTAACTATCATCTACCTACTGGGAAGCCCATTCATAACACACGTATTTCAGATGTTTCCTGCATAGAGTATTTATCCTTTTAATACTTGACCTATAGCACACATGTGTGATGACTCTCATCTATAATGTGTTCTGGCTTCATGGACTTCTCTTTGCTGCAGTGGAAGCTATTTTAAGGGACTTTTCTTGGATGCATGAAAATGCTCAGTTTAAAGGAGAGTCCCTGAAGTGTCTGTCTCCTTAAATTTTCCATACTACAAGGAAATTGGATGTTGCACATCATCCAGTTTCTTCAACTTTGGCTGGGTAAGCATTTATTGAATGCCTTCCAGGTGTTAGCTGCTGGGCTTGGGAGACAGGATGGGGAAATGGGAAGGCCTTTGGTTATTTCACAGATCATGATTAGAATTCAGGTTTCAAAGACGTTTCTCTCTGACACTGGCTAGTTTCAATTATAAACTAAGATGTCAGTCCTAATCCTAATAATGCAAATACTAATACTAAGCCAATACTTATACTGACACCAGCGCTAATACTTGTACTAATACTGATACAGATACTGATAGCAATAGAATTGCCAATAGCAATTCCAATAGCAACACCCATTCAAATACTGTGTATTAGTCAGGGTTCTCCAGAGAAGCAGAACCCGTAGCATATATATAGAGAAAAATATATATATAGAAAGATGTATATATAGAGAGAAAAATATTTAAGAAATTGGCTCACACAATTATGGAGACTGGAAAGTCCAAACTCTTCATGGAAGGCCAGCAGGCTTGAGAGTGAGGGAAGAGCTATATGCAGTTCACATCTGAAGGCCATCTGCTGACAATAGTCCTCTTATTAGAGGCAGATCAGTCTTCTGTTCTATTTAGGACTCCAACTGATTGATTGAGGCCCACCTACATAATAGAGGCAGTCTGCTTTACTCAAAGTCTACTGATTTAAATGTTAATGTAACCCCAAAATACCCTCTCAGAAACATCCAGAATAATGTTTGATCACATACCTGGACATTGCAGCCCAGCCAAACTAACACGTAAAATTAACCTTCGCACACTGCTACTGATACTGACTTAAAAATAGTGTATTAATGGTATATCAGTCAGGGTTCCACTAAAGGAACATAACCAGTAGGAGAGAAAGATATATATATATAGAGAGATGTATATATTATTTATTACATATAGACACTATATATGCATGTGTGTATATATATATAAACACACACACATCTATATGTTGACAGAAAAAGATTTCTTGCAAAAAAATGGCTTGCAGTCATTGTGTGGGCTGGCTAGCCAAGTCTGAAATCCAATGTGGCTATCAGGGTGACACAGGAGATAGCACTCCAGTCCAAAGGTGGAATTGTTTTTCCAGGAAATCTCACCTCTGCTCTTAAGACCTTTCCACCAACTAATTCAGGCCCACCCAGACTTATGTTTAAGATAATCGTTACTTAAAGCCAACTTTATAGATTATATAAAGATTATAGAGATTATAGAGATTAATCATATGTACAAAATACATTAGCAGCAACACCTTGCTTAGTGTCTGATTGACCAAGTGGGTGCTTTAGCCTAGCCTAGTTGGCACGTAAAATTGACTGTCACAAACGTATACAGTTGGCCCTCTGTATCTGTGGGTTTTATATCTATGGATTTAACCCACCACAGATTAAAAATATTATTAAAAAATTGAGCCTGTACTGAACAATGGCAGAGTTTTTTTCTCATCATTATTCTCTAAACCATATAGTATAACAACTATTTACATAGCGTTTGCATTGTATTATGTGTTACAAATATTCAAGAGATGATTTAAAGTATATAGGAGGATGTGCTTAGGTTATATGAACATACTACATCATTTTATGTAGAGGACTTGAGCATCTGTAGATTTTGGTATCCATGGGAGGTACTACAACCAATCCCCCATGGATATTGAGGGACAACTGTCTAAAGCAGTAAGCACAGTACTTGGCATATATATGTGCCAGTCATTTCTAGTGAGAATAGTGAGAGATACAAAGGCAGACTGTGTATTAACCTTGATTTTAAGAAGCTTATGATAGAGTAAAGAAGATATGATTAGATACAAGTATGTACACGACTAGTCTATAAATAAACCAATAGCTTACACTTACTGAACCTTAGGATGCACTAGTCACTGTGTTAAGAGCCTCATATAAATTTTTGTTTATTTATTTATTTTTTTTCGAGACAGAGTTTTACTCTGTTGACAAGGCTGGAGTGCAGTGGCAGAATCTTGACTCACTGCAACCTCAACCTCCTGGGCCCAGGTGATCCTTCTGCCTCAGCCCCCTGAGTAGCAGGGACTACAGGCATGTGCCACCATGCCTGGCTAATTTTTGGATTTTTGTAGAAACAGAGTTTCACCATGTTGCCCAGGCTGGTCTCACACTTCTGAGCTCAAACAATCTGCCCGTCTCAGCCTCCCAAAGTGTTGGGATTACAGATGCGAGCCACTGCACCCGGCAAATTTTGTTTATTTTTTATACCATGCTATGAGATACATGCTATTTGTATTTTTCAGTGGAGGGAACTGAGGCTTGGGAAATTAAAGATATTTTCTTAAGATCATGTAGCTAACAAGTCCCAGAGTGAGGATACTCCTGGAACAATCCAACTGTCTTTTCCGAGATAGAAAGAGCCGCCTTTGGCGGCAAGGAAGCAGAAGAAATGCTCAGGGGACAGTCAGAGATGGGGACAGTCTTGGGGGAGGTGGCAGCGAGCCAGACCTTATGACTGGGGGAGGACTTGAGCAGTTAGAACTGAAATGAAGGGCTGAGGAAGGGTAAGGGGCTCTCTCAGGAGGAGGCTAAAGACCTGCAGAGAGGACACATATATGAGAAGCGGGGGCCATTGCCCAGTGGCATTGTCCTTCATCAAGGGGATGTAAGAGATGAGACAGGATGCATGGAGACAGCAAATTCGGTGAAATCTGTCAAATTCATGACATTTTTGTTTTTGAGTAGATTTCCCAGGGAAACCACCAAGGAACTGAACTTGGTACTTAGGTTATCAATGGGGCCACTGTGGAAGCACGTATAGACCCAGGAATCCAGGAGGTTGAAGCCATTTGTGGTATGGTTAATTAATGTTAATGGTAACAGTGAGAAGAGAAGGAAGAGAAGATGAGGGTAAAGAAGGGAGAACTCTGAGAAGGTCACTTTTGCAGAGCCTGTAATTTCTGTGGCTCATTTGTAGGAAAGTGAGCTTGCATGATATGCTCATGTAACGTGTCACATTTCAGGACACGTTCTCATTGTTTTCTTAAGTTCCTAAGCCGTAAGAAAAATTACAGAAAAATGGAGGATTTGAGTATCTGAAAGCCGTTAGTCCAATTTGGCCGAGGCAGCTTTTTGGGTGCAAAATTTATAAAATGCCTTGAAAGTATTTTCCACGGCACATTCGGTGACTTCACTCAAGTCCTGCTTAAATGGTCTATTTTGGTTTTGAGTTCATAAAGCCCCTCTTTGCCCCCCTCCTTTCCCTGCTCAGGTTCACGTCCAGATAAAACAGCTAACTCAAATATGGTGTAAAAATACAAGTCCCTTTTAGCCTGGCCTTTCATGCTGCGCCCCAAAGTGTGCCTGGGTGTTGAAAGTGAAAAGGGGTGGTGCTGGGGGAAGGTGTTTTTCCAGCTCAAGTTATGGGAGTGGGCACTTTCTTGAGCTTGTAGCGAGAGCAATTGCACCATTGCTGCAGTGGAAGGCATTCAGGATGATGCCTGCATGCAGTGGTCGGTTGAGAGCTGGAAAACCTGCCAAAGTCAGCAGCTGGAGTGAGTAGAGTAAATCAAGTTAAGAGGCAATGGGACAAGATTTTGGAAAAGGAAAGAATACATGGGTCAAACCATTAACCAGACCTGCAGGGTTAGATGATGAGATATAAATTGACTGGTATTTCCTGGGTTTAGGAAAGGAAGTCTGGATGGGATTTATATCTGGTCCTCTGGCCCCTGAAGCTCTCTGGTGCCTCACTTCCCCACCCGCCTGCCTGCCTGCCCACTGGGCCTCAGGTGTGGGGCAATTAGAGCAGGGCAGGGTGCAAGCCAGAAAGCTCTGGGTTTTGCAGCTATAAATACATTTATCCAACCCGTCATACTCAATTAGTCCTGGAGTGCCCATAATGCAATGCTTCTCATGCAGGCTGCACCGAGGACTCCATAGGGCTCGCAGACCTCTCCTTTCTGACACTTTTAAACCTTTGCTCTTCACATTCTGACAAAAATCTGTGGAACATGGCTCTGCCCCTGTTGGAATCCTGACAGCCAGAAATAATGGCAACGTGGGGCTTTGTGAAAAGAGATTGTGGCTTCAGGCAAGCATGGAGGTTGGTTTGGTCACAGAAGGACACTTCTTCTCTTACCTGGTTTTGCTGACTCAGATGTTGACAGAAGAGCTGTGCTGTAGTCCATGTTGTCCTGAAGGGTGACAAAGCATTTTTTTACTCATGTGTATTTTAGTTTTTTTTTTTTTTTTTTTTTTAACTTTCCAACTGTCTTGTGACAGCAGTAGCAGTGCTTCATCTTGCAGATGAGGAAATTGAAGCTTAGAGTGCTTAGGTGGCTTGCCCATGGCCACACAAGCCAAATGCAGCAAAGCGTGGATTATGAGGTTGATATCATTATCCCCATTTTACAGATACGTAAACTGAGGCTCAGAGATGCTATAAAAGTAATTCAAGAGAAAATGGAGAGTGAATGTCAGAGCTAAGTCTTAAACACAGGTCTGACTCCATGGCTCAGTGGACTCCACCAGCTCTCAAGTCCTGTTCTCCCCAGTGCTATCCCCTACAAAATGCCTGACAAAGAATCAGGAAGTGGGGAACATGATTGCTGCTTCCCTTACCCACCTCATAAACATAGAACTGCTCTATGCTTTGCTTCTCATGATCATTCTATTACGTATTCATGCATTGATTAATTCACTCACTCAATCATCACCAAGTGCTTATTGTGTCAGGACCTGAACTGGGTGCTGGGGACCCACCTGTCAATAAACAAACCTAGAAGTCAGCCTTGATCCTTGTTGTTGATCCTTTCCTTATTCTCAATATCTCCACACCTGTTCCATTTCTGATCCTGTCAGTACAACCTCCAGCCTAGAAGCCATTCCTTTCTCTCCTCTCCAAAGCTACCGTCCTATCCCAAGACCTCATTATTTTAGCAATAGCCTCCTAACTGATCTTTTCCTATGTCCACTAATCCACTCCCCACACAGCAGCCAGAGGGGTTTTCCAAAAGCTAGATAGGGGCACTTTACTCCTGTGCTTCAAATTACCCAATGGCTCTTCATTGCACTTGGGAAAAAACAACAAACAAACTCCTTACCACAATGGGTAAGACCTTTCGTAATCTGCCCCATTCCCATATATCTCTGATCTCATCTCCTACCAGTCTGCTCATGCTCTACCTCCTGAGCTCATCACACTAGCATTGCATCTGTTACCGCTTTGCCTTGGCCATCCCCCTGCCTGGAAGACTCTTTACTGCAATGTCTTATCATTTGTGTCTCAGGTCTAGTGTAGACTCTTTCTAGAAGTGTTTCTTGGCATCCTACCTAAATGAGCTGCTCCATCTTTTGCATTCCTCTATTTTTGATTCTCTGGTGTCATTTATCACTCTCTAGTACCATTTGCAATTTGTTTATTTACTTTTTCTGTCCATTAGAATGTAATTCCATGGGGACAAGGGCTGAGTCTTCACTGCTGTGTTCTCGACACTTAAAACAATGTTCGTATGTAGTAGACAGTAAATATTTGTTGAACAAATAAGATGCATAGTTATGATCCCTGCCTTTGTAGAGTTTACAATCTGGTTGGAAAGATGAAAACATTCAAGTATAGTATTTGTTAATATTACCAGATGCTGCTAACCCATTTCAGAGTCTTTCTCTAATTCGGACTGCTGTTTTCAGCAGCTGTGCTTTATCTCCATTTTTTCACGCTGGCTCCAAGTGCCCTTTGTTCACATTTCAGGAGAAGGGAATCAGAGCATAGCTACTCAACAAATTTGTTGATTGGCCAGTCACTGTGAAAGACTTCTGCAGATAATAAAAACTTGAACATCCCTGTTCTATGGAACTTAAAGACCCAAATCTTGATGTCCTTTATGAGCTTGCATCTAAAAGTCCTAATTCTGCTCTTTGTAGTCTTCTAGGATATGTCTGAAGCCCTGTCTCCATGCAACCTTTGAACTAATGTATGTTCATTTTTGAAATTTTGTAAAACAGTCAAGTACAAAGAAGAAAATAAAATTACCTTTACCCCCATCTGCCAGAGATAAAGGATATTAACAGTCTTTATCCTTCCTGTATAAATCCATCTGTCTCTATCTGTCCATCTAGAATTTTTCACAAATTTGAGGTCATGAGGTGTTTACAAAGTGGTATGTTTGCAGAACAGGAGAATCAAAAGGAGAGACTGGAAAGAGATAAGGGCTGTGAGCAGGCAGGCCAGTCTCATGTAGGGCCCTGTAAGCCACAGGTGAGAAAGTAGGCTTTGATTCTAAGTGCAATGGGGAGTCATTGGAGAAGTTAAAGAAAAGGAATACCACAATGAAATTCATGTTTTGTGCAGCCCATTCCCACTGCCTCCCCACAGTGGAGGCAGGAGGTTAGTTAGGGTCAGTCACAGTTGTCAGGGTGAGAGATGAGGGGATGACCAATTGGGAGGTGGATGGAAGTGGCAAAACGTAGAGGATTTGCTACTGGATTGGCTATTGGGATATAAAAGAAAAGAAGAAAATCTTTATTGGCTTTCATTTGATGATGTTCTAGGTATTCTAACTATTTTAAGAATTGCATCTGATTAAAGACACATTCAAAGATACTACAAAAGATTTGCAAACTTAGCAGACAAGGCTAGAACCTGACCTGCAATAGTATGGTATATTGCCATGATAAACTACTTTTATAAGAAAAGATGATGACGATTTGATCACTTCATTTTAAGAAAGGGGAGGTGCGTAGGTGTCAGTAAGGGTCCTTCTGTCCAAATAAGCGTGATTAACTTCAATTATGGCAGGCTTTGGAGAACTGTGCAGGTCTTTCAGTGTGTTTCAAAGTATTTCATTTAGACATTTTAGAAAAACATACATCTCTATTCATAGTAATGGTTACTGTTCTGATTTATAAGTTCTGTTCCACTGTAAATCATTCAAAACTCAAAAATTAAATTTTATGGCATAACACTTCGATGGCTGTATGCCTGAGCAAAGGGCAGGAGGAATGCAATTTTTCTTACTGCCAATTATGATTGGACTTCTTTTCGTTATGTCTTTAAGAAAAAATAGAGCAGATGGTTTAAGTGCCATGTATAAGAGAGGCACACTAATGCTCTGTTAAGAAAAACATTCAAAACTTGACTTTTAGAAAATGGTATGCTTTTCATCATTGGCTCAATCTTATTTAGTTTTAGAATTATGTATCCTAAGCATACTAAAAATTTAATATAAATTCCCATGTCTAAAGTATAGATGGATGTCTGTGGGGCTTGGCCATTTAATTGCTTTGGGTGCAAACATGAATTATTCAGTTATACCTACATGAACA
The DNA here is from genome assembly GCF_001698545.2 of Rhinopithecus bieti. NCBI lineage: Eukaryota > Metazoa > Chordata > Mammalia > Primates > Cercopithecidae > Rhinopithecus > Rhinopithecus bieti. The sequence goes on along the minus strand of NW_016810801.1, from coordinate 193,684 downwards.
GGAGTGGGTCTTTATACAAACGTGCCCTCTCTTTCCTGACATTGCACAATTCTTTCTTCATACATATTTTCCCCTCCGTTACAGGACGATGGGATTAGTTGGGCTTCCTCATTTGAGGGTCGGAAGGAAGCCACATTTATTGAATGACTACTGTGCTCTAGGCCTGTGCAGGCTCCTTTATATGCCCTCTCATTGAATCCTTTTTACAATCCTGGAGTCGAGCCTAAGAGTCCTAGTTTTACAGATGGTAAAACAGAGTTAAAAATATTCAAAGACTTGTTTGCTTACTTACAAGGGGCCATGGTCTGAATATTCGTGTCCCTTCAAAATTCGTATGTTGAAATCCCAACCCACAAGTAAGGGGCACTTTTGGGAGGTGAATCATGTGGGTGGAGATTTCATGCATGGCATTAGTGCCCTCAGAGGAGAGACCATAGAGAGCTCCCCTGCGCTTCTGCCATGTGAGGACACAGTGAGAAGGCACCTTCTATGAGGAACAGACCCTTAACAGACACTGAATCACCCCTGCTAGCACCTGGGTCTTGAACTTCCCAGCCTCCTCAGCTGTGAGAAATAATTTTCTGTTGTTTATGGTATTTTGTTATAGCAGCCTGAATGGGTGGAGACACAGATTCTGAATTAAAGACTCAGGATTTGAACTCAGACCCATTGGGTACCATCCTGTGCTATTTCCTCTTCACCATGCTAGAAATGAAACGTGGTCCCTTGTAGCCATTGTTCTCAATTTCAGCTGAAGCCACCACCATGTTCCTGCCTATTGGCCTGACACATAATACTTGGGGATTCTTTACTTAGGAGGAGATTTGGTGTTGTAATTTGCTATCCAAGTTGTTAGGGGTAAAATAAAGGAAAACTGAAAAGAAGTAATTTAATCAACATTTACTTGGCAAGTTCTCGACACCATGCTTTTTGCTGGGTTTACTAAAATGGGTTCTGTGAAGTCCCTGCTTGGAAGACACACTAGTCAGAGGGAGCACTAACTGCAAAGAAAATGCAGTGATTTTGGAATAGATGCTGGGAGCAGGGAGAAGATAGCATACTATTTTGCTTAGGCTTGGGGAAGGAGGACTTCATGGAGGAGGTGGCATTTGGACTGGACTTTGAAGATAAGTAACAGAGAAGGAGAGCAAGGAGGATGGGAGTTTAGGTTCAGGGACCACCCCGAGGTTTTGCCCCTGAGTGATTGAGGGTGTGTGTGTTTACTTGTTCTCTCATCTCTTGCCTCTTGCTTAGGGAGAAGATTCTGTCAGGTTCTTGTCTAAGAACAGAGGCAGGCAGAGCCTGGAGACTGGGTCTGGGATTCTGTCCTGAGGAGACACAGGTTTCTAGAGAAGCAGGTTCACCTTAGGAACATTGAGGTCAGTTACAAGGAGAGACTGATGCCCAGCTGCTGTGCTGAGCTGGATGGCCAATGAGCCCTGTCAGTTTACCAAACTCTGGCCATATATAGATCATTTATTATAGCTTGGAACTACTGTTAGCTTGGAACTACTGTCTTTTATGAGAATAGATTTATATAAGTTTACATTTCGTGTTGATATAAGTAAAAATATTTTGCATCCCAATAATCATCATCATCATCACAAAACTCTCTCTCTCTCTCTCTGTGTGTGTGTGTATGTGTGTGTGTGCATGTGTGTGTGTGTGTGTGTGTGTGTGTGTGTATTTAGAGACAGGGTCTCACTCTGTCACCCAGGTTGGAGTACAGTGGTGCTATCATAGCTCATGATGGGCTCAAACTCCTGGCTTCAAGCAATCCTCCAGCCTTGTCTTCCCAAAGCACTAGGATTATAGATGCCTGAGCCTCTGAACTCAGCCAAACAACACATTCTTTACATTATAAGGCAATGAACACTTTGCATATCCTATGGTATACATCAGTCAAGTGCATATTTATCACGGCTTTTTCAAGATATCCACATATCCCTTTATTTACAACCTTCTTTCTTCAAGAAAGGATTTGTAAAGATTAGACAATATTTCTAGAGATAATAAAACTTAAAACGAATTGGAAAATTTAGGCAAAAGGAAAATAAAAGTCTGAAAGGGAGATGGTACCAGAAATGGTGTTGGTACAGAAAAGATATGCCATAATATCCCGTGCTTTTGTGAGAGAGAGGGTTACAAATTTGATTCTAAAATTTTGGCAGCTGGTGATACCATTTCATTAGATTGGTTATTTAATATGACACTTACCATTCTCAACAAGAATATTATTTTCCATGTACATATGTCACCTCCCATCCTTGATTGAGAACCCCCTGGGGACAGGGCCCAGGGTACATTCATCTTTGTACCCAATGCCTTATATGTTAAAATTATTGAAAGAAATGAATGACTAGATGAATAAATAGGTGATTTGGACAACACAATTAATATTGTTCCCATTTTACAGATGAATAAGAAGGGGTGGATCCGGGTCAGAAGCAATGCCGTTTGACGCCCAGTTCAATGCTTTAGCTTCTGAATTCGTGATCTTTTTTGTCCTCATTCAGCCTTTGCAAATTCTGCAAATGTTGAGGAATGAGGTGTTACTCAGACAAGGCTGAGCTGTTTGTTGCACATGTCTACATTTGGCTGAAATGTGTATCATGGGACACAAGCTCTTTGATATTTTCATTTTATTTTCTTTTCTTAAAGTGGGGTATTTAGTTTCTCCCAGCCTTTGTTCTTTTTCCATAATCATGCATTGCTGAATAGCTTTTCTTTAATGACCATCACACCAAATAGCAAATATTAAAGAGGGAATATCAATGAGTTTGTGAATCATGTGGTGTTTATGTAGAGAGTCTTCCAGAATACAGTCTTCCAGAATGCACAGAGTTCTGCAAACTATTAAGGCTCTCTAGTGTAGTTATTATCTTTCAAGTCAGTCTTTGCAGCCTACTTTGACTTCAATGACTATAAACACTCTTACACAATAGGTAGCTTAAGGCAACAGCTTGTGCCAGCCCAAGTATTGCAAATGCTCTCAGTCTCATGTTCGGTTCTTCCAAGAAAAATCTGGATTCTGGGCTGATGGATCAAAAGTTATTTTCCGTAAGCAGAAAACACAGTGGAACTTTTAACCTTTGCTTTATACATTCCAAGCAAGGAGAATATCCATCTTTTTGTATTCTTAATGCAAAGGAAGTATTTATTTTATGGGGACTATTAAAATGAGTTTCCTATGCAATGTACTTTCTAGAACAGACCATGTATATTACATAAAACAGACATACTCCCATCCCAGGAGAATATCTGGTCTTCTCACCCCTCTGAGCTTTGATCTTGACAGAGTGATGCTTTTGCCTCTAGCTGGAAGATTCATAAATCTGAAGGGAGGAAGAGGCTGACTTCTTGGCTCTTCTCTCTCTTAGAGACTCACGCTCAATTTATCAAAGGCTCCTTCCATGAACACGCCTGTAACACCTCAACATCCTTGTAAGGATTCTGTGAGCTTTTCCCCTCTGCCCTTTTGGGTTTTAAAGACTGACACAGCTTCTGGTATGAAGGGGATTTGTGAGGTTAATGGGATACTACTAGGAGGTTTAAGTTTTTGCCTGAGTGTGTGTTGAATGGCGACTTAAGAGGAGTGTATACTTTTGTTGCGAGAAGATTCTTTAAGCTGAGATGGGCTATAATAAGGGCCTAGGCTTGTGTTTTCTGCAATAAGAGGATCTCTTTCAGGCAGTTGTCCTAGGGCAATGTAGCCCTATTCTAAGTTACTCATAAAATTTTGACTCTGGAATTTTATCTTTCAATTTTAAACATCTCTTACAAAGCCCACTGAAGTTCAGAACCCTGGGATTTATAACGAACAAACCTATTTTCGCTGAACTTCCATTTTTCCAAGGAGTTCAATAAAACTCTCCCAAGTCAGACATTGTGCAGAACCATTCCGATTTCTCTCTCTTCCTCATTTTGCTGAACTTCCTCTTCTCCTAGGCCTTAAGGTTCATCTGCCCCAGTTTACCTGACTTTAGCATCTCCCTGAGACTACACCAGGGTGTTTTGGGTTTTGTGAAAGATTGGCGTGGCAGAAAGAGTTTTGAAGCCAGGTAATTTTGGTCATAGTTCTGGCTTAGTCATTTTCTAGCTCTGTAGTTTTGAACGAGTTACTTAATTCTCTAGTTTAAAAAAAAATCTGTTGAGAATTAATAACCCTGGCTTTGCTGGGTTGATGTGTAGATGAAATGAGATAGTACATGAAGAGGCCAACACTCTTCATGTAGGCACTCAGTGAATGTCACTTTTTTCCTTCCTGTGACATTGAAGGAAGGGTTAGAAAAAGAGGAAGGGGGTGGTCAGATTTGTGTTTAGAGCCATCACTCTGACTATGCCATCATGTGTGCATTGGAGGGGTGTATGAGTCACCTGTCACTGTGTAACAAATTACCCTTTAGTGGTTTAAAACATACATGCATTAGCTGACAGTTTCTGTGGGTCAGGAATCCAGGAATGACTTAGCTAAGTCCTCAGGGTTTCTCATGAGGCTGCAATCAAAGGGAAAGTTCAAGTGGGGAAGAACCGAACCCACTTCCTGGCTTGGGTAGTTGTTGGTGGGATTCAATTCTTTGAAGATTGCTGGATTTCAGACCTTAGTTCCTTTCTGGCTTACAGCTGAAAGCCACTCTCAGTTTCTTGCCATGTGGGCCTCTCCATAGGGCAGCTCAAACATTGCAGTTTGTTTCGTCAAAACCAGCAAGGGAGAGAATCTATCAGTAAGACAAAAGTCAGAATCTCATGTACCCTATTCGTGGAAGCAATACTCCATCACATTTGCTATACTTTATTGGTTAGAAGCAAGTCACTCAAGGTTATGAATTTACACAAGGAGAGGTGATGTCATCAGGAGGTGGGGATCATTGGGGGCCATCTGAGAGCCTGTCCGTTACTGAGAGTGTAAATGAGAGACAGAGATGCCAAAGTTAGAAGACTGTTGAGCCTCCCAGGTAAGCAATGGCAGTCAGAACAAGCGTGGTGACAGTCCGAGTAGAGAGAGAGAGGCACATATGTGTCATGCATTTAGGAGACAGATGAGATGGGAATGATAAAGTGAGGATAAAGGTAGCTCCCGGGTTGCTGGCTTACTCATCTGTGGGTGAAAGGTGGTGAGAATCTCTAAAGGGGAACTAAGAAGGTTGAGAAGTACTTGGGAGGGGCAAAATGATGAGTTTAGTTTTAGTCCTATGTTTTAGAGACTACAGCTGTCATGTTTGTGGCAGGGCTGGAAAGCCTGGCACTCACTCCTGTTCTAATGAAATTTTATGCGGAATCCCAGAGTATAAAACAATAAAGAGTAAAGTTGTTCTGGTTGACCCTAGGATGGAGATCTGCGGGGTAAAGCCAGCTGAGGCTCCCTTCACCTCTGCAGCAGTTCCTTTGGAATCATACTGGTTTTGGATTTAAATATACTGACTTGGAGTTTTAGCTACTCCATATATCCTTTTAAAATCAATATGGTATAAACCATTTAAAAATAGTACAGAAGCAAGGGAGGGTACTGAAAATTCATAAGCTTTTGTGCAAACTGCAAGTGTTGAGAATCTGTGTGTACACAACAGACTTTTCCCTTCTCTAGGTAGAGCCCAGTGGCAAATAAGTCTTCATGTATGTGATTTGAGATGTCTCTATCTCTCCATTTCTCCTGTGATCCTAAGGAGACCATGGTTTTCTGGAAAGGAGATTTGGAATCATTGCTTCTACCCACTAGAATCTGTGATCTGCCTACCCAGTTTTATGGTTAGTTTCTGAATTCACCTTTCGCATACTCTTCAACTCTTCATGTAGCTCTAATGGGAAATTATTAACTTGTTATTTCAGTGTATCAGTCAACTATTGCCATATAACTAGCAACATAAATTCTCATACAAAAGTAAGCATTTATTTAACTTGCATGTCTCCAGGTCGACTGAAGGTTGACTGAGCTAGATTGGTTTGGCTATTTGGAGATAAGCTACAGGTAGAGATAAGGTCTGTTGCATGTATCTTTCAACCTCCTTGGATCAGTAGGACAGCCACAGTGTATATTTTTTTCATTGTGATGGTAAAAGCATGTGAAAGCACATATTGCTTAAGCACATTTTTAAGCCTCTGCTTGTGACACATCTGCTAACATCCTGTTTATCAAAAAGTCACAAGTCTAAGTCCAAAGTCAAGGTGAGAAAGTACAGTCAACCCTTTCTATCAGCAGCTTCAACCAAATCTGAGTAGAATATGTGGTATTCGAGGGATGTGAAGATAAAACAGAAGGTTGACTGCTCATACCTATGGGTTCTGCTGGGTAGACTGTGAGACCTGAGCATCTACAGACTTTGGTATCCTAGGAGCAGAGGTGGCTGCAACTAATCTCCCCTAGATGCTGAGGAATGATTGTATACTTCCATTTATGCTTCAGGGAGGGAGTGAATATCTTTGAACAGTCATCTATCATCTTTAGTAAATTATATAAAGAGTGTGAAAATTCTTAACAAGATCTGATATGTGGTAAATACCTAATAAATATTAATCTATATTCTTCTTCCTTCCTTTTCATCCTTCTTCTCCTTCTTTTTTTTTTCTTTTTCTTTTTTTCTTTTCTTTTCTTTTCTTTTTTTTTTTTTTTTTGAGATGGAGTCTTCCTCTGTTGCCCAGGCTGGAGTGTAGTGGCTCGATCTCGGCTGACTACAAGCTCCGCCTCCCAGGTTTACCCATTCTCCTGCCTCAGCCTCCCGAGTAGCTGGGACTACAGGTGCCTGCCACCATGCCTGGCTAATTTTTTGTATCTTTTAGTGGAGACAGGGTTTCACCGTGTTAGCCAGGACAGTCTTGATATCTTCATCTTGTGATCTGCCCACCTCGGCCTCCCAAAGTGCTGTGATTATAGGGGTGAGTGACCACACCCAGCCCTTCTTTTTCTTTTTACCAATTCCCTATCTAAGCTTTGTCTTTTTGCACACAGTTGATCCATATAAGCAAANTTTTTTTTTTTTTTTTTTTTTTTTTTTTTTTTGAGATGGAGTCTTCCTCTGTTGCCCAGGCTGGAGTGTAGTGGCTCGATCTCGGCTGACTACAAGCTCCGCCTCCCAGGTTTACCCATTCTCCTGCCTCAGCCTCCCGAGTAGCTGGGACTACAGGTGCCTGCCACCATGCCTGGCTAATTTTTTGTATCTTTTAGTGGAGACAGGGTTTCACCGTGTTAGCCAGGACAGTCTTGATATCTTCATCTTGTGATCTGCCCACCTCGGCCTCCCAAAGTGCTGTGATTACAGGGGTGAGTGACCACACCCAGCCCTTCTTTTCTTTTACCAATTCCCTATCTAAGCTTTGTCTTTTTGCACACAGTTGATCCATATAAGCAAACAGCCATGGTTTTTAAGTGGTTGACACAAGTATGAGACTGTTACTAAACTGTGAAACACTCCCTGCATTGAGAGAAATGCCTCAAAGGGTATAAAGAATCACCTTAGGGAGTTAGAATGTGGTTTTTAGGGACCTGAGCATGAACTCTGGTTGCACTAAGTCCTAGCTTATTTTACTAGTCCCAGTTCAACTGGAGAAGTGGAACTGGTAGGATATTAAGATAATTTATTGTAAGGAATTTACTTACCTGATTGTGGGAGATGCTAGCCAAGTCTGAAATCCATAGGGCAGGCCGTAAGGTAGGGCATAGTCACCTTGCAGGCAGGAGCTGAAACTGCAGTCCACAAGGAGAATTTCTTCTTTGCCTGGGAAGCCTCAGCTCTGCTCTTGGAGCCTTTCAACCGATGGAATTAGCCTACCATGACTATTTAGGACAATCTTTACTCAAAGGCAACTGAAACAGGAACTAGTCACATCCACAAAATAATTTCACAGTAACACCTAGATAGGTGTTTTATGGAATAACCAGGAACCATAGCCTAGATACGTTGACCCATCAAAGGACTGTCATGCTGGGTAAACTTGGGGAAGCCTCTGGTTCTTTATCTAGAAAGGTGGAAGTGAGAAAACCTACCTTGCAGAGTTACCAAGGATTAATTGAGATAACTTGCTTCTCTTTCCACTCCTTCTGCCCCTTCTTGCCTTACTTCAAGCTTTGCTATGAAGACAAACCTGCCCGTCTCTACCGAATTTGATGCCTTAGTGAGCTGAACTTTTCATGATAAAGAAAGTGGAATTTGCATTTGTGCTGGCAATGTCCATTTTGCTATTTACTAACATACAAATAATTCCAAATTCTCAGTCTGTATGGATACAGAGGTTGCTTAAAATCTATGTAAGTAATGAATTTCACCAAAGTTCAGTAAGTTTATTGACATAGACTGTCACATGCATATACATATGTCGTTATCAGTGATTCAGGTTATTTCAGGGAACATGGGACAGTGTTTCTGAGGATCAGAATCCCACACAGACAGTGGACCAAGGAAGAAGCCCAGGCCAGGGTTGGAAGCTGAGAGCAGAGGAAGCTATGGATTCCATAATTTTTTTGGGATTATAAAAATGATGAAGGGAGCCAGGTGTGGGGATCAGATGTGGCCTGTCACTTCTCCCCTATGGGCTGTAATTTCCCCTTCTGCAAAAATAAGCATGTTGGCTGAGGTGACCACATACTTTGCTGTCTTATCTGGTGTACTTATGATGGTGAAAGAGGGCATTGTTAATGATCATTCCAGGACATTCACTCTAAACTGGCTCTGTCCAGGTTGTACTGGGTCCTGTGGTCACCCTCACATTAAATAAGTTCCATGAGCCCATAAATCTCTAGGGAAGATGAACATTTACTAAGCCCCTTCCATATTCCAGGTCCCTTACTTACCATATAATTTACATACCCACCAAATATTAAAATGATCTATTTGAGGTTTGCCTTTCCCACTGGTCTCGGCACCCCTCAACATCAGGGCCATATCATGCTCTGTACGGTGCTTGGCATAGGAGAGTTTTCCATCAATGTGTGCTGAGACCCCTTACTTCTCACATAACCCTGTGGTGTAGGTAGTCATATTTCCTCCCCGGGGTTGGGGAAAGGGAGGCATGCAGGGGTTTCCACCCTGGAGAGGGCAAGCCTGTGGCATGTGCCAGGCTGCCAGTCAGAGCTGTGGTTCTCTGGGCTCCAGGCCTGGGCTTCTCCCACAGGCACATGTTAGCTCTGATTGATATTAAAGGTCGGGCAAGGTCCTTTATAGGCCACGGGAAGTGAAGCTTAGTTCTTGCCAGGGGAGTTATTATGGCTGGTATCACAGGATTTACAGGCCCCTGGAACCATGTCATGGGGCTTTTGCGTTTAAATGGAGGCAATTCATAGGATCCAGAAGACCTGTAATGTTTATAAGAATCGCACAGTTAATTCTCAGGTGCCTCAATTCAAGCCTTCGTTTCTCGGCTGTTGTAAGATCCAGGCTGTCAAAAGTGAGTATCATGCTCTAATTTCTGCGAGAGACCACAGAACTAAATACAGTCTCAACACTGAGCTTACAACACAATTCTCCAGACTACTCTGAAAACGTGAAAAATGACCTTTATTCCTATTGTTATCCTAGCTCTTACAGTAAACCAAAGCTTACTGCCAAGACATGGAACTTGAGAAATTACAGTAAATAATGTATTTTTGGAAGACAAATGAAATATCAAATGTTTAATAGGAAACAGCCTGAAATTGTGTAGTTGACTATTAACCTTCTGTTTATAATGGCTTAAATCTGTGTGTGTGTGTATGTGTCTCTGTGTGATAGTGTATATATGTGTGTATGTGAGTGTGTGTATGGATGCTGTATGTATGTGCATATGTGTGTGAGTGTGCATGTGTGTATTTGTGGGATATGTGTTTACATATGTGTGTATGTGTGTGAGCGTGTTTGTGAATGCGTGAATGTGTATGTGCGTATATGTGTGTGTATGTACGTGTGTGTGTCTACTTTCACTAGAGACATCAGGGAAGCCCTCTCTGAGAAGCTTACGCTTTGTATGAGGGAGACAGTCTTGCGAAGACAGAGGGTTTATTAAGTTCAAAGCCCTCAAGCTGGAAACAAGTGTGCCACGCACAGGAATATACTGATGGGCAGTGGAGCTAGAACAGAGTGTTCCAGGTGGGGTGGAGGAAGATGAGATCAGAGGAGTTGCAGGCTTAGATCACACAGGATCCTGTAAGGAGTTTGGTTTTGACTAAGGCTTTGAGACACCTGGAGGATTGGAGGATTTTGAGCAGGAAGATAACATATTCTGACTTATACTTAAAACATACCACTTTGGCTTCTATAGAAAGGCTAGAGAGAAAGCAAGAAGGCCAGTTAGGAGACTGCTGCTGGAGTCAAGGAGGGATTTGTGTAGGAGGGAGTGCAGAAGACAGTGGGAAGGGCCTAAACTTGCTTTCTACTTGGGAGGTCAATAACTATGCTGATGAATCGAATGTGAGGGGTGAGAGAAAGAGTAGAATAAGAGATCATGCCTAGGTTTTGGTCAGTAGAGCAAGGCAGTCAATGCTACCCTTGGCAAATATGGAGAACATTAGAAGTAGAACTAGTTTCTGGCTGGAGGGTGATGAAAATCAAGAATTCTTTACCCATATTAACTTTGAGAAGCACCTTCCCTTCTATTCCCTGCCCTCCCTCCCTAACCTGATTTCCTCTTTTTTCTTTTTCTTCTTCTATTTCTTCCCTGAAGGCCTACCCACTATTTTGGATGCCAGAGGAGAAAGTGACAGAATAGAATTGTTGCTTTCAAGTAACTGATAAACTAATGGGAGTGGCAGATGCATAAATAGTGTGGGGTATTGAGGTAAGTGTTCTAATGAAGGTTAACTCAATTACCATAAACAGTGAGGGAAGGAAGTAGCTAGCTCTGGTATCTTCAAGGAATCACATAAAAAACATAACGTTTCTTGAGTTGTCTGAGCTCTCCTATCTTGTATTAAAATTCTTATTCCATTCTCTTGACGCTTAACTTTTAACCTGGCAGCTGCTCATTGATTCTTTGGTTATATTCACTCTTATATTTCCTGGATTGAGATTCTGGCTCCCCTCCTGGCTAAGTTTCAACCTATTCACTTCAGAGTAACAGCCAGCTGAACCTGACCTCTGGTTCCCATCTTCAAGCACATGTTCCTGCGAGTTGACCCCCATGGTTCTGACCTCATGGGCAGGGTTTGGGGAAGGCTTTACGGAGAAGGTGAATCTTGAAGAAAGCATAGGAATAAGCTAGGCAAACAAGGCAAAGTCCTCATGGCTGCCTGGCTCCATCTCTGGGTGTAAAAAAGCACAACACCTTTCTCCTTCAGTGCACCGCTTCTCTCTGCCAGTTGCCACTAGGGAGAATAAATGAGTAAAGTTGTTTAGTAAGAAGGCAACATGGTCTAATCAGCTAGGTTTTAGGCTGAGTATGACAAGGTGATAACAAAGGTGCTTAGGATATTTCCTGCTTTTGAGGAATTCAACATTCAGCGGAGGGAACAGCCAGGTAGATTGTTGATCCTGTGACCTGTGATACTTGTTGCAGTCAATCTCTTTCTATCTCTTTTCTCTCTCTCTCTCTCTCTCTCTCTCTCTCTCTCTCTCTCTCTCTCTCTCTCTCTGTGTGTGTGTGTGTGTGTGTGTGTATTTATTATGGGAATTGGCTGACATGATTATGAAGGCTAAGTAATTCCATGATCTGCTATTTGCAAGCTGGAGACCCAGGAAAGCCAGTGGTGTCACTGAGTCTAAGTCAGAAGGCCTGAGAACCAAGAGTGGGGCAGATGAGAGGATATGGAGGTGCTGATGTAAGTTCTGGCATCTGAAGTTTCAAGAACCAGGAGCTGTGAAGCCTGAGGACAGGAGAAGGTGGACGTCCTAGCTCAAGAAGAGGAAGCAAATTTATCCATTTGCTGCCTTTCTGTTCTATCCTGCTCTCAACAGATCAGACGATGCCCACACACATTGCTCAGGGCAGATTTTCTTTAGTAAGTCCACTGATTCTGCGCTGATCTTTTCCAAAAGCGCCCTCACAGACACACCCCAAAAATAATCTTTTAGCAGCTACCTGGGTATCCCTTAACCCAGTTGAGGTGACACATGAAACTAACCATCACACTTGGGAGCACTGGGGAGGAAGTACTATATCTCCCGGGGAAATCTGAGGAAGGTGCCAAAGAGGAGAAAATAATTAGTTTGGACATTGAAGGATGGAGATGAGAGAAAAGGATGAATTCCAGTCAGAGGAAACAGCGGGTGCAAGGACACAGGGCTAGGAGAGGTGTGCATTCAAGGCCTGGTGAGGGCCAGGTATGGTGGCTTATGCCTGTAATTCCAACACTTTGGGAGGCTGAGGTGGTTGGATTGCTTGAGTCCAGGAGTTTGAGACCAGTTTGGGCAACATGGTGAAACCCCATCTCTACTAAAAATACAAAAAACTAGTGAGGCGTGATGGAGTGCCCCTATAATCCCAGCTATCCAGGAGACTGTGGTGGGAGGATGGCTTGAGCCCAGGAGGAAGAGGATGCAGTGAGCCGAGACTGCACCACTGCACTACAAACTCCAGCCTGGACAATAGAACCAGACCATGTCTACAAAAAGGACTGGCGAGAAGCTGAGTACTGAGGGACTGTAGGGGATGGAAAGGGGAATGTAGATAGAAAGTAGATTGGAATCAAATTGTGTAGAAACCTTAGTGCCATACTTGAGAAAGAGTTCTGAGCCATCTGTATAAAATGATGGGCCTGATAAACTTCTAAGGGAGCTGTGGGTGTTAGTGTCCCTGACACCTCCCGTGTTGAACTCCTCAGATAGGGGGCGGGCAGAGGCTGTTCTCCTACCACCTGGGGACTTGTGTTGAGATGTAGCACTGTTTGTTTAATGAATGAATGAATCTACCAATTGGTCATTCAACTCTGTGAAAATAAAATTTTGTTTTCCTTGATTTATAACTTCATAGTGCCTTGTATTCTATGGATTTGTTCCAAGCATGTGTAGTTTTTCTGTTGTAGAAAGTTATCAACTCCTCCTTCCCACTTTCTTCCCTTTCCTCTTTCTATTTTTTCCTTCTATCTTTTGTTTTTCCATATACTTTAATCAAGCACCCATTAAGAATAGTTTCAATGCTATCGAAGGACACATGATACAATGAGGTCAGTGTATCAGGTTTATCATCTGGGTTCATATTCCTGCCCCTTTACCTTGTAAGCTGTCACTTAATCCTTTATAATCTTTACTGCTCTGAATTCTATCCTGTGGATGATAATATTTTATTTTAGGATTTGTTGGGGAAACTGAGCCTTAGAGGTATTTAATGAGCACTGATTAAATTGGTTAAATAATAATGAAATGTTTTTAGGCCAGTAGTTTTAAATGGTGTAAATTGGACAGATTTTCTTAAGGATTAATTCTATGCAGGGTATTCTATATGTGGTAAAATGTCAAGTTGAGGTATTTGAATGATAACTCAATTCAATTATATAATAAATGAAAAGAACCTGGAATAATGCTTGGCACATAGTCAGTGCTGATCACATTTTAACTTTTATTACATGATTATCCACAGTAGTAAGTTCACTTGTTCTTGCTCTAATGAAAATTGTGAGTTAGGTGAATTACCTCTCGAAGAACTTTTCCCTCCAAAAATGTGCATTCCATAAATTGGTCTTATTTGATCTTTAAGTCAACTAAATGTGTGTGTGTGTGTGTATACATATGTGTGTATATCTTTAAGTCAACTAAATTTGTGTGTGTTTGTGTTTGTGTGTGTGTGGGTGTGTGTGAAACCATGTCAAAAAAGAATGGGAGATAATAGGAGGAGAGCTATATGCTGATTTTTCAGCAGTAGCCACTTTTGTTCCCCTCCCATCATGGATAGAATATACTTCTTAGATATTTTGATGCTGAACTTGGTCATGTGGCATATTTTGGCCAGCTGAATGTCAGAGGATGGAAAATGAGCAGAGACCTAAGTGTGCTTGTATAAACCGGCTTGGCTTTCATTTCCAATGATCATGCTGAGAAGAGCCGGCTCCAGGAGAATGAGAGACATGTGGGGTAGGCCTGAATCTTACCCGTGTCCTGAAGGAGGGTTGCCCCAGCTGACCTGTGGACCCCTGAGCATGAGAATACATGTTTGTTAGTGGTAACCACTTACATTTTGGTTGTCTTGCTATGCTGCATTACTGAAGAAAATAATGCATTAGGTGACTAATGTGCTGCACCTGCATCTTTCTTAGCTGGTGATTGGGACTCTGCATCTCCATGTTCTCAGACAACCCAACATCACACCATGTCTGTAGCTTGAACTTTGTGGACCAACTTTTATGTGATTTCATACTAACTTAAACAAAATCAGCTCTTCAATTTTATAGGTAGAAGGTATCATAAAGTCATTTAGTCCAACTTCATTGTTTGATAGATGAAGAAGGCAAGAGAAAAGGCAAATCGGTAAAGTCTTGCTGTTCTTAGAGGCTCAGAGAGGATCCAGGCATTCTGAACTGCCCTTCTGTGTGTCTTTTCATTTTGCCAAATGACTTTTGGTTTCATGAATTGGGTGTTTCCAGATGCTGCAAATCTACTTTTAGCATTGGAAGAAGAGTCGATAAGCAGACAAGGTGAGAAAGTGAAAGCCCCAGGGAATTGTGCTGATCAAAGTTGAAAGTGATGGGTTGGTCAGGCATTTGCTGAAGCTGGAAATAAAGACTCTTCTGAAGTGTACAATCATTGGACTTGTTCAAAGAGTTTCTCCGGGAAGAAAAAGATGAAATTAAGCCGTGGAAATTTTTGGCCAAGTCATGAAAACACATTTTCCAAAAGAGCTGTTAATTTGATGGTGGAATGAGTCACAGCCCATGGGCAGGTCTGAAAGTCCCATCAACTTAATTACTGAAAACTTAACTGGACAATAAAAAATGTATGGTTAAGGCAACCATCCCTGAAGGGCTAGGCCAAAGAGACACCGTGTCCCCATTTGAACTTTTCCTTTGTATTTTCAGGCCAAATTGACATGGAAAATTACCTGATACTTCAGATCATGAGAGTAGCAGGGCCAGATTATTTCAGGATGGGTGGTGTTTCCCATTTCACTTGTCTTCAGGGTCAAATTCACTGAATGGTGACCAGACTTTCAGTGTTGCTATGATGGCAGGTCTGGCACTAACTAGTTGAGAGTTGGAAAATAAAGTTTCTCATGGAACCGAAACCTTGAATTTCCCAAGCTATCGAAAGTTATGGTACCATTTAATAACAATGGCACCCGAGTGGAACTTGCTAAATAGAAGTGGCCAAGAGTGGTATTTAAAATCTGGTTTTATAAGCATTTTTCTTTAAATGTATAGTGGTCCTTCTACTACCTCCTCCTTCATTATTTGGTTAAAAAGAAAAAATGAGGTGTGGTTCTCACATCTTGACACACTATAAAAGGCCTGGTGGCTCAGCTCAACTCTAATTCCTCAGGGAAGCCCTTCCCACCTCCTTGGTTCAGGGAAGGTAGGATGCTGGCAGCAATGAATTCCTCTCTCTCTCTTTTTTTTCTTTTTTTTGGTTTTTCTTTT
>NW_016810801.1:149759-173739 GCF_001698545.2 Rhinopithecus bieti | reverse complement strand
TTTTTTTTTTTTTTTTTGAGACGGAGTCTCACTCTGTCACCCAGGCTGCAGTACAGTGGTATGATAACTCACTGCAACCTCTGCTTCCCTGGTTCAAGTGATCCTTCTGCCTCGGCCTCCTGAGTAGTTGGGATTACAGGCACCCGCCACCATGACTAGCTACTTTTTCTATTTTTAGTAGATATGGAGTTTCTCCATGTTGGCCAGGTTGTTCTTGAACTCCTGACCTTAGGTGATCTGCCCACCTCGGCCTCCCAAAGTGTTGGGATTACAGGTGTGAGCCACCACACCTGGCCCAGTGAATTCCTTTCTTTCAGGGTATTCATTTCAGTCTGTAATTGTGCATTCATTCACATGATTATTCCATTAATGTCTGTCTTCCTCAGTCTATAAGCTTCTTACTTAGTAGAAGGCTCAATAGGCATCTTTAATTCCAAGGGAAAATGAACTCTCTTGGTTTTCATTTACAATTTCCTTTGCTTAGGCTGAGCATGGTCTCTCATGCCTGTAATCCCAGCACTTTGAGAGGCTGAGGTGGGAGGATGGTTTGAGTCCAGGAATTCGAGATCAGCCTGGGCAACATCATGAGACCCTATCTCGACAATAAATAAATAAATAAATAAATAAATAAATAAACAAATAAATACATAAATGAAAAATTCGGCAGGTGTAGTGGCATGTGCCTGCAGTCCCAGCTACTTGGGAAACTAAGGCAGGAGGATTGCTTGAGCCTAGTGGTCTGAGGCTGCACCACTGTACTCCAGCTGGGGTGACAGAGTGAGAACTTCTTTCATAATAAATGATGCAATAAATTTAAAAGTAAAAAATACTTTCTTTTTTTTAATCAGGCATCTATCTATACCACTTCTTGTGTATCTTCTGACATAGACTCTTCAAAGGCTAGTAGTTGTCCTCAGGCTGAGTTCAAACTGCTACATGTGGCCCTGAAGACTTCCTATGCCATGAGCTCTTGTGACAGTCTAGATTCTTCCCTTTCCCTCTACTTCCTACCAGGAACTCAACCTTCCAGCAGCCACTGAATATCTTCCATTTCTCCAAAGGAAGGCA
This sequence comes from Rhinopithecus bieti, assembly GCF_001698545.2. Taxonomy (NCBI): domain Eukaryota; kingdom Metazoa; phylum Chordata; class Mammalia; order Primates; family Cercopithecidae; genus Rhinopithecus; species Rhinopithecus bieti. Next base: position 172,671 of record NW_016810801.1, on the reverse strand, counting down.
GTGACTACATTCTATCTTTTCCTACTACCTCTATCTTGCCCATGTTTCTCTCCATTTCCATTAGCTTCCCATGGCCACATTAACAAATTATCACAAACTTGATGCTCAAAACAACATAAATTCATTCTCTTACTGTTCTGGAACCCAGAAGTCTGAAATCAAGGTCTCCACAGGACCGTATTTCCTCTGGAGGCTCTAGGAAATAATTGGTTGCTTGCTTTTCCTGCTTCTGGAGCTGTTGGCATTCCTTGGCTCCTGGCCACATCCCTCTGCTGTATTTTCACATTGCCTTCTCCTCTGTGTGCCTTCTCCTTTGTCGATCTAGTTTACAAGGATACTTGTCGTCTGATAAGAGCCCACCTGGAAGTCCAGGATAATCTTCTCATCTCAGGATCTTTAATTACATCTGCAAATACCTTTTTTCTACATGTGGTAATATTTGTAGGTTCCAGGCATTTGGGTGAGGGCATACCTTTTTTTTTTTTTGAAAAGGGGCACCATTCATCTCACTACAGGCTTTGATATTTTTTCTTATGAATCTAAATGACTTATTTTTTTCTCTGTAATGGTTAATTACCCTTTGTCATATTTGATTAAAAACATTTTTGGAAACTGGTGGTTTGTCTTTTAATTTCCTTATGTTATATTGACTTGTGGTCCTGTAGAGTTCATTCCTGACTAGGTTATTCTTGAGGTACACTACAATGCCCAACATTAATTAAGAAGAATCCCAAACCTTATGCACGTCTCTAGAAACGTTAAAGGAGATCCTGTTCCTAAATGTTCACAACATGTTTCCTATTTTCTTTTTACATCTTTCCAGTTTTCTCATGCCCTACAGTACTCAAAGGCTTCATTCTCCAAAAATTCCCCTCTCTCATCAAAGTGTCTTTCTTCCCAACTTAGAAATAATAGAAAACTTTGAATAGGAGCTGGGATTCACTTGATATAAAGACTTGTTAATTTTGTTAGGTATGATAACATGGAGATTACATTATATCCTTATCAGTAGAGATGCACACTGAAGTATTTGCAGATAGAATGACATGATTTCTGGAATTTGCTTTTACATGCTCCATCCACAAAAGGAGTGGTGGTAGGAATTACATAAAATAATATCCATACAATGTAGATAAATGTAATTAGTGATGGATCCATGGGGGATCCATTATACTCTTCTCTCTACTCTTGAATATGTTTGAAGATATCCCTTTCTCCTGCCAACCTGTCCCCAGATTTTACTCTGCAGATTATCCTCATGTCTCCCTAACTCCTCACCCTCTGGTCTCATTCTTCTCTATCCACTTACTCATTTTGTACCCTAAAGCCTTGGAGCAAGCAAAGCTGAACCCATTACTTCTTAGGAGGAGGTAGAGAAGAGAGGACAAAATCAAAACACAATTGCCCACAGTCTCTTTGGCAGCCATGGGGAAGTCCATGAACATTCCCATATTAATAATTTTTTTATATTACAATGAAAATTTTTAAGCTTCACCTAGTCAAATCTGTAGATCATGCCTTTTGCATCTTCACTGATTACTTCAAAGCTTGAAAGGTTGCATTTAGTTCAGATGATATGCTCTTGCACTCATTGATATCTTTCTTTGATATTTTAAAGACATTTATTCAAATCAACAGAAATTATTTGAGGACCTGCTGTATTGTGGGTGCCATAATGAGAACGAGGGATATATAAATAAAGCCACAGGCCCAGACATTAAGGATGTCAATGTAGAAGGGAAGATAGACAAGAACAAATATGTGGCATATAACACAGTAAGTAGAAATGTGTAAGTATGTATACACCTCAAAACTAGCAAGAAGGAGGAAAGCATCTATACCTTTAAATGTTTAAAGCTGGCATTTGAGGCCCTGCAATTAATTCTCTACATGATTTATGTTCATTGCTCGTAACAACCTTTCAAGACAGATGTTATTACCATGCAGAAGAGGAAACTGAGGCTCAGGAAAGTTAAGACCTTGTCCAAGATCACAGTTAGTAAATGGTAGATCTGAGGTCCTTTTCATCGTTTTCTTTTTTATTTTTCTTTTTTTCTTTTCTTTTTTTTTTTTTTGAGACTGAGTCTGGCTCTGTCGCTCAGGCTGGAGTACAGTGGCCGGATCTCAGCTCACTGCAAGCTCCGCCTCCCGGGTTTACGCCATTCTCCTGCCTCAGCCTCCGGAGTAGCTGGGACTACAGGCGCCCGCCACCTCGCCCGGCTAGTTTTTTGTATTTTTTAGTAGAGACGGGGTTTCACCGTGTTAGCCAGGATGGTCTTGATCTCCTGACCTCGTGATCCGCCCGTCTCAGCCTCCCAAAGTGCTGGGATTACAGGCTTGAGCCACCGCGCCCGGCCCATAGTTTTCTTTTTTGAGTACTTGAGTTTTCAAACATTTGCTTTAGTTGTTACTAACTTTTAAAAAGTATGCTGGGCATGGTAGCTCATACCTCTAATCCCAGCACTTTGAGAAGCTGAGGCTGGTGCAACCCTTGAGTACAGGGATCCAAGACCAGCCTGGGCAACATGGTGAACTGTCTCTACAAAAAATAGAAAAAATTAACATGGCATGGTCCTAGCTACTTGAGAGGCTGAGGTGGGAGGATCCTTGAGCGTGGGAGGTTGAAGGTGCAGGCTCACTGCATCATCAAATGTGAGAAAATTTTTGCAATCTATCCATCTAACAAAGGGCTAATATCCAGAATCTACAAGGAACTTAAAGAAATTTACAAGAAAAAAACAACCCCATCAAAAAGTGGCAAAGGATATGAACAGACATTTCTCAAAAGAAGACACTTATGTGGCCAACAAACATATGACAAAATGCTCATCAACACTGGTCATTAGAGAAATGCAAATCAAAACCACAATGAGATACCATCTCACACCTGTTAGAATGGTGATCATTAAAAAGTCAGGAAACAACAGATGCTGGAGAGGATGTGGAGAAATTGGAACACTTACTCTGTTGATTGGAGTGTAAATTAGTTCAACCATTGTGGAAGACTGTGGCGATTCCTCAAGGATCTAGAACCAGAAATAACATTTGACCCAGCAATCCCATTACTGGGTATATACCCAAAGGGTTATAAATCATTCTACTGTAAGGACACATGCACACATATGTTTATGGCAGCACTGTTCACAATAGCAAAGACTTGGAACCAACCCAAATGCCCATCAATGATAGACTGGATAAAGAAACTGTGGCATATATACACTATGGAATGCTGTGCAGCGATAAAAAAGGATGAGGTGATGTCCTTTGCAGGGACATGGATGAAGCTGGAAACTATCATTCTCAACAAACTAACACAGGAACAGAAAACCAAACAGTACATGTCCTCACTCATTAGTGGGAGTTGAACAATGAGAAAACATGGACAAAGGGAGGGGAACGTCACATACTGGGGCCTGCTGAGGGGTGGGGGCTAGGGGAGGTATGGCATTAGGAGAAATACATAATGTAGATGATGGGTTGATGGGTGCAGCAAACCACCATGGCATGTGTATACCTATGTAACAAACCTGCACATTCTGCACATGTGTCCTGGAACTTAAAGTATAATAATAATAATAATAACAATAATAATAATAAAAGACCAAGGAGACAGTATTTCTGGGATGAAAATGGGGAGTTCCAAAGAAGTCATCCATTACAGTAAATTCCACATGGACCAAATATTCATCAATTTATAATACCATGAAAATACTCGAAAGAAATACAGGTAATTCTCTAACTTCTAGATGCATACTACCTTTCTAAGCAAACAAAACAAAACAAAACCCAACAAACAATGGGAGGAACTGCAAATGTAAAAGAATATGGTAATTTACCAACATAGTGAAAATTTCTACATGTCAAAAACATATGCCAAATTAAAATGCAAATGAGCGTGGGAAAAGATTTTCAATACAATTACGACGTTTTGATACCTTTAATAAAGAGTTGGTATTGCTCTCCAGTATACCCAGCTCCTCACATTAACAGGGGCTAAACAAAGAGTTAATTAGACAATACCCTTCTCCCAATACATTCAACAGGATCACCAAGAGCCGTGGGAAGAAAAACCAAATTATTAAAAGTTGGTGGCAAAATACTCAGTGAAGAAAGGTGTTTTGTGTTTAGAAAAATCATTCATAGGTCATTTAATTCTGACAAGCTCTATTTTGTTTTTTCTTTATATTTTACATAATTGGTATAATCTCTATAACAAAATCTAATAGTTTACAAACCAAAAGAAATTAAACAGTTTTTCTGAAAGATTCTCTGACTGCCTGATGTCGCCCACCCACATGTGTCTGTGTTTGATGTCACCCTCCTGACTGTTTTCTCCATCTGTGCCTCCTTATCAAATCCTTCCAGGAGAAAATCCAGATTGGTCTGTGTGATAACACATTTATTATGTATTATTAGTTTGGTGCAAAAGTAATTGCAGGTTTTGCCATGACTTTCAATAGCAAAAACTGCAATACTTATGCACCAGCCTAATATTTTTGAAGATTCTGTGAATGAACTGGGCTCAGCTGGGCAGTTCTTCTGTTTCACGTGATATTGCCTAAAGTCAAAGATATCTGGAAGCTAATCCAAAGCTGGAAACTGCAGGATGGCTCATTCTTGTCCCTGGCAGCTGGGCTGGCTATTGGCTGTGAGTTCAGCTGATGTGCCTGGTCTTCACCATATGGGCCTCTCTATGAAATTGCTTAGGCCTTCTCACATAGTGGTGGTGGGATAAAAACAAGGAGCCTTCCAAATATGTAAACAAAAATGTTGTAAGTCTCTTAGTGCTTAGACTTGCATGTTACTGTATTAGTCTGGGCTCTCCAGAAAAACAGAACCAATAGAGAGAGTGTGTGTGTGTGTGTGTGTGTGTGTGTTGTGTGTGTGTGTATACATATAAAGAAATTTATTAGAAATAATTTGCTCATGTGATTACAGAGGCTGGTAAGTCCCAAGACCTGTAGGCTGGAGAACCAAGAGAGCCACCAGTGTCTTTCCAGTCCAAAGGCCAACAGGCTGGACACCAGGGAAGGGCTAATGTTTCAGTTAAAGTTCCAAGTCAGAATAAAACCAGTGTCCCAGCTCAAGGAGTCAAGGATGAGAAATTCCCTCTTTTAAGAAGATCAATCAGCCTTTTTGTTTAATTCAGGTCTTCAATGGATTGGATGAGACCAGCCCACATCAGGGATGGTAATCTGCTTTACTCAGTCTACTGATTCAAATGTCAATCTCATCCAAAAACTCCTTTGTGGCACACCCAGAATAACATTTGACCAAATGTCTGGGCACCCTGTGGGGCAATGGTTAACATAAAGTTAACCATTGTGGTTATGTAGGTCACTTCTGCCACAGGCCATCAGTCATAGCCTAGAGAAGCCCAAATTCGAAGGGAATGGAAACAGACTCTACTTCGTCAGAGTCTGTGTACTTTACCATGGAAAGGCAATGAAATCTGCATAAAGTGTGGATGGCTGGATCTTACCTCATACCTACTAATTTAGAATCGAGAAAATAAGGCCAAGGAATCTGCATTTTTACAAAGCTTCCTTTAATATTATCGTGTCAATAATAATTAAAGGGCTCATGTCCTGGGCAATGGGAAACAATCTGCCTAAGGATTTGAATTCTTCTTCAATCCACATTTTTCTTTAGGATTTAGACTTTTGTATCCAGCTGTACTGTCTCTGCCTTTATCTTTATCTCTGCTTTTCTTACCCCGTGTCAGTATTGTTATCTCAACAAGAATCCACTTCATTACACAAAAGCATGGCACTTTCTCTTATTTATTGTTTGGCCATTTTCTCTTCAACCTTGAGAGGTTTAAAATAAACTTAACTCTTAGAATATTTTATAGAAAAGTTGCAAAAATAGTATAGAGTATGCCCTCCTCACCCGTTTTTCTCTATCTCTAGCATGTTAGCACGGTCCATCTCTCAAGACTGATATAGTAATATAATTACTATAACATATAGTAATTATAAACTCCAAATAAAGTCTGTAGTTTAGTGAATATATTATGGTATAATGTATGTGAATTATACTATTCTATTCACTAAAATATACACATATATTATATTATACACATACAATACATTATATTATACTATTCACCAAACTATAGATTTTATTTGGAGTGAACTAGTTTTTCCATAGTGTCTCTTTTCATATTACAGGATCAAATCTAGGAAATAAATGTATGTAGTCATTAAGTCTCCTGAATCGCCTCTGATCTATGGCAGTCTCTCACTTTCCTTGCTTTTTCATGATCATGACAGTTTTGGAGATAACTGGTCAAGTGTTTTGCAGAATGCTCCTTAGTTGGCTTTTGTCTAATATTTTTTTACATGATTAGTTTGGGCTTTTGTGATTGGGAGGAAGAATTCTACAGAGGTGAAGTGCCCTTCTAATCTAATCATGTATCGTATCATATCATATCATGTCATATGATATCAAGAAGTACATGAGGTCAAAATAACTTATCACTAGTGATAGTAACATTCACCACTTGGTTAAGGAGGTGCCTGCTGGTTTCCTCCACTAACCATAAAGTTACAACTTATCTCTTTCCATATTCCATTCCTTGGAACTGAGTCACTAAATCCAACCACACTCAAGGGGAGGGGAACTAAACTCTACCTCATGGAAAAAAAGACTATTTACATGTATTATTGAGAATTACTCTCTAAGGAGAGTTTGAAATAACATATATTTTGTCATTTAGATCCAGGAATTTTCAAAGTAGGGATATTGAATAAAATGGATTATAACAGTGTTGCTAAGGACAAAGTGAACTCCACTTCCTCCAACCTGTATAATAATTACGTGCCTTTTTTCTTTACCTAGGCCTATAGCATAGGAGCTATCTCTAGGATCTATCAAAATATCCCTTGCTGGCTTGATAAAGATTATTTCTTGAATTCTAAGGGTCCCCAAGCGAGCTGCCCAAACCAGACTGTTACCAAGTGAAAAAGACCATGCCACAAAAAGTACAATTGCCAGCGTTTCCATGGAAATTGGAATACAAAGGGGCGGTTTGCCTGGAGAGGTCTGTTTATTTTATTTTATTTTTTTTTAAACTATCAAGAATAACCCTTTGAGATGTGACATTCTGTTTTCACAAGCGCACTCAAGGTGTCAGATAGATCCCAATTTTATATTCCTTGAAAACAGAGCGTACTGCAGTGTTTGTCGGACTTTTCAACATGTCACTTTCAACCAATTTTATGTACAAATGGGTTACAGTCCCATGAAAATATTCAGAAAAAGAGGAAACTGTTTCAAAAAGGAGTATTAAGTATTATTACATCAAAAGCCATTCAGAGTGGAAAACCTTCCCACCCGGCTTCCAACCTTTCTGAGGACCAGGGAACCAGAATATTTGCATAAAATGGCAGAGTCCCTCTTTACCATCCAATGGTCTGAGGGGAACCGCTCATGCAATTGGCCATTCTTCTCCCCTCCTTCAAGATCGTGCTTGCTTCAGTGATGTGATCTTGGAGACGCTGTCAAAGGCACACTTGTCTGCTTCCCTTTGCAGTATGTGTTTCAGTTCTGTCTCCAATATGGCTCCGGCTTGCCCCAGACCAGATCTTCGGACCTGGAGAGAATTTATTACCTGAGATTTATTGAGCACGTTGGATTACAGGGTATTCCAGGAGTCATTTCCATCTTTGAAATAACATATTCATTTAGAGTACTGGGGGCTTGCTTCTTAGATCTGTCATTTTAAAATATGTTTCCTCTCGCACCGATGCAGCTTTGATGCAACCACGTCTAAGCAGCAGGCTTTCAAGGCAGTATCAAGACAAGAAGGGGGATAATTTAAGGTGACAGGGCCAATTTTAAAACAGAGGCCCAGTGTTTCTTATTTCGAGGACTGGTCTCAAACTGAGGTACTTTGTGGCCTCTAGAGCTTCTTAGAGAGTTTCTCAGGTTTTACTCTCTACTCCCAGGAAAATGAGGCTTTCTACCAACAGCAAAGATGGAATCTTTTCTCCGAGTAGATTTCACAGACTTCAAATCTAGGATACCATGTGAATTAGGGGAGGTTTTTGTTGACTCTGCTGACTTTATTTTTCCCTCTTGGCAGATTCGTTGCATTGTAAATACTTTGCACACATGTATTCTGAAGTACACATGTAATTTGTGCTTCAAAATGAATGTGTCCAACATTTATCTTACTGACTTATTTACTGAAGTGAGAATCAGAAATGGAATCACCACGGCCAACTCTTGGAGGAATCATGACCCAGATGGAGGAGTCACTCTTTTCCTCCTTTGGACAATTCCTTTTTTCCTACCATCCAGGCACATCTGTTGTGGTACCTAAAGTAGTGGCCCCCCCAAAAGCTATGTTCAAATCTTAGCCCCCAGTACCTGCCAATATGACCTTGTTTGAAAAAAGCGTCTTTGCAGATGTAATTAAGGATCTCAAGATACGATTATTGTGGATTAACTGAGTAGACTATAAATCCAGAGACATGTGTCTTTATAAGAGACAGAAGAGGAGAAGACATAGATACAGAGGAGAAGGCAAAGTGAAGATCCATGGGAAGATGGAGGCATGGACTGGATTTGTGCTTCCACAAGCTAAGGAACACCTGATACCCCCAGAAGCAAGAAGAGACAAGGAAGAATCCCTCTCTCAAGATCTCCAGAAGGAACCAATCCTGCCAACATCTCCATTTCAGACACCTGCTTTCAGAACTGTGAGGGAATGAGTTCCTGTTGTTTTCAGCCACTAAGTTATGGTAATTTGTTCTGGCTGCCGCGGGAACTTAGGACACCTGTGCTCTCAGAAGCACTCTTATCACTATTGACTCTTGGGAAACCTGTTTTATTCATTTACTTTGCACTTACCATAGACCAGGCTCTGAGAGCATGCCTACCAATACAGGATGTCAGTGAATTTGAGGGGTTATACTCCGGGAATGAAGGAAAAGAGAAATGGGCCTATAATAGCCTTAATTAGCTGCATCAGACACCTGCCGATGCCTAAGCTAACCTGTGCCTTCATACCTCTGTGCCTTTCCTATGGAAGGATTTCTCAGCCTTGGCACTACTGATGTTTGGGAAAGATAAATTTTTTGTCTTGGGACTGTTCTGTGCATTGTAGGACACTTAGCAGCATCCATGGCCTTTACCCACTAGGCACCAGTAGCAAGTCTATTCTTCTCTGTTGTGACCATCAAAAATGTATTCAGACCTTGCCAAATATGTATCACCTGGGGGAGCAAGGCTGCCCTTGGTTGAGAACCACTGACCAATGACATTTCTCTAGCTGGAATTCCCTCCCACCATTGACCAGCTGGCAAGCTCTTGAAGCCTTTCTTGATTCTCAAAGCTTGGTGCCTCTTCTTCATTCTTGTGGCACTTTGTGAGTGTCAACTTGATTGGATTGAAGGATGCAAAGTATTGATCCTGGATGTCCCTGGGAGGGTGTTTCCAAAGGAGATTAACATTTGAGTCAGTGGGCTGGGGAAGGCAGACCCACCCTTAATCTGGTGGGTGCTGTTTAATCAGCTGCCAGCAAATATAAAGCAGGCAGAAAAAACGTGAAAAGGCCTAGCCTCCCAGCCTACATTTTTCTCCTGTGCTGGATGCTTCCTGCCCTCAAACATTGGACTCCAAGTTCTTCAGTGTTGAGACTCGGACTGGTTCTCCTTGCTCCTCAAGCTTGCAGGCAGCCTATTGTGGGACCTTGTGATCATGTAAGTTAATACTTAATAAATTTTCATATATATATATCCTATTAGTTCTATCTCTCTAGAGAATCCTGACTAATACAGCAACGGTGTTACTTTCTACTTCTTTTTGTCTGCATCTCTGCCTTCCTGCAGAACCAGAAGTTTTGCAAAAAGAGAAGTGTGTCTTTGCATTTCTGTCTTTGCATTAAAAAACTTAATGTTTGTTGTGATAAGTATGAAAGACCTACCAGAATCACACTGTGAGGCCCAAAAGGAGACAGATGTTCAAGACCCAGCTACTGAGCACTTCATTACTAGAAAGGGCTTCGTCTCCACACCTCAGTGTAGCCTCCTGAGGCACTGGACTGGGTCTTATGTGGACCACAAAGGCTTCCTTTGTGCCCCTGGCCTGAGGCCAGCAATTTGAGCAGCTTGGGCAGTTTGTGAGATCCCTTTTCCCCTAGCCAGCATTCCCCAAGCTTGTTCTGTGGCTCAGTAGCCCCTTGAGATGGTCCTTATAAAAAAGGATGTTCATGGTTGTAGACATTTAAAGGAACTTGCTTCCTAGATTTCCCCTCAGAAATTTACACTGTATATTAGTGAAGAGTAAAGATTAAGATATTTGTTTCACATTACTTAGATCAATTTTCTAAACTTATTGGACTGTGAAACCTAAAGCACCTAAGAAATTTGTATGTCATAATATAAATCTTAGGAAATGTTAACTTATATCCACACCCTAATCTGATCTGTCAAAAGCAGCAATCATACACTGACCCACATTGTTCTTAGATTTAAACTAACATCTAGAAATCAAGAGATTTTACATAAAAAAAAGTGTTCTGAGGCTTTAAATTCTTTTGTATTTGGTATGAATTGGCCGGAACTGAGTGGTGTCTGCTAAGCTGAAATGAGAAGTGTTCTCCAGGTCATCCAAATCCCCACCATTCCCTTTTAGTTATCTCCTGACAGGTGCCTCTTATTACATACTATACTCCCATTTTTTTTTTTAATTTATTTTTTATTTTTTTGCTGTAAGTAGAGGAGTACTGCTGTCTTGGAAATGGAGATAGAGGCTTGGAGGCTGTGTTTCAAGAAACAAGGAGAGCAGGCATTTGAGTTTCTTATACCTGGGCAACATCACTGTTTACACTGGGATTTGCCTGCTTTCTGAAGAGAAAGATAAAATGGGAAAAAAGCTCCAGGCGAAGCTCATCAAGGGAAATAAAAGACCCCTTTACTCCACGGCCTGAAGCTGCACATCTCAGCTTTCAGAATTCCCACCAGAAGTGGGCTGCTCTTCCACTTTCTTGGAGGAGACTCTTTGTAGAGCCTCCCCTAAATAGAGAATCCCTATTCCCCAAAGTGAGGGATCTTTGGGGCTGGTATAATTACATGGCTGGATATAAGGAGGGGGCCTTCCTTCTTGCTGGATTGGATGGTGCAGGCACAAATCAAGAGATTGGAAAGTGTAGGTTGTGTTGAGCACATTTGTGGCACAACCCATGGAGAAGCTCTGATAAATTTGTAAATTTGCTTGACTGTAGTAATCATTTTACTCCATATATGTGTATGAAAACATCATGTTGTACACCATAAATATATACAATAATAAAATAAAGAGAAATTGTTACATAGGTCTAGGGGAGATGAGATAAGGATTTGGCAATAAACACAGGAGAGAGCAAAGGGAGACACAGTTCATAACATTCCACGGGATTGGAAAGATGTTCTTAGATACTCCTTTCTGATACCTAAAACTTACAGATTCATTCACATTAAGGTGCAATGACAATTTGAGAACTACAAAGACTTAAGCCTAAGAAAACGTCTCTAATGGAGGAGTAGCAGGCACCGGAAAGAGAGAAAGAGTGTGGGGGGCGAGTGGGGTGGGAGGGGAACCTTAAATGTAGACTCACCTTTCATGTTCCTCTGGCCTGACTGAGGGACTAGGTGACACAGATTCTGTGTTTTCAGGCCAGCTGGGCATCTGGCCTTGGGAATCAAGGACAATGATAATGCATTCTTCCTAATTTCAGCTTCGGGAAATTGTTCACTTTCCCATGAAAGAGTTAATGTGGCTCCTCAATGCAACCATGCAATTAAAATGTCATTCAGACACTTGGCTCCAGGTTTTAAAGGGCCTCCAATAAGACCTTGTGGGCCCTTTAGGGAATGAGATAGCATTGTTATTGGTGTGAAAGGAGGGTGAGGGAGCATAGGGTCATGGTCTACCCAGGGAAGATAAATCTTCCTGTGCTGAGCAGAGGCCTGGCCATTTCCCTGTGATGTGGACTTTATATACAGGATCTGACTGGAGATTCATTAAACCGTTCCCATTTTAGCCACCCGTGCCCATGAAGGCAGATCTGTGCAATCTCATATTCCAGGAAGTCAATGTAACATCGCAGGCCAGTGGAACTGACTGGTCTGACAGGAACACACAAACAACCAGGACAGGGCTGCACCCCGCATCCCTCTGCTGTGTTTATTTAGGAGTGGAGCTCCATTAAGTGCTCTGTGATGGCCTTCTGATAACACCCCCACCTTTGGAGGGCCAGCCAGAACTGGCTGTCTGCCCTCAAATGTGACAGCTGACATTTTTGGATACACTTAAGGATGGGCTTGTTCACCACAGTGCAGAGGACAGAAACCACACGTTCTGAAGTTACAGCCCCTCTAGCTCACTATTAGGGTGTTCGGTTTATGTGGCAGGTCTCTTTCTCCTGTGAGAATATTGTAAAACTTGATGCTAAGGACTGGGGATTGAAGGGAGCAGGGTTTTGGCAAACATTTATTGAATGTGTAATAAAAAATCACATGATAAAATGTATGGACTTTATTAATAGTGTAAACTTTGAGGGATGTGGAGGTGAGGCAGAGACCCCAAATTCTTACCATCTTAAACTGTGATTCTTAGGAGCCAAGTATCTGAAGCTTTGAAGAGTGAATTGTAGTTTTAAAGGCCTTCTTCCTAAGTTGTATTCCTGTTGGTTCCCTCCGAGCTTCCCAATATTTTCCCCACCCTAATGTCATCATCGTGCCTTTATTCATCTTCCCAGTCTCCTATCCTGCTATCTTTGTTTTGTTTTTTTTATTTTTTTATTTTTTAAATTTTTATTAATTTACCTAATATTACCTGTGTACCTGCGCTGGTAAAAGGGATACTGTAGTAAACAACCCAGAAAATTCCTTGCTTTTGTGGAGTTGAAATTCTGAGGCAGGGCAGGAAGAGAGACAGGTCACGTATAAATAATTAGTCAATGAAGATGAGTTTTGAGAGTGATGAATGCTGTGGAGAAAATGAAACAGTGATATGAAAGGGAGTAGTGGTAGAGAGGATGCCTGATTTAAGTTGGGTGGTCAGGGAAGGCATCTCTGAGGAGGTGACACTGAGCTGAGATGGGAATGGTAAGAGGGAGCCATGTGGCTTGGAGGTAGACGGTCCATTTGGAGAGGAGCGAGTACCTCAGGCAGGGAAGTGTTTAGATTGGTTGAGAAACACTGGAGGTGTGGAAGTCAGGGAAGGTGTGAGCCTAGGGGGCATGGAGGAGGTAAGGTCAAGAAACTAGGGGGAGCCAAGGGTGCTCAGGGCTGGAAAAGTCATGGTTAAGGGATTGAATTTTATTCAAAATACAAAGGGAAGCCATTTAACAGGTATGATCAGATGCACATCAAATCAATACTGTGTCTCCGATCTTTTTAGGGCCCAGTTCAAATGTAGCCTGAGCTGTGAAACATTTGTAGGCAAACTGAACAACTCTTGGAATGACTGTTGCCTGGTTGGAGGACCTGGTCTTCCCATCCCATTGCCTGTGAGCTCTGGCAGGGTGGGGATCATACCCTGATTAGCTCTGCTGCTCAGCAGTGCTTTGCACATATTGCCCAGTCAATAAATGTCTACTGCATTGACCTTAATTACAAGCTTCTGGAGGTTAGTAGCGTTTGCCCAATTTATTTTGTAAAATTCCAAAGGGCCCTTAAGAAAAGTCCTTTGATGGTGAATTGGGCTCTTGAAGCAGCGTTATTAATGGATCTTCACACAGGTGGCTCCTACCAAATCGGGAGCTAATTAGGGTTAACTCAACCAAAAGAATTTATTCAAATTACTTCCCTTGGTCAATTAGTTTCCTGCGGATGATTTTAGCATGTTTCTTAAATGTGTCAGTGTTCAGGCAATGAATTCAAGATTAAAAGCCCAGACTCCGTGTTGTAGGTCCCAGAAATAACGTACATTTTAATGGCTGCTTCCCCAACTTCAAAATTAAACATATTGCATTCTTGGGAGTACGATTTCAGCTTCTTTACATTTATGACACAAATGGAGCCATTCGCCCTCACTTCAGTCTATAAAGGCAAGACTCATTAGAAGGAGGAAATTTCCTTTATCATGAGTAGGCCACACTCACATGATAAAAAATGTCTCCACTTCTCCCACCTCCTTCTTCAAACTTCAATTCTCATTTTAAGCATTCCCACATAGACTATTTATCTTCCACATTTTCCCAACTCTCAATGGCACCATTATATCCTTTATTTGGAATCATAAAACTTTGAGAATAAAAAAGAAGCAAATTAATCCTCCCAGGAGGGAAAAGGAAGACGGGTCCTGCCAACTTTTAAATTGTAGGACTGGACTGGCCTGGAAACACAGTTTTCTTTTTCAACAACTTAGCTGGTGGGGGGAAATGAATGGTTATGACAGAGAATCCTGAAATAAAATGCAGAATTATGCAAACGTGTTAAAAACTGACATCTTGAAATAAAAACTGTTGAAAGCCTGAGGAATAAACAATGCAGGCTGGAAAGGGAACCTTTCGAAGCTCCAAATGGGATACTCTGCTTTTATTATTCACAGTGGAAAAATAACCTCCATCATGATGTGAAAACCACAATTTCCTTGATTTGTGGATCATGCCAGCTTAAAAAGCATTCAGGGAAGAAGTGCGGCTGGGAGAGTTGAACGCTGTCCGAAGAGGCAGGGACTGAGTGTCCAGGATCCTGTCGTGGACGCTGGCTTGCTCCATCCAATTGCATAAGTCACTTAACCTTCTGATGACTTCTTTCCCATCATCAGGCTGGAATTAAGGAGTTGGCCTTTCCTCTGGGGCCCAGGATCTGGATTTCCTAACTGCCAATTGGATAACATGTTTTGCCTTGCAATTTGCTCTAAGGAGTCTCAAGGTTGTTGTGAAAACAAACGATAAAAGTCAGTTAACAAGCCGGCTGCCACCAGAACAGCCAATGAGAAATCGCAAGGCCACAGAGTGCCTCAAAGTGAATCTCCAGGTTCGGGGTTCTGGAAATAGATTCTACAACTAGTAAAGCCTTTATTTTATTTTACTTTTAAAATTACTTTTAAATTGGATCATACAGTCCCTGGATAATTGGTGAATATTGTGTTCTCATAAAGTAAAATGAAAATCATTGAGGTGAGAAACAGTATACATGCACAATAGTAAAGTCTGATGAATCTTGGGGATAATCTGGTCGAGCACTTTCACTTTGCAGGGGAGGAAATTGTAGATGCAGAAAGTTTAAATGACCTACCCAAGCTTCTGGAGCTATAGATCCAGTGGATGCTGTCAGCTTTGAAACATAATTGTGACTGTGATTTAATTGCTCCGATAAGTTGACGGAGAATCTTCCAAGAGGACTGATAATCCTGGAATTTTTAAAGGACAGTCAATTTGATAGTGAGCCAGAGAGATCCCTATACAATATTGGATAATGTCTTTCATTATGAAAGAAGTGTTTAAATCTCAAAGGAAGCGTCTTTTAGAAAAACGAGAAAGGCATAGATGTTGACTGCAATGTTTAAATTGCAATAATGTTTAAGTTTAATCTAAATTTTCCATTCTTTCCTTCCTCCCTTCTTCTATCCCTTTCCTCCCTCCCTCCTTCCTTCTTTCCTCTTTTTCTTTCTTTCTTCCCACATTTGTTTTTTAATTTGAAGGAAAGTTCTGGAGAGAAATTAGAGTAAATCTAGGCCATGGTGACCTAGCATTGAGAGAAAAAGCGAGAAAGTGAAGAGAGTCACATGGTGGAGAGGAAAAAGCTCCCTGTGATTTACTTTGACTTGCTAATTTTCAGAAGGAAATTAATAAAATTGATTCCAGCAAAAACTCTAAGTGGACAAATAGAAGAAAAACAGATTGAGAATTGTGAATATTTAGGGCAGAGAGAAAGTTCTTAGAGAAATCTTTCCCTTAGGGAGAAATAAATATTTAGGAGAAATCACTAACTCTAAGGGTCGTTAAAGCACAGATCACTCATAGGATGGGAGCAAACCCCCCACCAACTATTAATTCCAATTCCTAGACTTGGTGGCAGTGACATGATTAGTTATTGTGGGTTCTGGAAGAAAGCAGGACCTTTGGCAATAAAGCCTTGGAAATATGTATTTTTAAGTACTATAAAAGATGTGAAAAGCAACTTTTCTTTTCATCCTGGGGACTAGAAATAATACACCTGCAAGGACAGATGGATGGCATAATGTTGACATTCAATGGGGCATTAAACATTTTGCACCACGTTTGTGGGGTTTTCCTGTCATTAATTCTAGGTAAAATAAACTTCTAAAAAACGTTTTGTTGTGTTTTTGGATCGCGTTTATTTTCCACCAACTTGCTTTTCTTTGCCTTTTCTCCTGCCAGTTTTTTGTGTCCATTATGTTTTCTTGTGTCCATCATGCTCTTGGCTAATTTCCTAGCTGGCCTCCCTCAAGCTATGAGGCCTTTCTTTTTCCTTCCCCTCTTCCCCTGGCGTCCTTTCTTTCAGTCCTGCGGCACGTGTTCAGGCCTATGGCAGGGTCAGATGCGGTTGGTTCCGCTGGCCGGAGTCACTGTGGTTTGCCTGTGGCGCCCTGGGATTGGCAGGGTCTTGGAAAGACTGTCCAGGGCCTGCAAAGATTGAGGCCACCTGAATCTCTCTGTTACGAGGGTATCCATTCTATAATTGATTGTGATGGCAAGGCCTTGCCTTTCTTCCTAGTTGAATGTGTGGACATCCACCTTCATCTTTTCTGCCTCCTTTTAAAAAGTCTCTTTTCTCATAAGCAGCACACACATTTTCTTTTTAAATCGGGTCAAATTTACAGCTAAGGGAGGAAGGATGGTGTTTTGGAAAGAGCGAAGGAATGGGAATCAGAATACCTGTGTCTTTGCTGTTCTGCCACTCACAGAGTGCCTATGGGACATCGGTGAAGCCACTGAACCCTCTGATGTTCAGTTTTCGGAATGGGATATTCTCCTGAGACATATAACATAACCAAACTCTCCCTTGGCCTCCAAGCATGATAGAATAGGGAAGTAAGAGAGTGCAGCAAGAATGGAGCTAAGCAGGACACAGTCATGATTAAATGGAACTGAAACTCCAAGGGGTAAAATGTACCCTGATGGTCTAAGGCCAGTGGCTTATAAAGTATGGTTCAGGGACTAGCTCTATGGGGCTCCTTGGAGCTTTTGTGAAACATCTATCTATTCACTCAGTCAATGACTATGGGACACTTACTATGTGCCAGGCTCTGTCCTAGGTGCTTGGCACATAGCAGTAAACAGAAAAGACACATCCCTGGTGTCATGGGACATGAGGATTAATATTAATAAGTAAAGAGCCTTTCAGATAATTAATATTTTAGGGGGTGATAGTGCCAAGGAAAAAGTCAAGCATGATAAAGGGAGTAAGACATGATTGCTTTATACAATGTGGTTGGAGAAGGTCTCCCTTAGGAGGTGGCATTGGAACAGAGAACCAAATGAAGAGGAGAGATCTTTGTTACTGTCTAGGGAAGGAGCATTCCGGATTGGGAGAACAGCTAGTGCAAAGGCCTTGAGGTCACAGGTAACTCTGAGGAATAGCAAACAAGACCAGTGTGGCTGGTGCAGAGAGGGTGGGACTCCGGGGCTCTACTACCACATCTGTGACTGTGTCCACAGGCTTAGAGTTGGGTTAGAGTCTGGAAGATAAAGAGGTACCCCAGTTATTTCTCTTTAGGGTCAATAATTGACCCTAAAGCCTGGTGACTGGGTGAAGGTTGGTGGATCTTCTAACTCTGGATCCTCTGAGTCCCTTAGGCCAGTCATTGGGCGTTCTATTGAAGATGGATCATCTATGATCTTAATAGTCTGTGTTAGCTTCACTGGAATCTTGTTTTGGTGTTTGGGGAACAATCTTCCCCTCAATTACAGAGAATTTACCATCATCACTGTTGGCTATCACTGTGGACACTGGGCCATTTCCTTGGTTTCAGGTCTGTTCAAATCAGCATTGGGGCAATGAAGATGTGTTCCCTTTTCACACCCAGTACAGATGCTCGCACTGAATTTAAGGAACACTCAAGTAGTCACTTGGACACTGAAATCCACTGAGAAATGTGTGTCAAGGTTACTTAACTGAATTGATCCAACCAATCCTATATAATTGTGGACCTTTCCGGCTTGTGATGGTGGCTAACTGAATGGTGCCTATTGAACTGGGAAGTAGGTTGAGCAGCTCCATGACTTTCTCCACTTCACAAACGACTCTGCGGGTGTGGTATTTTATCCTCATATCTTTGTTAAGACCTTTTCCAGCCCCAGGAAAAGATCCCTTTTAATTCCTGGACCCAAATAACCAGGCCTTGGGGAAAAAGTATTGTTTGTTGCATTAAGAACATTAAAGATCAGAATTCAATAGGCCCCTCACTGGCTGGTTAAAGATAGGGTCATCTTAGCTACCCTTCACAAAGACAAACTTCTGGAAAAGAGGTGTCCACTTTCATCTGAGTGGTCTTGTTCTCATGGACCCCCATGATAGAGGCCAGACTGCTTAGTGAACAAACAAATGTCTCGTGACTTCTCATGCAGAAAATGTTTCCCAGATGCACAGCCATCCCTCTGCTCCCTGAGGTTGCTTTTGCAGCTGTGATGTCAGCTGTGGGCTTTGATTCACAAGGCTTCTCGGCCAGGAGTCTCACCTCTCTGCTGTCAGCAAACCCCACGGTCCTTCAGGCCCAGCTCAACCCTTCTACCTTCCATGAAGATGCCTCAGATATTTCTCTTCCCTGCCTCTTTGGAAGCCCTGGAGCAGTCCCTGGCTGCACCCACCACTTTGAACTCACAATATGGTCCTTTACATGTTCCCTCTCCCTCTCTTGGATCGAAGTATCTTATAGTGGGAATTCCAAGTTTGTCTTGCATGACCAACCATCAGACCTTTTCCCTAGTCATCATTTCTTGAAGCTGTGTCATTTACTTTTGGGTGTTCCCAGTACCAGCATGGTGACACATCATAGCTGATCCTCAAGTATATGCTGCCAACATGAGTATAATGAGCTAAATGAATTTAGGTCTAGCACAGACGGTATGTCCAGCACAGGGTTTATCACTATGTTATGAAGAGCTAGTACAAAGAAACCAAAATGCTATCAGCATACCAAGAGGTGCATGTATAAAAGATAAGGTGAAGTAATTCAAAGCTGTTAGATTAGTAAGCAATCTGTAGCTTTACCAGCTATAATAAAGTAAAATGAACATGCCCTTTGCTTGAAATTATGCATGCAATGCTGGCAGCAGCATACACTGGTGCTTGTGATTGCATGTTGGTAGTGTGTATTATGTCATAATACATTCACACGCTTTGACACAATGATCTTGTGTCTGGGAATTTAAAACAATGAAATAAAAAATAAGGATTAAAAACTAAAGATTTTTTTAATGGCTCTGCTTTTTATAATCATAAAACGAAGCTGCAAACTCCATATCCAATAACAAAGGGTCAGATAAAATTTGATACATATATATTCGATGGAATACTATACAGCCCTTATGAAAAGCATTTATGGGGCCAGGCACAGTGGCTCACACTTGTAATTCCAGCACTTTGGGAGGCTGAGGCAGGAGAGTTGTTTAAGACCAAGAGTTCAACACCAGCCTGGGCAACATAGCAGGATCCTATATCTAAAAATTTTTTTTGAAAGATTAGCTGGCATGGTAGCACATGCCTGTAGTCCTAGTTACTCAGGAAGTTGAGGCAGGAGGATTGCTTGAGCCTGGAGTTCCAGACTGCAGTGAGCTATGATTGTGTCACTGCCGTCCAGCAGCCTGGGCAACAGAATGAGATCCTGTCTCAAAAAAAGCATTTATGGAAGTTTTGTATAAATTGAACTGTAGTTTTAAATATAATGTCTAATGATAAATCAGCAGAATATTTTCATTATTCAGTATCTGTACTGACTAGAGGGAGGAGGGCTGAGTTAGAATTAGAAGAGCTAAATTCAATGGTTGAGGCCATTTGTTTGGCTTCTATTTTTTACCCTTCCTTATCCTTGTATTTTTCATCTACAAAATGGGCAAGAAGATATTTATGTCCTAGGATGAGATATGTGTGCAAAATCCAGGGTCTGAACATGAAGGACATTCTCAAAGAATGGAGATATTATTATTAGCAAAGTTTACTACATGGATAATCCAGTCCAGGAGCCAAAACTCTGACAAATAGCTCAGGATGAGTGGAAGAAAATGGGCTTTGATGTCTCTCGTGACTGCTGTGGGAATTTTAGGAGGAACAATTTGCCAAGAAGATGCGGCAGGATTTGGGAGGATTTGGGAGGATGGGGAGTGGTGTGCAGAGAAAGTTGTAGGAAGGAGGGTTGGCCCAGCTTGGGGAATGAGGCAGGAATCTGTATGGGTTGTGGGGAAAGGAATGGGCTGGCTCAGTTAGTGGAGAGGGGTGTTTATGTTAGAGAGTGGTGCAATAGTTGAGGTGGGCAAGATTCTAAAGTTCTTTGTCTGCATCCATATTTTAAAGGAAACATCCTCAAGTGAAGATGAATATTTATGTGGTAAGGTAATTCTTGGAAGAAGGCAGAAGCCTCTGAAGCTTACTGATGGAATGGAGGGAGTCAACAAACTCAGACCTAATTCTTTGCATCCCTTTGTATCCCAACACCTTGTCAGGAAATAATCCAGTGTCAATCATTTGCATGTTAGTGTGAATTCAAATCTAGTCATTCCTATTTTCAATAATCATCAAAAACTCATTAAAGATTTATTTGAAGTATTCGCATTTTGAATCTCATTGTTTACTATAGAATGAAATACATTATTTTATGTGACAGGAATTCCAAGCAATAGAGACTGTGGAAAGAGGCGCACATTTAGTGCTAACATTGGATATATAAATTGTCAATAACTCTGTCTGCATATAATCCCACCCCAACATAAATTTATCAGTTTGCTTAGTTGCTACTTAATTTATTCAATCATCTATTCATCCATCCATCCATCCACCCATCCATCCATCCACTTATTCAGCAATATTTTACAAGCATGCACCTTGTGCAGTGCTAGGCAGTGGGATTATAGAAATGACTGTGATATAGTCTATTCTTGAGGGTCTCAGTGGAAAATTATGCTTGAAAAAAGACCTCTTGGAATACTTTGCAAGATATTTTCTGGGTGGAATTAACGAGATGAAAGAGAGTGAAACATTAAGAGTATTCATGGGCATCTCTTGTCTAGAGTTTTTGAGCGCAATAGATAGCCATGAGCCAGCTTGCATAGTCCTCCAAGTCAGATATTATGTGTAAGGCTCCTCAACATTTGGTCCCCAATCCATTCCTAGCCTCACCTCCTGCCCCTCCTCACCACTGTGTAATTCCCATTCAGGTTTTCCTGAACCAGCTTTTGCTCCTAAGCATGCTAACATTTTCTCATCTGTGCTTTTGTGAACATGCTACCTATGTATTCTCACTCTGGAAAATTCCTCTTCAATCTCTCCTCATCTTACTTCTCTTTCCCAATCCCATTATCATCCCATTTTCTCTCAGAAGCCTTCCTGGTCCTTCCCAGGTAGAACAAGCCATTATCTCATCTGCATTCAAGAGCACTTTAGAGGTTCCCGTGACCATGGCATAAAATAGCAGACTTGGGGTGAAATGGGAAGCATGTGTGATTCCAAGGGTGACAGAGTTGACCCTGAATCCTGGCTCCAGTCTCACAGACTGCTTGACCTAGGTCTGGTTATTCTTCGTCTCTAAATTCTTGCCTTTCTGATCTGTAGAGTGGGTAACCAGTAATCGCCCACTGAGTTACTGTGGGGATAACGGAGGTGCTGTGAAGAGAGAAGCAGGCCTCTGCCTTGCCCATGCGAATGCTCTTGCTCACCTGGCTCTCCCATTGTTAGTCTTGGTGTCTCTGGTTCCATTATGGTGCTGCAACTGCCTGGAGAACAGAGACCACTGATGACCACGTTTGCATTTCTGTTGGCATCCAGCACATGCTTGCTTCTGAGAAGCAATACAGCATTGTGGCCAGGATCAGGGATGCTGACACTAGACTGCCTGGGCGATGCCTGATGCTACCATTTCCTAACTTTCTGGACTTGGGGAAATTATTTGCTCTCTCTGTGACTTGGTCTTCTTGTCTGTCAAATGGGGATAATAATAGTTCCTGCCTCATCAAGATGTTATGAGGTTTACATAAGAGCTTGGCCATGGTAACCCCTCATTAAGGTTGGCTATTATTAGTAGGTGCTCAAGAACTGTTTATTGAAAGGCCAATGAATAGATTTTAGTGTGTGATAGTTTCAGGAAGTCTGGCTAACATGAAGGTGTTTATTTGGTTCGGAATGCCTGTTTCTTGACCTACCTATAATTAGTTTCTATTACTAGGTTATTATTAAGTTGAGAGGAATTACTTTCCTGTGATGGTCAATGTCCTAAAATACTGCATGTTAAATGCTACTGATGCTTCTAACATCAAAGTCGAAATTATTTTGTGGGTTTTAGTAATATGGATGAGTTCTAAGGTGAGTAGTTGGTTAAAAGTAGAGGTTTTCCTATAAAGCAGTGACCAGAAATATCTGGCCGTGGTCTCTGGGGAATGTTTGAAAACATTCTTTTCAAGTCTTAATTCTTCTATTCTAAAAGAATTTATGCTGCTGGTCTTTTGTGGGGGAAATTCAACTCTATGGTTAAACCCCTGAGAAAGAGGCCTGTCTTATTTTCTTGTATCCCGTTTAACTTCCAGAACAATTCTGGGCCTATTGCCTTGACCAACAAAGACCTGTACATTAACTGTTTAAAAAAGTGAAGTGTTTTCATCTTCCTAACCTAAAACTCACCCTCTGAAATTTTCATGTGATAATCTCTGGACCGTAAAGAAAGCATTATCAATAATTTATTTATGTTTTTTATTTTTGATTATGAGATTTTTAAAAATGCGAAACATTTTTTTTTTTTTTTT
>NW_016810801.1:143043-148922 GCF_001698545.2 Rhinopithecus bieti | reverse complement strand
AAAAAAAAAAAAAAAAAAAAAAAAAAAAGTACCTCCACCCCTCCCTCACTTCCCGCCCTTCCTCCTTTCCTCCTCTCCTTTCTTTTTCCCTCCCACAACTTCTTCAAATCCTCTCTGGCTTCTCTATCTTACCGAGTGGCGAGGTTCTCTGGTTACTCTCAGACTATGGTACCCTGTGCTTCTTCTTCGATGTACTTATACTTGTACTTCAATAATTAATTCTTCACCTAGTTGTTTAATGTCTGTCACTGGCTAAAATGTAAGCCCTGCAATCACAGGGCTATCTCTATATATTCAGCCTGAATGGAGTTCTCCTAGTCCAGCAAACTAGCCCCACAAAAAGTGTTTGTTAAAAGAATGAAAGAATGAGCACTTACTTTGTATCCCACATTGGGGGAGGTCAGAATAAGGGAAGAGGAGTAAATGATGAAAGATAGTAACATTTCCATGCAGCACCAGGGCTTCCTAATTATATACTTTCCGTGCAGTGGGTGGTAGTGAGACAGTAAGCATGCTTCATTGAACGCCAAAGACTATTCTGCAGGAATGTTCTAAAAGACACACTCTGCATTGGACGGGAGGTCATGTTTGATGAATGTTAAGGTCCCTTACAATGTGAACATTTGTTCATTAGTTTATTTGCTTATTCATTCAGTGACTCTGTTAGGCAATCATTGCTGCCACAAGCATTTACTGAACACTGTCCTAGTTGCTAGTGGCATAATTGTGAATAAGAGCTGATCATCTAGTAGAAAAAAATACTAGCTGCCATGTACCAAGTACCTCTCATGACTCAGACAGTGTTGATGCATTATCGCTGGTCTTCACAATGATCCTGTAGGTTTTTATAATGTTGCTGTGAATGAGAAAACAGACTCAGGGAGGTTAAGTGACCTGGATAAGATCACGCAGCTAGAAGGTAGCAGAACTAGGGCTTAATGATTTTAGAATTCCATGCAAATAAAACACAGTGCAACTACAGAGTGGGCAGCATGTTTCTGAAACTTTGAGAGTTAATAAAGAAACCTGTTCAGGTATCTGTGCAAAATTTGCCTTTTAAAATGCTGCACTGATGCACAGACCCCAACTTCTACACTTAAGGAGGCATCTCTGTAGATGGGAAGAAATGCGGACATGCTATAGCTGGGATGCGTCCCTCAGATGGCTTCATGGAGAGGTCACATGGACATACCCTGATAGGAAGCAGAAAAATCCTCACAGATGGGTGAGGATTAAGGAGAGAGAGCTTTCCAGGTAAAGAAAAATAAACATATAAACCTTTTATTTTGAAGAAGAAAGGGTTCTATGTTGCTTTTTGATGCTATACTGAACATTCACCATATCTTTCCTCATCCCCACTTTAGTGACAATATTGAATGATAATATTCCCTCTGGCTGCACACGAAGAACATTTTAGAAGAGGGTAAAGTGCATTTAGACAACTGTTACCTATCATGATTGAAAACTGGATTAAAAAAAATAGCCAGCAATTAGAGAATTTTTTCACCATCGAAGCCCAAATAGGGTTGTGTGGCAGCCTACGCATGGGTTGAGTGTAAGGAGCTCTGGGTTCTGGTACCAATGTGTCCTAGCTGTGGGATCTGGGTGTCTTAGTTTGTTTAAGCTGCTATAACAAAATACCATGAATTGAGTGGCTTATAAACATCAGACATTTATTTTTTGGTGTCTGGATGCTGGGAAGTCCAAGATTAAGATGCAAGGAGGCTCTGTGTCTGGTGAGGGCCAGTTTCCTGGTTTATGGATAGCACCTTGTCACTGCAGTGGCAGAAGGGGCAAGGCAGTGCTCTGGGACCTCATTTGTAAAGACATTAAACCCATTCATGAAGGCCGAGCCCTCATGACTTAATCATTTCCTGAAGATCCCACCTACTAATACCATCACCTTGGGGCGCAGGTTTTGAACATACCAATTTTGGGGGAACACAAACATTCAGGCCATAGCACTTTTTCACATTCTATAATTTTTCTGTGTCTTTGCTCCTTATTCTCAAAGTAAATGGGCTGGGGTGGACCAAATCAGAGGATTTCGACTATGCTCTGAGAAGCTATAGCAATTCTGGGAAAATGCTTTGTGGAGCAATGTGAAGTCTGAGGGGGATGCCGAGGTGGAGAAGATCTGTTTCCCCCGTGTCTGCTTTAATCCAAATAGTTCTGCTCTTGTGTACATTCTCCATTGGCATCCTGCTTAAGATTTTATTTGAACAAAGGTTCCTCTTCTTTAAAAGGGATGTACTGGGCTCCAGGCGCTATGGTACCTCCAAGGCTTCTTCCACTAACTCTGTGTTTGGCTAAGGCTTTTATACTGCCCTTTACAGTCACTTCAGTGATTTTAGAGACGTGCAGGCCTGCTCACAAAGTGCTGAGAACTGGGATTTGGCTTTGGGTCAGGAATCCTGGTGCTATCAGTGTGGGCTGGGGTTGGAGCCACAGGGCCTTCCAGAGAGTGTGACTTTCTGGAAAGATGTGGAGGAAATTTAGCAAGTCATTAAGGAAACGACTGGTGAGCAGTTCGTGATCTGTGGCCAGCATTGGCTTATTTGCATGACGGATGGTTGAAACAGGATCCTACCTGTAGCTTCTCCTCCAAAGGCTCCAAGCCAGCCCCTCTGCAGTCTGTTGTGACTCAAAAGCTTCAAGTTCTCCATGCATCCCAAATTGCTGGGACAACTACACATGGGGTGGGCCAGAGACTGAGGGCATCAAAGAAAAAAGGATAGACCCAAAGAAAGATGTCCTTTGTGGTTTTCCTGTCTGACAGATGGAAGTCTGGAACGTGCTGTGCTAAACTCCATGTAAAGCAGAATCACTGAATATAGCTCAGTGGTTGGGCTGTGTGACTCTAGACAAACTACTAAACTCTTCTGCGATTCCAATTCCTCACTATAAAACAAGGAAAATTGTTGTATGCACTTCACAAGATGGTTTCAAATTTTACGTGATAGAACACTGATATGGCACTTAGCATAGAGCCTGCTATAAAGAAAAGCAGTTTTTCTTTTCCTCCATTATTTGGTTCTCTGGGACTTCACTCTTTATTCAATTAAAATGGTGATAAAATAAAGACAATAAGTGAAGGTGTCACTGGCTTTTGTGCCTGAGGGACAGTGGCTATATGTGAGTATATGTGCATGCTGGTGCATGTCCTGTGTGCTCAGATATTATTACATAGGAATCATAGAAATAGATATGTTTGAATTTAGGCTGTATAGGGTTGTGTCTTTTCCAACTAGGACAAAGAGATAAGAAAATCCTTTCAGTCAGGACACACCAAGCACTGCTCACTTATTTATTTAAGGAATCCTTGCATGTCTTCTCCATGTCAGCCCTCAGACCAATGGCTGAGGATGCACACAAGTTTCATAACTTAGTGGAGATGACTGGAACAACTGGATGAATGCTCATTCACCCCTTCATTCAACAAACACGTATCCAATGTCTATTTTATGTCTGGGATTGTTCTAGATGTTGCTAGAGATTGAAAGAAAAGAAAAAGACTGGGTCTTTGCCCTGGAGAAACTTATCTCCTGCTAAGAGGAGGAGTAATTTGTAGCAGCAATAGTTATAGCACTACCAGCAGCTCATGGAGAGCTTTCCTGATTCAGGCTTTATGCTTATTTGACCCATTTGGTCCTTACAAGTGGTCCTTCTGCATAAAAAGGCTGTTTCCAAGGCTGACTTGACAGCTGTAATGTCAGAAATACAAAAGACTAGTAAATTTCAAATGAGACTATCATTCAAATTTTGTTTTAAATACATTAAACAAAGTCGAATTCACCAGGCCCACTAGTCATCCATGTTTCTTATCTGGCTTCATTTCCAGTTCCATAAAATGGAGAAGACTGTCCACAATTATGTAGATGAAGAACCTGAAGTTCACAGGGATTTTATGTCACTTGCCCCAAAGTAGCACTGAGCTTTCTTGGCAGAGCTGAGGATCGAGGCAGGGGGCATAGGCAGCAGCAATTTAGGGGCTTCCAGGAGGAGCCTGGCCTCTTACAGCCTCACTTAGAGAAAATGATACTCCCTGACCGATCGTATTCTTGTTTTCCCACTTCTATCCTCAGGAGCAATTCTGAATCTCTTTAGAGTCATCTCTCTTTGGTGGCCAATAACCCTTTTTTCTGGTGACTGTTTCCGTTTCGATCTCCTCTATCCCAGCTGCCTTCTCGGCTATGGCTCAATAGATCATTTCTCTCCCAGCCTTATCCATTTAGATAGAGTCTTTCTATCCCACTGTGTCTATTTTTTAGTTTCCAAAAGCTCTATGTGCTAGAATTTTAATACTGGAGCCTGTTTCCCGGTTGGGCCTTGTCTCGGCTAGCCAATGATATCATGTTTCTTTTAAACACATGGCCGGTGGTTTCATTCTCTTCCACATTTGGATGCTGTTTATGGCTTCTGTGAGGGAAAGGTTAATTTCCCTTCTTGGTGTCTGATTTTCTTCAAAGACATAAATAGCTGGCTTGGTTTAGTAGGAGTCAGATGTCTTTGTGTTGACCTAAGCTCTCAGAGCCTCTGAATAATGCTCAATAGTGCTTGACCAATAATTTGGTAAGCATGTTTTGCAGTGATGGCTCATATTTATTTTGGCATTCAGGTCCTATTGTGCCTACCTCTGTCAAAATCTTTTGTGTCTGCTCTCTTCTCCCCATCCCCACAATTCCTTTCCCCATTCAGGATTCTGTGCCTCTCTCAGGCAATCACTATGGCCTTCTAAACGATCTAGCTGCCATTCTTTCCCTGTGTCCCTCCATCTCACCCATTTATGCAAGGTGAATCTTCTCGAAGCACAACGCTGATCCTATCACATATCTGCTCAGAAACCATTCATGACTTCCCATTCCTTACAACATAAAGTCCAAATTTTTATATAGGTCCTCAGTTCAACCTTGAGCTTTCTGTGAGCCTTTGTTAGTCTCTAAGTCAAGCAGAATATCTGGGAACTTCATCAAGTCCTCTAAGAAGTAGTTTCCTTAACTGGTAGTTTCTTGCCAATATGGTTATGGTATTCTCTCCGCCTAGGATATTTTTCGTCTTTTCCTACATCTGTCCAGAGCCTTGGTGTCCTTCAAGACTCTGCTCAATCCCATCCCCTCCAGCTGGTGCACACCCATCTTCCCCAGGCCGCCCCCACATCTCTGTGTCATTGTTGTTTGTGGCTGCAGTGATGTTTACCAGCTAACTGGTTTCTGATCATTTCATCCATGAGCCACAAAATCGACCAAATATATTATCTCTTAGGTTGGTCTGACTATCAAAGTTGACTTTAGATTATAAACTGGCTATTTTATACTTAAAGCTGACACAAACTTTTCCACCTAGACCCTTTTAGGCTGGAGACCAGTAAAAGATTGTGGTAAGTGAGGTAGGTATCTCAGCAAAGCTTTACTTCCTCTGGCCTAAGCCTGATCAAGGGATGCCTGTGCAAGCACATAAGGCTCAGACCCTCACACACCTCCACCAGCTCATCCAAACTCTGGCTGCACTCACAGTCTGGGGCTGGACTACCCTACAGGCTGAACTAGGCATTTGGAAACACAGTTTCAGGCCGGGCATGGTGGCTCATGCCTGTAATCCCAGCACTTTGGGAGGCTGAGTTGGGCAGATCACCAGAGCTCAGGAGTTCAAGACCAGCCTGACCAACATGGAGAAACCCCGTCTCTGCTAAACATACACAATTAGCCGGGCGTAGTGGTGCATGCCTGTAATCCCAGCTACTTGGGAGGCTGAGGCAGGAGAATTGCTTGAACCCAGGAGGCAGAGGTTGTGGTGAGCCGAGATCGTGCCATTGCACTCTAGCCTGGGCAACAAGAGCGAAACTCTGTCTCAAAAAAAAAAAAAACAAAAAAAAGAAAAAG
>NW_016810801.1:126603-142653 GCF_001698545.2 Rhinopithecus bieti | reverse complement strand
AAAAAAAAAAAAAAAAAAAAAAAAAAGAAAAGAAAACACAATTTCTGTCCCATGGGGCTCTTCTGAATTTACTGGCAGCCGCTTTGGCTCTTTCACATTGTTGCCATCAAGCCGTGTCCTGGGCATGCTCCTTCCCTCATTGCACCTGGTGTCCATCTTCACATCCCTCCGCTCCCCAAGTGCTGCCACCATGCTGGGGGCCTTCCGTGTTTACACGTGTGAGCTGTTGCACTCCTTGTTCTCTCGTTTCCTTGCTCTTCTCACCTCTTTCCCCTCCAAGCCACTTCATTCACCCACTTTGGTGGCTACACCCTGGACTTGGTCATATTCTGGAACTTGTCCACCTTGGAAGTCATAAAATTCACACCTCCCACTCTCTGACCACAACCTTCCTCTCCTTCCAACTCCTTTCCTTGCTTACTCCCAACTTTCTGGTTCTTCAGTTGGAACCTCAGGTTCCTGGACCTTCTTCCTTGTCCTACACTATCTGCTACTCTTGTCTTTACTCTAGTCCCTGTTTAGACAGATCCCATTGTTTGTCACTTCAGCAATTCTCTTCACTTTAATGCCATGGCTCTGCAGTCTTCCTGTCACATGTATATCACAAACTAACCACAGGCAATTCTAATCATCTGCTTTATCTGCATCCCTAGCTAGGACGTTGAATTCCATCAAGGGAAAATCTATTCCAGCCTACAGGTCAAGATCACTATAAATTAATGCATTTAAATTAAGGCCCCTCAAGAGATTCCTTGATGCTGGCCAGAAACTAAATGCTGCTTCACTTTTCAGGTTTCTTGTCTGTTCTCCAGTAGATATTTTTAACATTCTTCTCTCTTTTTAAACCTCCACCTCCACCTGTAGTCATGCTTATCACATTAAAAAA
The DNA here is from genome assembly GCF_001698545.2 of Rhinopithecus bieti. NCBI lineage: Eukaryota > Metazoa > Chordata > Mammalia > Primates > Cercopithecidae > Rhinopithecus > Rhinopithecus bieti. Next base: position 141,767 of record NW_016810801.1, on the reverse strand, counting down.
AATCATCTCCATTTTCTGTTTTGAAGCCTATAAACTAGCATGCATCTTTGCCTTTCTTTTCCTCTTTAAAATATTCTCATCCAGCTTTTCTGACCCTCTCGTGACCTTTCTGTTTCATGTATTTCTTCTCTGATGCTTTTGTTGACAACCCATTTACTTGACTGGTGCTTCCTATCAGCATGTAAAAATATTCATTTATTTCCCATTATTTAAAAATACAGCATTTTTTTTTTTATAATTTCTTAACTCTATGTGTCCCTCTACCTACCACCCTCATCCCATCTGTCAAGGATGTGGAATCAGACCCTGGAGGAACTGGAGGAAGTTCCATTTGAATTGAGCATGTGATGCTGGGGTAGAGGATGGAGAATGATGCTTAGTAATTATCAGTTAAACTGCATTAAATGAACAGAGGTTTATAAGGGGCCAATATTTTGTTGAGTAAATATGCCAAATATTTGGTAGCTATTCAGAAATACGACAGCATCATTGCTTTCAAAGAACAGATCATCTAGTTGGAGAAAGGAGTTATCAACCCTTGAAAAGGTGGCAACACAGGGGAGATGCTAACTGTCCTGACTCAATCTTGAATATGTGTCCTGGATCTGATCCTTTCTTACTACCTCTCACTCACTATGATAGTTTAATTCAGTATCTTCCTTCCCTGCATTATTTTATTAGTTCCACTGGTTGATCTCCCTGCTGATATTCTTTCCTCACTTTGCGAATTTGGCTTTTAAAATACAATCATGTGTCACTTAACCACTGAGATACCTTCTGAGAAATGTGTCATTAGGTGATTTCATTATTGTTCAAACATCACAGAGTGTACTTACACACACCTAGATGGTATAGTGATATGGTTTGGCTGTGTCCCCACCCAAATCTCATCTTGAACCATAGTCCCCATAATCCCCATGTCATGAGAGGGACCCAGTGGGAAGTAATTGAATCATGGGGGCAGTTACCCCCATCCTGTTCTCATGATAGTGAGTTCTCATGAGATCTGATGATTTTATAATGGACTTTTCCCCCTTTGGCTAGGCACTTATCTCTCCTGCCACCATGTAAAGAAGGACGTGTTTGTGTCCCCTTCTTCCATGTCTGTAAGTTTCCCGAGGCCTCCCCAGCCATGTGGAACTGAGGTCAATTAAACCTCTTTCATTTATAAATTACCCAGTCTTGGGTGTTTCTTCATAGCAATGTGAGAACAGACTAATATATATAGCCTACCACACACCTAGGCTACAAACCTGCACAACTTGTGATTTTTGTATCTTAATATCTTAATATATCTAAATATAGAAATAGTATAGTAAAAATATGGTATAAAGGATTTTAAATCCTAGTGGATGCTCGGCTTAATAACTGGGTGATGGGATGACCTGTGTAGCAAACAACCGTGGCACACATTTACCTACTTAACAAACTTGTATATCCTGCTCATGTACCCCTGAACTTAAAAGCTGGAAAAAAATTGTTTGAGGGAATTTTCATTACCGATATAGCAAAGTAGATGTGAATATAGTCAAATAAACATTTTGTTTCACAGTTGTTTACACTGTTTAGCAATGACCTCTTTATATATGTGTGTATATATACACATATGTGTGTGTGTGTGTATGTGTGTGTGTGTGTGTATATATATATATATAATATATACACGAGAGAGAGAGAGAGGAGAGAGAGAGAGAGAGAGAGAGAAGAGAGAGAGAGAGAGAGAGAGACGGAATCTTGCTCTGTCGCCCAGGCTGGAGTGCAGTGGCATGATCTCAGTTCACTTCAAGCTCTGCCTCCTGGGTTCACGCCATTCTCCTGCCTCATCCGTCTGAGTAGCTGGGACTACAGGCGCACGTCACCACGCCCGGCTGATTTTTTGTACTTTTTTCAGTAGAGACAAGGTGTCACCATGTTAGCCAGGATGGTCTCTATCTCCTGACCTCGTGATCTGCCCGCCTCAGCCTCCCAAAGTGCTGGGATTACAGGCGTGAGCCACCGTGCCTGGCCTATTTTTATGTAATTCATAGTGTTACAATATAAGAAAAAAATAGTTAGTTAAATTATCTGCCAAATTATCTATGAGATACTGTAATTTTTATTATTTTCTTTTATAAATGAGTTATTCATTACAGTATTCTGAAATTGTTAATTTTGTTAACAAATTTTACTGTATAAATTATAAATGTCAATTAGACTAACCCCCCCCCCAAATAAAAAGACAGCTGTGTACATGATGAACAACTGTAACACCAAAGGGTTAAACTTAAGGGTGATGTTAATTCTGTGTTAAATCATCAACTTTGAAAATTTTATGTCTTCAAATCATTGAGAGGAATGCAGTTTAGTAAAATCTTACAAAAAAGAGCAAATTAAAAAAAAATTTTAAAGAGATACCTATTCAGGACATTTACCATGAATTAAGCTTACAGGGCTAGAAGTTGCACTGAATGAGTCAGTAAGTGAGTGGTGAGTGAATGTGAAGGCCTAGGATATTACTATACACTACTGCAGACTTTATAAATACTGACACTTAGCCTATGCTACATTTATTAAAAATATTTTCTGGCCAGACATGGTGGCTCATGCCTGTAATCCCAGCACTTTGGGAGGCTGAGGCAGGCAGATCGCTTGAGGTCAGGAGGTTCAGACCAGCCTGGCCGATATGGTGAAATCCTATCTCTACTAAAAATACAAAAATTAGCTGGGCATGGTGGTGCATGCCTGTAATGCTGGCTACTCAGGAGGCTGAGGCAGGATAATTGCTTCAACCTGGGACGTGGAGGTTCAAGCTAGAGTGCAGTAAGCCAAGATCACACTGCTGCATTCGACCTGGGTAACAGAGTGAGACTCTGTCTCAAACAAATTTTTTAAAAAATTTCTTCAATAACAAATTAATCTTAGCTTATTGTAACTTGTTACTGTATGAACTTTTAATTTCTTAAAAAAAAATTCTGACACTTTTGTAACAAAACTTAGCTTATAACAGAAAACATCGCACAGCTGTACAAAATATTTTATTTCCTTATTAAATAAGCTTTTCTCTTTTTTTACTTTTAAAATTACTTAAAAAAATTTTTTTGGTTAAAAAGTAAGACACTAATACCCACATTAACCTAGGCCTACACAGGGTTAAGATCATTCATATCACTGTATTCCACTCCACATCTTGTCCCACTAGAAGGTCTTTGGGGTAGCAACATTCATGGAAGTGTCATCTCCTATGATAACAAGGCCTTCTTCTGGAATACCTCCTCCAGGACCTGTCTAAGGCTGTTTTACAGATAACTTTTTTTTTTTTTGAAAGTAGAAGAAGTATATTTTAAAGTAACAAGAAAAACTGTAATATAGTAAATACAGAAACCAGAAACTTGGTTGCTTATTATTCAAGAATTATGTACTGTACATATATTTTTATTTTTTTTAATTTTTCCACGACAGAGTTTTACTCTTGTCACCAAGGCTGGAGTACAGTGGCGTGATCTCGGCTCACTGCAACCTCTGCCTCCTGGCTTCAAGTGATTCTCCTGCCTCAGCCTCCAGAGTAGCTGGGATTACAAGCACCTGCCACCATACCCAGCTAATTTTTATTTGTATTTTTAGAAGAGATGGAGTTTTACTATGTTGGCCAGGCTGGTCTTGAACTCCTGACCTCAGGCAATCCACCCACCTCAGCCTCCCAAAGTGCTGGGATTACAGTCGTGAGCCACTGCACCTGGCCCATATTTGTATGTGCTATACTTTTATGTGACTGGCAGCTCTGTAGGTTTTTTTTATACCAGCGTCACCAAATACACCCAAGTGATGACATTACAAGAGCTACAATGTCACTAGGCAATAAGAATTTTTCAACTCCATTATAAATTTCAGACCATCATATATGTGCTCCATCATTTTCCAAAACATTGTTATACAGTGCATGATTGTATATTAGGTCCTGACTTCAATCTGGTCTGATATGGTTTGGTTCTGTGTCCCTGCCCAAATCTCATCTTGTAGCTCCCATAATTCCCACATGTTATGGGAGGGACTCACTGGGAGATAATTGAATCATGGGGGCGAGTCTTTCCCTTGCTGCTTTTGTGATAGAAACTGGGTCTCATGAGATATGATGGTTTTAAAAATGGGAGTTTCTCTGCACAAGCTCTCTCTTTGTCTGCTACCATCCATGTAAGATGTGACTTGCTCCTCCTTGCCTTCTGCCATGATTGTGAGGTCTCCCCAGCCACATGGAACTGTGAGTCCAATTAAATCTCTTTCTTTTGTAAATTTCTCAGTGTCAGGTATGTCTTTATCAGCAGCATGAAATGGACTAATACAGTAAATTGGTACCAGTAAAAGATACCTGAAAATGTGGAAGCGACATTGGGACTGGGCAACAGACACGTTGGAACAGCTTGGAGGGCACAGAAGAAGACAGGAAAATGTGGGAAAGTTTGGAACTCCATAGAGACTTGTTGAATGGCTTTGACCAAAATGCTGATAATGACATGGACAATGAAATCCAGGCTGAGGTGGTCTCAGATGGAGATGAGGAACTTGTTGGGAACTGGAGCAAAGGTGACTCTTGTCATGTGTTAGCAAAGAGACTGGAGGCATTTTGCCCCTGCCTTAGAGATTTGTGGAACTTTGAACTTGAAAGAGATGATTTAGGGTATCTGGTGGAAGAAATTTCTAAGCAGCAAAGCATTCAAGAGGTGATTTGGGTGCTGTTGAAGGCATTCAGTTTTAAAAAGGAAACAGAGCATAAAAGTTCAGAAAATTTGCAGCCTGCTGATGCAGAAGAGAAAAATCCATTTTTTTTTGAGAAAATTCAAGCCAACTGCATAAATTTGCATAAGTAGCAAGGAGCCTAATGTGAATCCCCAAGACCATGGGGCAAATGTCTCTAGGCCACGTCAGAGACCTTGATGGCAGCCCCTCCCATCACAGGTCCGGAGACCCAGTAGGAAAAAGTGGTTTTGTGGGCTGTGCCCAGGGTTCCTGTGCTGTGTGCAGCCTAAGGACTTGGTGACCTGTGTCCCAGCCACTCAGGCCATGGCTGAAAGGGGCCAACGCGGAACTCAGGCTGTTACTTTAGAGGGTGGAAGCCCCAAGTCTTGGCAGATTCCACATGGTGTTGAGCCTGTGAGTGCACAGAACTCAAAAACTGAGGTTTTGGGAACCTCCTCCCAGATTTCAGAAGATACATGGAAATGCCTGGATGGCCAGGCAGAATTTTGCTGTAGGGGGCAGGTACTCGTGGAGAACCTCTGCTAGGGCAGTGCAGAAGGGAAATGTGGACCCCACACAGATTCCCTACTGGGGCACTGCCAAGTAGAAATGTGAGAAGAGGGCCACTGTCCTCCAGACCCCAGAATAGTAGATCCACCAACAGTCTGCACCATGTGACTGGAAAAGCCACAGACAATGCCAGCCCAGGAAAGCAGCCAGGAGGGGGAGTATACCCTGCAAAGCCACAGGGGCAGAGCTGCCCAACACCATGGAAACCCACCTCCTGCATCAGCGTGACCTGGATGTGAGACATGGAGTCAAAGGAGATCATCTTGGAGCTTTAAGATTTGACTGCCCTACTGGATTTCAGACTTGCATGGGGCCTGCAGCCCCTTTGTTTTGGCCAATTTCTCCCATTTGGAATGACTGCATTTACCCACTGTCTGCACCCTGTTGTGTCTAGGAAGTAACTAACTTGCTTTTGATTTTATAGGCTCATAGGTGGAAAGGATTTGCCTTGTCTTGGATGAGCCTTTGAACTGTGGACTTTTGAGTTAATGCTGAAATGAGTTGAGACTTTAGGGTACTGTTAGGAAAGCATGATTGGTTTTGGAATGTGAAGACATAAGATTTGGGAGGGGCCAGGGGCTGAAGGATACGGTTTGGCTCTGTGTAAGATGTGACTTTCTCCCCGTTGCCTTCTGGCATGATTGTGAAGCCTCTCCAGCCACATGGAACTGTGAGTCCAGTTGAAGCTCTTTCTTTTGTAAATTACCCGGTCTCAGGTATGTCTTTATCAGCAGCATGAAAATGGACTAATACATGCCCCAAACACCCCCCATGGATGCCAGTCTTTGTCACAGTACAAGTCAAATCCTAGCTGTGATCTGCACCCGGCACTGACCTTCTGATATCTGTTGGCCTCTATCTTACTCACTTTGCTCCAGCCCCACAGACCTCCCTGCTGCTGCTTCGATGCATCAAGTAGCCTCCTGCCTCAGGGACTTTGTACTCACTACCATTTCTACCTGGCAGGCTATTTCTCTAAATATCTCCTTGGCTGCTCTTTGATTTCTTTTAGGTCTCTGCTCAAATGTCACCATATCCAGGAGTCCTTCCCTGATAACACTATGTAGAAAATGATGCCCTACTCTCCCCCTTATCCCTCATCACCTAACCTTCTTTTATTTCTCCTCTAGCACTTATCACCATCCAGCAAGTGATTATTTTTTTCATTTATATATTTTCTTGTCTTTCCATTATAACAGAAACTTCACGAGGGCAGGATCTTGGTCTGGTTTGTTCCTTAATGCATCTTCAGACCCTCACACATAATAATCACCCAATAAATGGTGAGTAAGTCAATAACGGATGACAAAAAAGAACCTAGCTCCAACCTGCTCTGTGTGTGTACTCATTAATTCGGCAGATATTTATCAAGCAACTACTGTGTTAGTTGATACTTGCTAACTAATATCTTTGAGGAGCTATGCAATGAGTAAGCCACAGAAACAATCTGAGTGTTTCACTGACAACCAAAGCAGACCAAGATGACGCAGATGTCTTTGGTTCAAAATCCTTGGCTTGGTGTCCTCATTCCAGATCCCAAACCCCGGGGCTGGTTAAAGCTAAATCACTTACAAGCGGCAGATTGTGGAGTGAGCACTCAGGTCCTCCTGATCTACTTGGTGCAAACAGAGGCTGGAAAGGACATTAAAACAACCTAGACCGAGGCCCTCACTTTACAAATGGGGAAACTGAGGTTCAAGAGGGAGGAAGTTGCCTCAAATGAGCAAGAATCCCTGGGTTCTGGCTCTCAGGCTGGGTGGGGGTCTTTCCACTGCACCACACTGCCTCTCCTTGCCACTCCCTCCCTTGCTCCCCTCCTTACAATGTCCTCCTTTTCTTCTTGACAGTCAGTACCTTGTTAGGGATCCGGGCAATGTGAGCTATGAAAAGCAACTTTATAGCTCTGTGCTGTTATGATCATATTTTGGGGGGCGGGGTGGCAAGAGCAGGCAGGAAGGAGCCAAGAAGGCTTGCCTGCATGACTGCTCTGTATTTTAATGGGATCCCTGCTGGTCACACCCTCTCCCAGGCTCCCACACCCCGAGGGCCACATCGCGGTCACTGGGCAGTCAGGGAAATGAAAACAGTAATCTTAGAGTCTAGAGCAGAGCAGAAGGCAAGACCCTCTCCACTGCCCCCACCCAGGGGCTCAGACAAGGCAGCAAAGGAGAGGAAGAAAGAGAGCAAGAGCAGCAGGGACCGTCTGAAAGGAGAGATAGAGAAATTTGTTTTTTCTCAGAAGCCCACAGTAAAAGCCTGTCACCCACACAAGGGTAGTGGTAGCTGCTGGTCTGTGGCTAAGTGGTAAAACAAATAGGAGAAGCATGAAAAGGAACCTACTCTGTGACAAGCTTAACTCAGATACTTATAAAATGTTTATCCTCAAAACTGCTAGAGGTAGGGCTTAAGAAAGCTGCGTTACAGGAAGAAATTGATGATCATTCAGGGAAAAAATATCACTATAGAGCCCAAATCAATACTATTGTAGCACTTATTGAACACCAAGTGTCAGCCACTGTGCTCATGCCTTACACACATATCGAATTTCACCCTTCAGTGCTGTAAGGGAAAGGTACTGTTATTAACCCCGTATTATGAATGAGGATATAAAAACTCAGACAAGTTAATAGTTTGCCTCAAGTCACACAGATAGGAAAGGCTGGCACCAGAAGTTCAATCTGATGATGTGACTTTGGATGCCATTCTACCTTCTGTAGCAATATTGCTGTATTCCAGGCACTGGGAATAAAGGATGGACAGTAAACAAGACTAACACAGCTCCTGTCCTTCAAGATGAAAAACTCTGCTAAAATAACGAGCTTCTAGGTGGCAAAACTGAGGCTTCATTTTAAAATGAAGACAGCTTGACTCCCATGTTTGTGTGTTCCCCATTTTGCTGGGTTACTTCAACCCTGCGCAACACAGACCTGCTTGTGCACCACTGGACCAGAAGCCACCCATGCACGGTCCAGTCACACTGACCCGCAGACACTCCCCAGCATGTCTCTACACTTGCATACTCTCTTCCCTCTGCCTGACAGAGCCTCCCATCCTTCCCATCCCACCTCCTGCTGGAAATGTTCCAGGATCACCAGAACCCTGGGTGATTGTCCCAAGACTAGCTTGACCCTAGCTAGGAACACGGCCAAGACATTCTTTCAGAGAGTGGGAGAGGCAGAGTATTTGGGTACATCTGCTCGCAGATGGGTAGATGTGATGATGAGTGTGTGTGGAAGTGCTTTTTTGATTATTTCTATTTTCTCAGTGAAATAAGGTGTAAGTACATCATTTGAGCATAATGAGAGAGATGGAAGGTTTGGGGTTTTCAGAAGGGAGAAGCAGGCATGGTAGGTTGTTTAGGACAGTAGAAGGATGGACACCAGAGAGAAATGTCATAGGTGTGCCAGGAACATCACAGACATGCTTGGGAATGGCTGTCATACACTTCGAGTGGGACCCATCGCCATGGTTTGTGTTTTTCCCTGGTCACCTTCAACTTCCCAGGTGCAAGGCAGAATTCAGTCTAGCTGGGGCTTGGGTTTTTCCAGGTGACTATAACAGAGGTCAGGAGAGCAAAGAGGCTGAAGACTTCTGACTTAGCCTATGGAGTTTAAGTTAGGCTAGAAGGCTAGATGGGAACTGAGGAAACTGCAAAGAATCACTGGAGAATGGACACTCGAGACAGTGAGGTGAGCCGTGGGGAGGCAGAAGGCAGGAGGAAATTGAGACTAGAAAGAGCTATGGCAATTGGTCAGGATAGGGTCTCAAGTGCAACCCTGGAGGGATGTCTGAGGTAGATGGAAGACAAGATCTTGGAGGAGAAGAAACTAGGGAACAGAGAGACATTATCAGAAGGATTATTTGTGGGGATAACTGACAAGAATTATGACAGTAATGCTGGGAAAAGAAACAGCAAGCCAGAAGCCAATCTCATGAAGAAATGGTTGGGAAGGGGAAAGAGTAGTCCCAGGGGTCTCCACATGGTGGGGTGGGGGTGGTGTGTGCTGATGATGTACGTTTCCAGGCAATGGTGGAGTATGGGGGAAGACAAAGAGACAATGATTTGAAGTAACAGTAAGGAACGAACAGGACACCTACTCCTCTTTTAGCCCTAGAGGGTTCAGTAGAGAAACTACACCCTTGAGCAGAGAAGCAATGCAGTGTCCTTAGGGAAGAGTCAGGCCTTAGTTAGAGCAAAAGATGTATGGAATGTTCAGAGAAGAAGCACAATTATAGGGGATCCTGCTGATGACAGACTGTGGCTTGTGTTGAGCTTTGTAGACCTAAATTCTAGTACAGTGTCTGACCTGGGCTGGCACTCAAATTATGGTGGAAGGAAGAATGGGGAGGATTACAGACCTCTTGAGCTTTCCTGAGCTTCATATCTTCAACCTCCAGCTCATCACTTACTGGATGGATGAGGGAATAAATGAATAAATGGAGGCCTATGAGCTGGCTCAGGTGGAGCTAAAGACATGTGATAGTCTGTCTGCTTCTACTTAAGGTGGGCTTGTCAAACACAATTTTTCCTACCTGACTTGTTCAAGGTTCTTTATATTGTAGCCCATTCCAACCTATCTTTTCTTGTTTCCTATCATTTCCAAATTCAGATTATCTACCAGACAGTTTGGGTTCCTAGCTGTCCCATTAAAACACCATACTCATTCCTGACTCTCAGCCTTAGCTTAGGAATTTCCTTCTGCTAGACTAGCCTATTGCAGTCTTGTTTCCCCAGCCAGCTCTCTCCTGTCCTTCAAGGCCATGGCAAGTCAAACTCGCCCATGAAACCTTCCTTGATGTGAAAACCTGCCCTTCTCAGATTTTCTGCAGCTCTTATAAAATGTACCACATACTACAGAGTGAGCTATGTCTTGTCTTTTATTAATTGTTATTTTAGAAAGAAGATTAACCATGCTTTTCCAGGTAAACATTATGTTTCTTAAGGGAGGGAGTATGTCTTCTATTTTGGACACTTCCTTTCTTGCAGTCTCTTTCCCTTTGCCAAGCTCAGCATTCTGCAGACTCTCTTAACTGTGGGTTGTTTGAGCAGCTTCTGTTAGCTCCATCTTCATCCTCTGATTACCCTAAGGCTACCGATTTCCTCTTTGCCTTGGCTTCCTTACCACTACAGTGTGCTGGTTCTCCTTCTACCTTTTGTTGGCTGGCTGGTCTGACTTCTTTAATATAGGGTTTACATAGTTTAGTTCAGGGTTCTTTTCTTTTCTTGCTTTGTACTTTCCCCAGAATGTCATAGGCATTCTGAAATCTTTACCAGTTACCTTTATGCAGCAACTTCAGAAATCGTCTTTCGACAGACCAGAGTTACTTCTGTAATTATGAACTAAATGAACATTTCTACATGGATGGCCTAGGTGATTCCTCCAATTCAACACACTTAAAATCAAACTCTCTATAATATTCATATATTNATAATATAAATTTATATTATACAGTTAGAATATAAATTTAATATTTATATGTATATAAATGTATACAAATATAAATATATGTCCATATACATATGTCTATATATACACATGTATAGACATATATGTATATATGTCTATATATGCATATAGACATATATGCATACACTTTTGTATATATCCATGTATATATTTTTGATATTAGTTCTTCATCCCAAGGCTTTTATTTCTATTAAAGATGCTGTCCTGCTTAGAACACTGGAAACCTCTTAGCTTTCTTGTGGCCTATGGGGCAAAATTTACATTCTTTGTCAAGATGCATAAGAATTGTCATGATTTGGTCCCCATTTGTCTTTCCAGCTTCACTTTCCTGACTACACAACTTAGCATCCAACTACACTTGAACTTCTCCAAGTTTCCCGAATATGACATTCAAGTTCATGTCTTCATGTTCTTGTACATGCTGTTCCTTATGCCCAGATGACGTTCCTTCCATCTCCACCTAGGGAAACGTTTACTTCCAGCTCCAACTTTGCCTTACCTCTGGGGCACCTGCTTTCCAGAATTTCACACTGCCACATTCACAGTTGCTTTGTGTGCTGTTATTAGGCTACATGGAATATGAGCTCTTTGTTTATATCTTGTAGCATAGTATCTGGCAATAATAAGTGCTCATTAAATGTACTTTGGATAAATGAGCAAATGAATACAGTTGACCCTTGAACAACACTGAGGTTAGTGGCACTAACCACCTCCCACGTGGTTAAAAATTCATGTGTAACTTTTTACTCCCTAAAAAATTAACTACTATAATAGTAGCCTACTGTTGACTGGAAGCCTTATGGATAACATAAACCACTGATTAACACATACTTTATATGTTATATGTGTTATATACTGTATTATTATAATAAAGTAAGCTAGATAAAATGCTATTAAGGAAAGCATAAAGAAAATAACATACATTTACAATACTGTACTGTATTTATTGATATTATAAAGTTTATGTCTCTGTTTACAAGATGAATCATCTGTCTGGAATGGCAGGCAACCATAGCTACAGACCTCAATCTATGGTATATATCAAGCAATTCAAATTTTTCTTGTAATGTCATGACTTTTCTCTGATTTTTGGTAGCACTTCCAGCATCCCTAGTAGCACTTAGTATGTGTCCTGTGGTGTTTTTCAAGGTTTATGGTATTGCACTAAACACGATGAAAAATACGTGGGAACTGAGCTTCACATTTTACCGCCATATGCAACTTACTGGAGAGATGAACTGCTCACGTGGAGATGATTAGTGTCACATGGGGTTTCAAGTGGGTACTTAAACACCTGAGCTCATCACAATAGCAACAGGAGGTGGCTGCAAAATTATCACCGTAGTACAATATGGACTACAGTTAATTCTATGCAGTTATGTTTTAATACTGCATCTTTACATTTGCTTACATTTCTCTTGACTGCAAATAGTACCATACACTGTCTCTGTGTGTGTACTTTTAATAATATATTTGTGTATATTTTCAGGTAGTAAATGATAAACTAGTGTCTACATATATTTTATACATTCATGATATACTTAATTTTTCTTATTTTTTCTACATTTCTAGGCTGTGGTTTATCTGTGACTTTTAAAAAAATTGTGGCAACTCTCCAAAATATTTTTCAACATACTTATTGAAAAAAATCCGCATATAAGTGGAACATGCAGTTCAAACCCATGTTGTTCAATGTACATTGTACATTCTTCCAGCCCCAGTCTTCAAACTCCAGGTTCAGATTAGACTTTCTCCTATCCTTTGCTTCCTGTTGCCTCTGGCTCTTTGATTTTAAATCATACTGAAAATTCTCCCTCCAGTTCCTTGTCTTCATGTCTAGACAATTATAATAAAAACAAAATATCCATATCTCTGCTTCCACTTCCCATTCTGCTTTCTTTGTCTGTGCACAGCAGATTCCTGAGATAGTACCAGCTTTGCTAAGGCCACTCACTGCTAAACACAAAATCCACCTGTAGCTCCCCTTTTCTCACAGAACAAATTCCCGAGTCCTGCCTTTAAGATGTTCTATGATTTGGAAGCTAACTGCTCCTCTACCACCCTAGAACTCTTGAATAAGACTTGTGTCTCAAAAATACTTCCTTTACACTACAGCAATTTTTTTTTTTAATCTGGATATTTATTGGGCATATACCATTGGAGATTTTACCATTTTTTTTTTCTTAATCTTAAAAACAACATTTTGAATGGGATACTATTCTCCCTAATGTTTTACATGAGGAATCTAATTCTCAGATAATTTAAGTAACTTGTCCAAGATTGTACCCACTTTATGGATTTTACAGTTCCTGACTGGCACCCTTTTGGAGAGGTTAGTTTTTCTTATGTATATGTCTTACTCATTCACCTCGAGTTCTTTGAGTATAAGCGTCATTATTAACTAACTCAGTCCCACTGATTTATGGAAGAAAGATTAGGTACTCATGGCTGATGTACTGTGAGGAGCTAGTAGGCCAGCCTCTGGGGCCATTAGCTAACCATGAGTTCAAAATGAACATCCTTAAGGCTGTCTTTACAATTTTATACAAAATTAAATGATATGCAAAATTAAATGATAAGAAGAGATCTTGGGCCTGGTGAGGTGGCTCATGCCTGTAATCCCAGCACTTTGGGAGGCCAAGGTGGGTGGATCATCTGCGGGGTTAGGAGTTCAAGACCAGCCTGACCAACATGACGAAAACCTGTCTCTACTAAAACTACAAAATTAGCCAGGTGTGGTGACGCACGCCTGTAATCCTCGCTACTAGGGAGGCTGAGGCAGGAGAATTGCTGGAACCCTGGAGGCGGAGGTTGCAGCGAGCCAAGATCACGCCATTGCACTCCAGCCTGGGCAACATGAGCGAAACTCATTCTCAAAAAAGAGATCTTGAAATAACTGTGGCAGCTAAATGAAAATTGCTGGGCTGCCTTGTTCACCATCATTAATTACTCATCATTTCCCACGATCTGGGCTTTTGTATACTTTCTCAGGTGGTGCAACCTGATGACTGATCCACCTGATTATCCCTCTGAACATTTGAGATTTATTAGGTGCCGGCCAGTCTTTCAGCTACAGTTTAATTGTGTTAACTGCAAATGCAGTTAATTGTGCCACCTTTGGGGAAGAATTTCACAGCTACCTTTGGGGGAGGGTGGTAAGCTCCTTATGAAAGTAGTATGTGCTGAAACTCTCATGAGAAAACCCAGATTCTCTGATTTTTGTGAGGCTTGACTATGTCCATCTTTTTTTTAATTTATTTTTTATGGCTCTTTATCAAGGCAACTGGTAGCTGCTTGCCTGCTGCAATTCAATTTTGGGAATATTAGCGAGTTGCAAGTCAGGTTACTTTCTGTAATAATGGCTGTCAAAATTAATACCCATTGCCTCCCACGAAACACAGTGGTACCTGTTGTCCTGACGTGATTTGCTCATGCTTAGAACTCTTCATCCTCTCTCACATCCAGGATCCTTGCCTGATCCTGGTCTCCTTAGGAAGGTTTCAAATGCCCTTTCCTGCTTCCAGCCTTAGCTTGACTCCCGCCTGTAGTCACTCTTGGTCAGCACATAATAAATCACTTTAACCTGTTTCTAAAACAAGGTCAGATTGTGCTGTAACTTTTAAAAAGGCATTTAAAAATCTCGATTTAGGTGCAATTCTCATGGTAGACTTTATGGCCAGAAAAAGGACAGTGAGAGGATTTCTGGGGGGAGATGTGTGTTTATTGCGAGAAATGAGTAGGCAGGGAAGGGAGGGGAGGGAATATCCTCTTGCTTGGCTGAAGAATCTGTGCAATGTTTGAGTGGGCCTCTACGCCATAAACATTGAGGGCATTTAACGTATCAAACGCAAATAAAAATGACACGCAGATGGCTCACTTCTGAGGCAGCCTTGTGCAGTTTTGGGAATCCTCCATCACTGCGGTTTTCCGAAATATTGTAAGTATATATTCCCGCTTAAGCTCGCTGTTTTCCTCTCCATGCATTGCCTTTCAGCCAGAAACTGTCCAGGCCGGCCTGAAGACTCAGGTCCTATCAGCGAAATCAAAGGCCAGCCCCCAGCTCAAGAGTCATTTAGGATTTTCTGTGGTGCAATTAAGCGTGTGCAGCGCCCCACAGCCACCGAGGCGCTGTTTATTCAGCGAAAGTGCTCTGTAATTTATTTAAAATAATCCATCTTTCACAAATAAAGGGGCCATTGATGGTCCCCCAACTGCAGACCTCTGCTGAAAGGCCCCCTCTTGATGGTCTGTTTTGCTGGTCACAGCTAAATACCTGACAAAAGTGATTCAGGCTTTTAAAATTTTGCCTTTCTCTTAAGTCTCACTTTTTTTTTTTCAAATGAGATTTTACTAAACCTGCTTGTTTTCTTTTACACTGGTAATCAGATGAGGCTCTCTTTCCTCCCCCACACACCC
>NW_016810801.1:83173-123353 GCF_001698545.2 Rhinopithecus bieti | reverse complement strand
TAAAAAAAAAAAGCAGATTGGCTATTAAAAATGATTAATGCCAGCCAATTTGATAATAGCTGAGCGGGAGGTGCCAGCCATTTTGGGATTTAATGCAGCCTCGGAACCAGCTTCTTTATAGCCCTTGGCTAATGAGGAATCACATTAGGCTTTTTACTGTATATGAATTGATTAGCTGAAAATGAGATTACGTCCATGGTGCAACCCTGGTGACAAAGAGCTCTTTCTTTTCCAACACTTTCCAGTGCCAGGTCACTGCTTGAATTTTAAAATGTTCTCTTTCCCTGGTTTTCCAGAAAAATGTTGGATGAGCTCAGGTGTGGCTTCCACAGAAATGGGGTTATCTATGAAGATCTGCAAAACAAACAAACAAAAATACGATGTTGACAAGGACTCGCACTCGGAGCTGTGGATTTGACAGGTTGAGGAAGCAGGCAGAGGGGGAAAGAACGTGGGCTTTGGAGTGAAACTCGCCTCAGTGGGAAGCTGGTCTCTGCCACTCCCTGGCTCTGATGTGGGACCCACCATGTAACCTCTGGGAGCTGAACTCTCATCAGTACAATGGGGATAACACATATTTTATGAGATTATTAGGATTAAATAAAATAATACATGTAAAACATTTAGCACAGGGCCTGGTACATAGAAAGTCCTTAAAGGACCGACTTTCCTCTTTCCCCTTCTCCCTCTTCCCTTATCCCAACATCCTCCCTTCTCCCCTCCCTCCCTTCTCCCCTCCTCCCTCCTCCCTCCTCCCTCCCTCCCTCCTCCTTCCTTCTTCCTTCCTTCCTTCCTTCTTCCTTCCTTCCCTTCCTTCCTTCCTTCTTTCCCTCCCTCTCTCCCATCAAAATTGATATGAAATGTTCATCTGTGAATGCTTATTTGCGGTGACATTTTATATATTTCATCTTTGAAACTGTATTCTTCTTTTGATTTTTTCAACCATTTAAAAATATGAAGAGCATTCTTTGCTATCTTATTTTGAGCTGCTACAACAGAATACCATAAGCTGAGTAGCTTAAGCACAGATATTTGTTTCACACAACTCTGGAGGCTGAGAAACCCAATATCAGGGTACCAGCATAGTCAGGTTCTGGTAGAGTCCTACTTCCTGGCTTACAGATGGCCATCTTCTCTTATTCTCACATGGCAGGGGAAGAGAAAAGGATAGCAAGCTCTCTGGTGTCTCTTCTCTTAATAGCACTCATCCCATTCACAAGATGATATATGGTTTGGCTGTGTCCCCACTCAAATCTCACCTTGAATTGTAATAATCCCCATGTATCATGGGACGGACCTGGTGGGAGGTAAGTGAGTCATGACAAATGGATTTTTCCATGCTGTTCTCATGATAGTGAAAAAGTCTTATGAGATCTGATGGTTTTATAAAGGGCAGTTCTCCTGCACATGCTCTCTTACCTGCCACCATGTAAGACGTGCCTTTCTCCTCCTTTGCCTTCCACCATGATTGTGAGGCCTCCCCACCCATGTGGAACTGGGAGTCCATTAAACTTCTTTTTCTTTATAAATTACCCAGTCTCAGGTATGTCTTTATTAGCAGTGTGAGAACTGACTAATACACAAGGTCTCCACCCTCATGACCTAATCAATTCTGAAAGGCCCACCTCCTAATCCTATCACATTGGAGGTTATGGTTCCCTCGTATGAATTTTGGAGGTATACAAATATTAAGTTCATAGCATTAGCTAATGGGCCATACTATTAAATTAACTTTAGCCTGAAGTTGCCTCCTTATATATTTTAAGTTTGGCCTTGTATTAGTCCCTTTTCACACTGCTATACAGATACTACCTGAGACTGGGTCATTTATAAAGGAAAGAGGTTTAACTGACTCAAAGTTCCACATGGCTGGGGAGGCCTCAGGAAACTTACAATCATGGCAGAAGGTGAAGGGGAAGCAAGCATGTCTTACCATGGCAGAACAGGAGAGAGAAGCACAAGCAAGGAACTTTCAAACACATAAAACTATCAGATCTCACGAGCAGTCTCTCACTCTCAAGAGAACAGCATGGGGGAAACTGCCCCCATGATCCAATCACCTCCCTTTCTAGATACATGGGGATTACAGGTGCTCCCTCAACACGTGGGGATTACAGTTGGAGATGAGATTTGTTTGGGGACACAGAGCCAATCCATATCATTTTGCCCCTGGCCCCTCCCAAATATCATGTCTTTTCATATTTCAAAACACAATCAGGCATTCCCAATTGTCCCCCAAAGTCTTAACTCATTTCAGCGTTAACTGAAAAGTCCAAGTCCAAGTTCTCATCTGAGGCAAGGCAAGTCCCTTCCATTTATGTGCCTGCAAAATCAAAAGTTAGTTCCTTTTAAGATACAATGTGGGTACAGGCACTGGAGTCAATTTTAATGCTTAATCCCCAATTAAGCAAAACGTTATCCCTCAAACAAGAATTATGTTTTTTCTCATACAATGATACAAAAACATGCTCAATTATTATTGTTTTGAATTTCATCCACAAACGACTTGTGAAACACTTTTTCTCACTTGTGATAAATGAACCTACATAATATCTTTGATTTTATCCCATAGCTGGGAAAGCCTAAATGTTTACTATTTGACCTTTTACAGAAAGAGTTGGCTGCCCCTACTACAGGGAAGTCTCCTGTCTAATTAGCAGATAACATTTCCTTTTGGGGGAATTAGTTATTAGTATGTGTGTTGAGGGCAGGGAACTGTGGATTGTGGGGTTTTAAACTCAAATACAAAGTTGAAAAGACATATTTGTATGCTGAGCATATTGCTGGTCTCTGTCATTTCTTTATGCTACCCCTGTTCTGTAAATATAAATCAAAAGTGCTTCTAGCTCTACTTAGCGGGAGGCAGAAATAGTGACTAAAACAGGGGGAGGAAATACAATCTGAGAAAACGAATAATTGTGCCCTAGTTGATTCCATGGCTCTTCCTTCCCATAGGTAACATTTATGGAGAATTTATAAGGTGCTTACAGTATAGACAGGGTACATACATTTCCCACTGGAGTGTAAACTCTCCTGTTTTCTGCTATATTCTTGGACACTGGAGTAGTGCCTGACACTTTAGCAAATATGTGATAAAACATATGTTAA
Organism: Rhinopithecus bieti; assembly: GCF_001698545.2. Lineage (NCBI taxonomy): Eukaryota > Metazoa > Chordata > Mammalia > Primates > Cercopithecidae > Rhinopithecus > Rhinopithecus bieti. The sequence continues at coordinate 120,245 of NW_016810801.1, read as the reverse complement.
GTTTTCTCATTTGTTTCCACCTCTTTCCCTTCTCCCATTTTCCAGGTTGGAACACCAAGGCTGAGTCTTGCTTTCCCAGAGAAGGGGAGGAGGGAGTATTGGGGTCTCTTGTGCTCCTATGAAGGAGGCAGCATCCTTTGTCTTTTAGCTCTGTTCAGTGATGGAGCTGGGCTAACAATCAAATCCCCTTAAGCACTTAAGCAAAAAAGAATTCACTTCAGCAGAGATAGGTGGGCCTGGCCGGAGCTGGTAACTGTAACATTTGTCCAGTGACATCTTTACCACCATCTTGTCTCCCCACTTCCAGTGCTGCCTTTTTGGAAGCAAAGCCTCATCACCTTCTCAGGTTCTGGCCTCAGAAAATATCTTTGAATGAGAAGCTAGAAGGAGTTTGCAGTTTTAGCTCTGACACTTCCTATCTGAGAGCGCTTGGACCACTCCCTCCACCTGAGGTCAGCCTTTGTTTTATTTCCAAAAATTGCAATAATAATCTCTATCTTGACTCCTCACACGCTTTCAAGCTGAGCCTTGTGAGGTAGTCAGATAACAGAGGGAGATGATTATTTTAATTCATTCTGTGTTGCTATAACATAATACCACAGGCTGAGTAATTTATAATAAAAAGAACTATATTTCTCATGATCCTAGAGGCTGGAAAGTCCAAGGTCAAGGGGCCTGCATCTGGTGAGGGCCTTCTTGCAGCATCATCCCACATTGGGAGGCTTAGGGTGAGAAAGTGCACATGGCGGAGGAAAAGGAATCTTCTCATCAGGAGCCCAGTGTTGATAACTAACCTACTTCTGTAATGAAAACATTAATTCAGCCATGAGGGCAGAGCTCCTGTGACCTAAGCACTGGGTGAAGGCCCTACTTGTCGACACTGTTGCATTGTGGATTAAGTTTCCAACACATGAAATCTGGGGGACATACCCAAACCACAACAGTGTTCTTTGTTGAGTAGCACTGTGCACACGTACATACAGTGATACATAGGCAAATACATACACAGACTCACACAGACATACAGATGTAGACACAAATACACACAGATAAACATACACACAGACACACACAGAGACATACCCAAACTCAGAGACACAGATACACAGAAACACACAGACACGTACACAGACAAACACAGACACACACAAACTCATACACAAATACATACAGACACAAAAGAGACATACACAAACTCACAAGCATACATGTACACAAACACATAGAGACATACACAAACCACGTAGGCATAGACACACACTCACACAGATAAACAGAGGCAAACACAAACACACACATACAAACACACACAGACACACACGCAGACATACACAAACTCACATGCAGGCACAGGCACACCCTCAGATAAACACACACTCAGATATAAATAGGCAAACACACAAAAACACACACACACACACACACACAAACACACAGACACAAGCACACAGATGATGTGCCAGCTTTCTTTTCAGGAATTCTGGTCCTTCCAATTTCTCCACAAAGGTGACAACAATAAGACCTATGCTAAGATGGTGAGCAGCACTGTGAGCACCTTTTATGTGCCTGAGCCTTTACAAATGGTACCGATGGTCCTCACCCTAATCCCGTGAGGAATGTGTCATGAGCCACGTCATAGTTGAGGATGCTGAGATGCTGAATGTTCAGCAACCTGCCTGGGCCGCAGAGCCCAACAGGACTTGTTGATACTTTGGAAGATTTTTCGTATCTCTCTTTCAATTCTGCTCTAATCTTAGTTATTTCTTGTCTTCTGCTAGCTTTTGGATTAGTTTGCTTTTACCCCTCTAGCTCTTTTAATTGTGCTGTTATGGTGTTGATTTGAGATCTTCTAGCTTTCTGATGTGGACACTTAGTTCTATTCATTTTCCTTTTAACACCGATTTAGCCATGTCCCAGAGATTCTGGTACATTGTCTCTTTGTTCTCACTGGTTTCAAAGAACTTCTTGATTTCTGCCTTAATTTCATTATTTGCCCAGGAGTCAATCAGTAACAGATTGTTCAATTGCCATGTAGTTGTACAGTTTTGAGTGAGTTTCTTAATCCTGAGTTTTGATTTGATTGCTCTGTGGTCTGAGAAACTGTTATGATTTCAGTTCTTTTGCATTTTCTGAGGAGTGTTTTACCTCCAGTTCCTGGAGGAGTCAGGATCTGGACCCAGATCTCTCTGACCTTGAAGCTGACACTCTTCTCTGGCCATCATACCACACTGCCTTCCTGGTTTAATCCTAGTGCTGTTTTACTCCTTTTGGTTCCTGCTCTGACACCCAGGCTATCAAGAGGACCCAGCTCCAGGAAACCGCAGCCATTTAGCACCCATGTCCAATGGGATCTGGCTCAAGATAGCTGATTAATCTGAGATATGAGTAGCTACTGATGGACTCTTCTCCCCAAATTGTCAGATAAGAATTATCAGGTTTGGGTGTTGAAATACAAACGTTCAGATTACACTATTCAGGACAGCACCTTACCACATTTGATGTCTTTCTTTTTTCTTGCAATTAATTTATGTTTCATCCAATCTTGTACACTTTTTAAACTTCTCTATGAACCTGTGCTTCTCCATTGCAAAATACACACATACAAACACACACACGCATACATACACAGAGACATAAACACAAACTCACACACAGGCACATAAACACTGGACAATAATACCTGCAAAGGCCACAGGTGGGTGTAAATGTCTCATGCAGCAAAATGTGTGAGGGAGCTGAGCAGTTAGCAAATGCTCAAAAAGTCCTAATGAGGGGAAGCCACCCACAGAGGCTTAACTGTCAGCTGTTTCTACTCATCTGACCTCTAAAGAAAATACCATTCTTCCTCTCCTGGGGATCTCTTTGGATTCCTTCCTCCCTGACTCCATCTGCTTCAACATTTCTCTCTTTCTTATTAGAGCAGTAACTTCCTATCTTATCTTTCTATTTGCAAGTGGAATACACTCTATTTCTATGACTCTCCACTCTAGAACTTTTAGTTCTCTATTCTAAGACTCTCAGTCTGATAATAAAACCTTCTTTCCCCATACTTGCTTTCACCCTTCCTAAACATGCAGACCCTTGACCAAGCGGAAACTAGCCCTACGGAGACATCATAACAGAGTGGTTAGCCATCCTGGCTCTCAGGTTAACTCTTGAGGTTCGAAGCTTTAGCTATCCTATTTCACATGTTTGAGATCAGCTTTTCTATATGGGTCAGTGGGGCTGATAATTATACAGCCCTCATTGGGTTGTTGTGAGAATAAATGAGAAAATAATTTAGCAAACGTTTGAATACAGTGTTTGGCACAGAGACAGCCTTCACTAAATTGGTGGATATTATTATAATTGCCTTGTTATGGTTCGGTTGCTGTACTTCAGGTTGAGGCCCCTGGTTTTGTAGAAGGAAACTTGAAACCATGAAGGTGGCATCGGGAACCTGATGGTCTGGTAAGTGAATATTGAACGTAAGAGCAAGGGATTGGGTATGGGATAGGACAGATGCTTTCCCCATATTTATTTCTATGTTTTATTTCACTTTTTTGCCACTTTCCTGACTAGGAATTTCCCCCAGATTTATTGATTTCTTGACATTCTACTCTGTCAGGCATGGTGCTAGGTGTTGAAAGTACGCATCAAATATAGCTCCTGGCCTCAAGGAGAGGTGTTTATAGAACTCCCCGAAGGTAGTTTGTCTTTCTGTGGGGTCAGGTGATATCCTCTTTATCATTTCTTATGTGTCTATTTGATTCTTGTCTCTCTTATTAGTCTAGCTAGTTGTCTATTTTTATTGTTGTTTTTTTTTGTTTTTGTTTTCAAAAAAACCAACTCCTGGATTTGTTGATTTTTTGGAGGGTTTTTCGTATCTCTCTCTCTTTCAATTCTGCTGTAATCTTAGTTATTTTCTTATCTTCTGCTAGCTCTTGGATTAGTTTGCTTTTACCCCTCTAACTCTTTTAATTGTGCTGTTATGGTGATGCTTTGAGATCTTCTAGCTTTCTGATGTGGACACTTACTTCTATGCATTTTTCTTTTAACACCGATTTAGCTGTGTCCCAGAGATTCTGGTACATTGTCTCTTTGTTCTCACTGGTTTCAAAGAACTTCTTGACTTCTGCCTTAATTTCATTATTTACCCAGGAGTCAATCAAGAACAGGTTGTTCAATTTCCATGTAGTTGTACAGTTTTGAGTGAGTTTCTTAATCCAGAGTTTTAATTTGATTGCTCTGTGGTCTGAGAAACTGTTTGTTATGATTTCAGTTCTTTTGCATTTTCTGAGGAGTGTTTTACCTCCAATTATGTGGTCAATTTTAGAATAAGTACCATGCAGCACTGAGAAGAATGTATATTCTGTTGATTTGGGGTACAGAGTTCTGTAGATGTCTACTAGGTCCACTTGGTCCAGAGCTGAGTTCAAGTCCTCAATATCCTTGTTAATTTTCTACCTCATTGCTCTAATATTGACATTGAGGTGTTAAAGTCTACCGCTATTATTGTGTGGGAGTCTAAGTTTCTTTGTAGGTCTCAAAGAACTTCTTTCATGAATCTGGGTGCTCCTGTATTGGGTGCATATATATTTAGAATAGTTCGCTGTTCGTGTTGAATTATTCTCTTTACCATTATGTAATGCCCTTCTGAGTCTTTTTTTTATCTTTGTTGGTTTAAAGTCTCCTTGAGTGACAGACTTTTTTTGACAGTTTTGTCAGAGACTAGGATTGCAACCCCTGCTTTTTTTTTTTTTCCTTCTATTTGTTTGGTAAATTTTCTTCCATCCCTTTATGTTGAGCCTGTGTGTGTCTTTGCACGTAACGTGGGTCTCCTGAATACAATACACCAATGGGTCTTGATTCCTTATACAATTTGCCAGTCTATGTTTTTTAACTGGGGCATTTAGCCCATTTACACTTAAAGTTAGTATTGTTATGCTTGAATTTGATCCTATCATCGTGATGCTGTTTGTTTATTTTGTACATTAGTTGATGCAGTTTCTTTGTGGTATCATTGACCTTTATATTTTGTGTTTTTGCAGTGGCTGGTACCAGTTTTTCCTTTCCATATTTAGTTCTTTCAGGAGCTCTTGCAGCGTAGGCCTGGTGGTAACAAAATCCTTCAGCATTTGCTTGTCTGGATTTTATTTCTCCTTTGCGTACAAAGCTTAGTTTGGCTGGATATGAAATTCTGGGTTGAAAATTATTTTCTTTAAGAATATTGAATATTGGCCCCCAATCTTTTTGGCTTGTAGAGTTTCTGCTGAGAGGTCTGCTGTTAGTCTGATGGTCTTCCCTTTGCAGATGACCTGGCCTTTCTCTCTGGCTGCCCTTAATAGATTTTCCTTCATTTTGACCTTGGAGAATCTGATGATTATGTATCTTGGGGTTGATCTTCTCATGGAGTATCTTAATTGTCTTCTCCATATTTCTTGAATTTGCATGTTGGCCTGCCTTGCTAGGTTGGGGATGTTCTCCTGGATAATATCCTGAAGTGTGTTTTCCAGCTTGTTTCCATTCTCCCCCCATCTCCTTCTGGTACTCCAATCCACTGTAGGTTCTTTCTTTTTATGAAGGTCTCATATTTCTTGGAGGCTTTGTTCATTCCTTTTTAATCTTTTTTCTCTGTTTTTATCTACATGTCTTATTTCAGTAAGGTGGTCTTCAAACTCTGATATCCTTTCTTCCACTTGATTGATTTGGCTGTTGATACTTGTGTATGCCTCACAAAGTTCTCGTGCTGTGTTTTTCAGCTCCATCAGGTCATTTATGTTCCTCTCTAAACTGGTTATTCTAGTTAGCAATTCCTTGAACTTTTATCAAGGTTCTTAGCTTCTTTGCATTGGGCTAGAACATGCTTCTTTAGCTCAGCATAGTCTTTTATTACCCATCTTCTGAAGCCTACTTCTGTCGATTTGTCCATCTGATCCTCCATTCAGTTCTGCGCCCTTGATGGAGAGATGTTGCAATCATTTGGAGAAGAGGCACTCTGGCCTTTTGGGTTTTCAGCATATTTTCATTTATTCTTTCTCATCTTCATGAGTTTGTCTAGTTTTGGTCTTTGAGGCTTCTGTGGGGGTCTTTTTGTTGTTGTTGTTGATGCTGGTTTTGTTGCTTTCTGCTTGTTTTTCTTTCAATAGTCAACCCCTCTTCTGTAGGGCTGCTGCAGTTTGCTGGGGTTTCAGTTCAGGCCCTATTCATCTGATTCGCTCCCATGCCTGGAGATGTCACTCAAGGAGACTGGAAAGCACCAAAAATGCATGCCTCTTCTTTCTTCTGAGACCTCTGACCTCTAGGGGCACCAACCTGATGCCAGTAGGATTGCTCCTGTATAGGGTGTCTGACAACCTCTGTTGCAGGGTCTCACCCAGTTGGGTGGCATGGGGAGCAGGTCCTGTTTAACAAACCACTTTGTCTCTTGGTGGAGATGGTGTGTTTCACTGGGGGGAACCCACTTGCCTGGGCTGCCTGGATTCCTCAGAACTACCTGGAGAAGAGGCCGAGTTTGCTGGTCGGCAGAAATTGAGACCCCCCTCCCACTAGGGGTTCAGGCCCAGGGAGGTCCAAATTCTGTCCCTGAGCTTCTGGCTGGAGTTATTGGAGATTTTGTGGGGAAGCCCTGCCCACTGAGGAAGGATGGGTCAGAGTTAGGCCTGAAAAGGCAGTCTGGCCACAGACTGTCACAGCCGGTGTGTTGGGCTCTGGGGACAAGTGTTGGGACCAAGCCGTCCCGCCTTTCTGGCTGCAGCAGGGAAAAAGTGCAGCCTGAAGCTATAGAAATGGGTGCTGTCTTTTCCCAGCCCAGACAGCTTAGCGTGTTAGGCAGTTGCCAGTCCCAGTGCTGGCTGCTACCCCTCCTCCAAGGAGCTCAAATGGCTTAGACAGCAGGCAGCGGCAGCCTGTGCTGGTCGCACCCCGCCACCTCCTCCCCAGGAGTTCCCTAGCCTTAAGCAGATTCCAGCTGAGAGGCTTTAAGAATCTGCACATTCTGGAGTTGGGAGGATAGGCCCTAGTGGTATGGGTTCAGAAGTGGGATCTTCTCATCTGTGGGTTGCACAATTCCATGGAAAACGCACCTTAGCCTGCTGGCTCACCGCCTCCTTTGGCTGGGGGGAGAGGGTTCCTCTTCCTGTGTGGGTCTCAAGTAGACTGCTGCACCACACTGCTCTTCCTTCTCTCCCTGGGTCGTGCAAGCCTTCTATTCAATTTTGATGAGATAACCTAGATACCTTGGTTGCCGGTGAAGTATTCACTTGCTTATCATGGTTGTTTTTCGATGGGAGTCTCGGAAACCCTCTGCTTCTTCTAGTCGGCTCTCTTGGCCCTGCCCCTGTAGTAAACTTTTCATTTTTCATTTTTTAAATTATTTTTTATTATACTTTAAGTTCTAGGGTACATATGCACAACGTGCAAGTTTGTTACATATGTATACATGTGCCATGTTGGTGTGCTGCACCCATTATGAGATCACTTGTAGTAAACTTTTAAGAAGCATTGTTGATATTCGTATTTTTACCATCAGGCTACCTCCATTTCAATTCTGGCTGGGACCAGCTGTGTGGCTATAGGAAATAAGTTATCCTTCACTGTTCTCAGTTTCCTCTCTCCTAAGCTTTTTGTGAATGTGACAACTAGGTAAGCACCCGGTAAGCATTCCATGGCAATCTTCTGCTGTGGTCTTTCTGTCTTGTTCCATAAAAGCATTTAGTGCATGTCTCTATCTCAGGGTTACTAGAAAATTTGAATTTGCTGTGTAGGAATTGCTTTTAGAATCAGTTTTATTCTGCACTTCTATTCCAGAAAGGGAGATACCTTAGCTCATTTCATAAGGTTCTTTTCTTCTTCTTTTTTTTTTTCTATCCTTACTTGTTTCACTTAAAAACAATTCGTTGTTGAAGGGCCATAAATTGTTGAGAAAAAGCTTGGACTCTCAGTCAGTCAATGTTGATCTTGATTTTCTTCTCTACCTCACATGGGATGGGGAGTCTTGGAAAGTTACTTGTCTCTCTGACCCTCAGTTTCCTCGTCTATAACATAGGGATGATGAGATGAAGTAACGTATAGGGACCTCCCTCCCAAGAACTTGCCTCAGAGTTATATGAATGAATACTTACTTCCTTATTTGAATAGACATCTTCAGCTGTCTATTTCTATCACCTTCTTTTCCTCCACATGTAGTACCATAATTCTTGTAAGCATTTGTGAATTCTGCTGGTTAATTAGTTTCATACAGTGTTGCTGGGTGGCTTAATACCCTTTCCTAGCACTCCTGAGAATATATGAAATACAAGACATGCATTCTTACCATAAAGTTATATTGAGGAATTTAATGAACAGAAAATGCCATATACTTTCTGTATCAAAATTAAGTATGTAGCTTGAATACAGACACAATTCCTGGGCAACCTTGTTCTGTCAGACCTGTTTTCTCTGCCTGCCCAAGACTCTTGGAAGCGTGAGATGTTTCCTGATGTTGGCTTTGCGGTTTGCATGTTATCAGAGAGTGCTGCTGAATGAAGGGACTTTGATCTGTCCAGAGCACACATTAATAGTAGATTAAGCTATGTCCCATTAGCCTTTATCTAGGCATAGGGTCTTATTTTGAATGAAGGGAGGCTGGTGGTGAAAAAAGTCTTGCGTGTTGGGAAAAAAAAATGCAGCAGTGCCTTGAACTCATCCCATGGTCTCGACTGCAGTGGGGATGCAGTTCTACTTTCTGCAGAGGCTGTGATAACGAGTAAATCCACGTAAAGTACTCAGAGCACTCCTGTGCATAGCAAGCCCTTGGCATGAATCCATTACTCTTATGCTCACTCTCATCATTAGCATTACCATCAGAATGGTCTCATCTCTCTTCCCTGTGTATACTCATTGCAGGGAATCTCAGAGAAAGATGGAAAAACTCTTCTTGGAGTCACCGTCTAAGGGCTCCTACCAGATCATCTCCTGGTGATGTGGGTAACATTTGCTAAGGGATGCCAGCTTCTGGGAATTTGTACCTTTTGCCATTGGCTTAGGCTGTTCAGTTGGCCGTAGCCAACTGGTAGTTCCAGGCTAACTTCTTGCTGATTTTATGGATGGGGAGAGCAAGAAGGAGACCTTAATTAGCTTTTGAGGAGAAGTCACCAATTTAAACCTTTCCCATTCCTTTCTTTCGTTTGAGGGTTATTTTCAATCTCTGTTGGGTTCTCTATTCTCCAGTTAGTTTGCCAAAATTTCTTAGGCTACTCAGGTTCCTCATTCATTCATTCATTCATTCATTCATTCATTCATTCTTTCATTCACTCACAATAATCCAAAAAGCAATTGTTGAGTGTCTGTTGTGTACTAGGCATTGATATGGAATATATCAGTGAACAAAAAATACACAAGTCTTCATCCTGATGAGTCTTGCATTCTAACACTGTGGCGTGTCAGGAATGGGGTGGGGACTGACAAACATAAATACAAATATAATCATGCTGCATCAGATAGCTATGAATGCCACAGTAAAAATAGAAAGAAACTGGGTACAATCTGTTAGGTGTGCCAAAGATTGGGGGAGCTGTAGTTTAGAAAAAATTGACTTTTCTGAGGGCAGTTTTAGTTTTATAGATAAACTGAGCAGAGTATGAGAGTTTCCATATATCTCTTCTTCCCCTAAACAGTTTTTCCTATTATTAACATCTTGCATTAGTGTGGTACACATGTTACAACTAATGAATCAATATTGATACATTATTATTAATTAAAGCCCATAATATAAGTTAGGTTTCATTGTGTACAGTTCTATGGGTGATAAGTAGTGTTTTGTTTTGTTTTCAGACTGAGTCTCTCTGTCACCCCAGGCTGGAGTGCAGTGGTGGGATCTTGGCTCACTGCAACCTCTGCCCCCGCCGGGTTCAAGCAATTCTCCTGCCTCAGCCTCCTGAGTAGCTGGGACTACAGGCACGCAGCACCACTCCCAGCTAATTTTTGTATTTTTAGTAAAGATGGGGTTTCACCATGTTGACCAGGATGGTCTCGATCTCTTCACCTCATGATCCGCCCTCATCGGATTACAGGTGTGAGCCACCTTGCCCGACCAATCAGTAGTTTTTTAAAGGGTGATGTAACAGACACCTCCTGTGCCTGCTGGCATTATCTCAACTCCCCTTTCTATTCCACCTTAATTGAGTTGCAGCTTGTCTGCCTGCTGCCTGAGGTACCTACCAGGCACCACTCAGACATTCTGATGAAGGCACGTGCAAACCTGGATATGCAAGGGGGTTAACTTCTAGCATCTCACAGGGAAACTCTCCACCGATGGAGGGTGAAAGTTGGTGGATAACAGTTCCCTCTTCCGTCCCTTGGGTGGCAACTCTGAGGTGCATTTTACTCAGCTGCTCAGAGGCACCTAGCAGAGTCCATCCAGGTGCTTTTATCTCTGTTGCTCTCCTTACAGCCCCACTAGCCAGGCACATTCCTTGTGATCACTTATCCAAATAAACTGCCTCCAAGGAAGCCCCTGTTTCAGGTTCTGCTTTCTGGAGGACCTGTGCCAAGTCAGCTCCATTTCTTATCTATGAAACGGAAGCAATGATTACACTTTGCTCATAGGACACAGCACTGTTAGTATAGGTAAATTTAGAACAGTGCCAGGCTCATAGTAAGCCTTCATTGAATATTAGTTATCACGATGAGAATCCATTATATCTGGATATGTGTTGTTGTTTGTGGAGCCTGTCCATACACATTATTTTTAGCCTCATATTAACCCTGTGAAATATATAATGATAATTATACCTATTTTACAGATGACAAAACTGACAATCAACATAGGGAAATGACTTGGTCAAGGTTATGTGATTGAGAAGCAGAACAGCCAGGCTTGGTAGATGTCTCAAACCATAGGACACGTGAGCCGAAAGGGAGCAGGTGTTTTCACTGGACACATGATGACACAGAGGCCAACTAATTTCTCAGGGTCACACAGCTCTTCAGCAAATATTCTGAGGCTGAGATCCTAGGCCTTCAGGCTTCTAGTACAGAGCTTTGTTAGGGTGGGAAATTAATAGAGATAGAGCATGCTGCCTCTGGGTTTCAGTTGAATGCACAGATCAGAGATAATAATTCTGCTCTCCCGTCCCCCTGCCTCAGTTTACATCATTTTTTCCTTGTTATTCTTGCTAAGCAATGTATTCGAACTTTTAGAAAAGGGAAAGAAATACCTGCTTTTAAAGAGCAGTTTCCAATGACTTATTTAGGAGGAAATCTGCTTATGAACCAGGATATTGGAAGATTGAATAATTCAAACGATGTTTGTTTTTCTATCCTGGATTTAGCTCTTGTGAAGATTTCTGCGTCAATAGCTCAGGAGATTGAAATATTATTTTCTTTATATTCCCCAGCGAAGGTCACAGGGACTGACCTTCCGTCACCCTGAGATGCCACAGCATGACTTGAAGGTGACCCAGACTGACCACATCTCGGGGTTTTTTGAGCCATTCAGTTTCCATATTCGTTTAGTCACTGGGCTTTTTATGTGTGATTTTTGGTGACCATGAAATTGAGAGATGAAGAGGCTTGCCTGCTGCCAAAAGCTGTGTGGCAAAGGCTCCGTGTGAGTTCCCTTCAGTTTGCCAGCGCACTTTATTCTTAACTTTGGGTTTTCCTCCCGCTCTTGTCCTCAGCCTTCCCAAGAAGCACCAGCAATGCTCAACAAGGCCTATTGATTTGCAAGGTCCAAGAGTCATGGTTTTAGCAATTAGGCCGAACAACTGTCCCCTCATGTGACCAGAAGTGTGTGTTCAAGTTGTTTCTTTAAAATCACTCTTATTTTAAAATACAGAAATAAGACAGAAAGAGTTAATAGTATGACCTCCACAAATCATTTCTTAATTTTTATAATGTAATGGCAAGTAACCTTTATGTGAGGCTTACATGGAGCAGGCCCTCTTCTAAGCACTTTGTATATAGCATATCATTTAGTCTTCACTACAGCCCTATGAGGCAGTATCTATCATCATCCTCAAAGTCTTCCTCATTATCGTTGTTGTTGTTTAACAAAGAAATAAACCAATACACTGAAGCACATAAAGGTGAACTGACAAACCTAAGGTCACACTCTAATAAGTAAATGGTTGGGATTTGAACAGTCTGACTCCACAGCCCATGCTCTAAACCATTATCTAAAAAAATTAGAAGGAAAAGGAATCATCACAGCCAACCCTCTTGTTTACTTGTGGAAATGTACTCCTGTAGCACAGACAGGGGAGTTAACGCTTCTAAAATCACACAGCATGTTAATGGTTGCTCGATTCCAGTCTGAAGCTATTTTGCCTTCTGCAGAGTGAATCTCTATCTGTGAAGATTAGGGAGGGAGCCTAATGCATTAGACACTGAGATTGAAGCAGCTATTAAATGACTTTTTATTTGAGGTAGGGTAAGCAGCCTGAATAGAAAGGCAAGAAGGAGGTGGTGGCGCAAGTAGGGAGTGTGTGTGTGGGGGAAGGAGGATACTGAATTTAGAAATTGGGTTGCATTAGGCTCTGGCCATGTTCCAAATATTTTTATTCGTTATTATTATTTTTATGGGAAAAGGAACCTGCAATGGTTTAGGCTCAGCCATGTGCCTTCAGGCATTGGTTTGTCAAATTTGGATCCAATGCCAGGTCAGCACAGTGGGTGTTCATGGGTGGTGTGTTTATGTGTGTGTGTCCATGTGCTCAGGTGTTTGCATGTGCCTTTCTCCGTGTGTGTCCGTGGTGTTGGCATGAAAAGCAGCAGTCCATCCTAGGACTTGCTCGCTATTTCTTACCTCCAGTCCACCTCCCTAATGTGTCAAGAATTATAAATTAATCACCTGGCTGGTTTGCACTGAACTTACTAGTGTTTATGAAAGGGAATTCATTGGATATGCCTGTTAATGGAACACGTGTAATAATACTAAAGCCTGTGATTAAAAAGAAATTTAAGACCCATGAGTTTTAATAGAAAACATGTCATTTGAGTGTTTATTTGCTGGTGTAAAATGGGTGATTTTTAAGGCGGGGGGGAGGTTGCCTATTTTAATTTTTGCAGGACCATGTTATTCACACAGAAAACTGGCAATGCACATGTAGAAGTCCTTTTAGATTGTGTTTAGTAGAGGACTCTTTCGATAAAGTAGAACATGTTTATTGCTTCATGCTTCAGTGGAAAATAAATTGCAGAATAGTTCTGCTCATGGGTTTTATTCATTCATTCACCCAAAATTTATTTCTTACCTATCACTTATCAAGCACAGGGCTACGGTGTGATTGATTGAGAGATGAATATACTTGGTCCTTGAATACACGTGGTCCTCAGATGGCCCACAGTTTGATGAAGGGCGGACATATGAAAAAATGATTTCAATGCTTGCTCTGAGGGAGGTGTGAAAAGGGCAGTGTGAGAGTTGGAGGCTTCCTAGAGAAGGCAGAATTTAAACCGAGCCTTATCCAGTTAATCAAAACAGGGGAGACCATTCTGAAATGAAAAAATTGCATTGCAAATTTATGGGGTCTTGGGAGCAAAATGTGCTTGGGGAGAGCTGTAAGTTGTTTCTACACTCAGAGAATAAGTGCTGGTTACCTAAAAAGTAATTATTGCTCGAATTCGCTCACTCATTCCCTTATTCATTCAGTTGCATGGAGATGCAGTTGGCATTCATGTGTGTGTGTTTGTAGACCCACACGCAAATATATAATATTCCTTGGTGAAATGTGGTACCTTGATTTTCTTACATTTTAATGAGATTTGATCATCCACATTATCTGATAGTGAAGTGTAGAAAGTTCTGCATGTAAAATGAAACTAGTTGATTTTGGCTTTTCAGAAGTTTGCCCGTGGGTTTTTAAGAAATCATTTTATTTTCCCGAGAAAGTTAGCATAATTTCTCCACAAATCCCATTTATCTTTGAAATGGCAAAGAGAACAAACTGCTTTGGATTTCATGGTACTGGAAGATATTGCAAAATCTCTACATATTTTTGGGACATCTGAGTACAGGTTTAAAAGCTTAAGATGTCTTTAAGAGAAAAGTTCTTTTAGTTTCACTTTTTATGTTTAGCTTTGCTAGTAGATTTTGGAAAAGTGGAAATAAGGCCCTGTGTTTTTGGACCTTTTAAAATTCAAGCAAATAAGGCATCATTAATTGTTCATTCACTACATGTTGATTGAGACTTAAGAGAGGGCATGGGTTGAAGTCAACCCAATCTCTGCACTCACAAAGTTCACGATCTGTTGACGGAAAAGAACAAACAACAGGACTGGCAGAGATAGTGGAAGTTGTTGTGAAAAAAAATCTTGAAAAAGAAGAGAGATGAACCAAATCTTGAAGAACTGGAAGGGCAGAAGCTGGGAGCCACATTCCAGGCAGAGGAATAATCATGGCCCAAGACAGAGAGGAAAGACTGGGACACCATCTGATTTTTGAAAGGTGGGTGACCTGTTAGAAAGAGATGCTAAGTTTTTGCTTTGAGACCGCTTGACTCTTCTGCTTCCCAGTTGTAGAAATGGTAGATAAAATATAATAAATGGGAAGAAACACACAGTGATTCAAAAATAGAATAAACATTTCTGTGGTTCAGAAAATGGAAAGAAATATGAAGCTGAGAGGATCAGGGTGCCCTGATGGTCTCTGAATTCCCAAAAAGGCAGGAAAGCTTGGAGTCAGACCCTGGTGGGTAACTCGGACTAAATCACCTGAATGGTCCAGGATCACAGCTCCTCAACAGTGCTGGGTTGTGGTTCTTCCTGCTGATGAAACTGCTGCCTTTTAGTTTGCATGAAGCTATACACCTTTTAATTATGGGCCAAGCACATCTCCTGGCTCAGCGACTGTATCTGTGAGTGTTTCTGGAGGCACAGACTCCTAGCTCCCATTTAAGAATAGTTCTGGGCGGAGGCTCCCAGGATCCCAAATGAAAGCAGACAAAACTGGACATGGAGGGGTAAATGAAAATGCAGCAGATGCCTTCCCTCCCACAGAGAGAAACAACACCTCCCAACCAAAATACACCTATAAACGAAAGTTACAAAACACAGAAAAAAAATTAAAGGCAGTCAATAAAATTCATGGTTGGGTGTGTCATGGCAAATGAAATAAAAATAATAAAACTGTCTGAAAAAAATTCAAAAATTAAATAGGGGATAATCAAGAATCTGTAAAGAAATATATCATGAACCAAAACAGGTTCCTAGTTAAACAAGAATGTGCATATATTTTAAAAATTGAAAAGTTAAATTGGAAATTAAAGATTTAATCTTAGAAATAAAAGCAAGTAATTGATGGAATACACTCTAAAATGAATAAGGCAGAAATAGTTAATAAATTGGAAGATAATACTAATTTACATAAATACAGAAAGAGCTATAAAATAAAATTATGAAAATGGTAGAAAAGAGGTTTTTTAAAGTACAATGACTGTAAATTTCAGAGTTAAAGATAGGAGAACTGACTCAAGTAAATAAAAAGAAAGCTAACCATCATAGCAAACCACCATAGTAAAATGGTAGAATATTAAGTCGAAAAATTAAAATAAAAGTCCTTAAAGCTGAAAGAGAGAAGAGGTAGATTAACAACAAAGTTATTACAAAAATAGGCCAGGCGCAGTGGCTCAAGCCTGTAATCCCAGCACTTTGGGAGGCCGAGATGGGCGGATCACGAGATCAGGAGATCAAGACCATCCTGGCTAACACGGTGAAACCTCGTCTCTACTAAAAAATACAAAAAACTCGCCGGGCGAGGTGGCGGGCGCCTGTAGTCCCAGCTACTCGGGAGGCTGAGGCAGGAGAATGGCGTGAATCCGGGAGGCGGAGCTTGCAGTGAGCTGAGATCCGGCCACTGCACTCCAGCCTGGGCCACAGAGCGAGACTCCGTCTCAAAAAAAAAAAAATAAAAAAAAAAAAGAAATACAAAACTAAATCTCAAGGTAACAACAAAAACGAAGACACTGGACTTTAAATGGGTAGTTGAAACCTGATAAATTTCTTGACTTGTTTGGAGGGGGCTAAAAGTAATAATTTTAGATTTGTTAGAAAATTATAAAGTTTAATGTTAGGCACTAAAATTGAAACACAGTTTAAGATTGCAAGCAAATAATTAGGGTGAGGGAGGAGTGTAAAGGGGACTTCAATTCTATATGTAATGCTTTACTTTTTTTTACAATAGCCCATGAAATATGTTCAATCTGGGTGATGGGTACAAAGGTGTAATTATTTTCTGTATTTTTACATTTGTTTAAATATTTCATACAGAGTATTTCATTGGTGTGAGGACCATGTGGCAAATGTCTCTTTCCACGGTTCCCTAGCTGGCTGTGATTTTAAGCCATGGGGAATGTCTGTAGAATCCTTCATCTATGCCAGTCTTTCTCATTCACTTGTCTGTTAGGTCTCAGTCACCTAAAAGAGAAAAAAAAAAATTTAAAAAATGTTATTTTCATGCATCAAATTGACCAATTTCTAGATAAGACCTTACTTTCTATAAGCAATTAAAGAAGACCTTATATACTAAATATTGTCCTCAATGTCTATCATTTTTAATGGCCAATAAACTCTATGAAGGTTGAGACTCTGCCAAGTTTGTTCAACTTTGTATTATCAGAGCTGGTGACCTGGCATGAATACTGGTTTAATGAATATATGGACAAAAGGAAGAACTGCGGGATTTACCAAATAACCAGTTCTCCACTATGCCCAACTCTTCCATGACTTTGTGCCTTCTCACCAGCTATTCTTTCTACCATTTAGAAATGACTTTTACCTCCTAGTTCACTAGGAAAGTTTCCCTTCCTATTATTTCTGTTCCTAGTAGACTAGAAGCTCTATTAAGGCAGAAATCTTGTCTTTCTCCAGTGCTGAATGTTGATCACCTGTTGCATATGTAGAATAAATGTTTTCTTATTTATGAGCCCAGAGTAGACATCACCTCTTCTTAAAGCCTTTCTTGACACAGTTTCCTTTGCCTCCATGCGTTCTATGCCAGATGGAGTTAATATGACAAATTTTAAAATGATATATACCTAGTATATATTTCCATAGCTGCAATTAGTAGATTGTATTTTAAGTAATTGTCTCCCTCATTGGATATTAATTCTTCAAGTACCAGTTTTATATATTTTTATCTCCATAGTCCTATGTTGCTTGTCCAGTGTGCAGGACAGAGCAAGCCTTCTAAATTTACTAGCTGAATTGAATTATATCCATTTACAAGCAGTGGTCTACACATTCCCTGAAATACTCAAAGTCCACCTGATGGCGCTTCCTCTCTCCAAGAGATGGCAAAGGGATCCTAGCACACAGTTAACTCATTTGCTGCATCTGAGGGAGCCTGGAATTAGTCGTTTAAGATAGATGCCTAGGAAAGGTTGAGATAATGTGAAAAGTGGGGAGGACAATTGGTAATTAACCTCATCTTATCTACTCAGGTCAGTGGCCAAGGAGTCACTGAGGATCCACACAAGCCCTCCCGCAGGGAGGACTCTTTTGCTCTCTCAGTCCCCTACTGCTGCCATCTGTTGATAATTACTGTCCAGTCTCTGCTGAGAATGTGTGATATTTAATATTTCCTCACCACTTGAATAAACATGTGGCAATAACAGCAAGGTACTTGGCCACAGGGGTAGAAAGATGTATTTGCATGAAAGAGTCAGTGTACACCTTGGACCAGGCAAACAACTGCCTTCTCTTTGCGAAGTTACAAGAAGTCCCCATGTTTGAGAACCTGGAGAATAGGTACATTGAATTAAGTAGTATTTTTGGAAGAAAACTCTTAAAATCCAAAATATCAAGAAGATTGGAAAACAAAACAGAACAGCCTCCTTTTACAACTAATGTAATTTTTCTCTTAATGAGCAATGCTAAAGTTTTCCCAGGTAACTTTTCAGCATTTTAGAGAAAGCTGGGATTCTTGCCACACAGCTAAGAAAGAAGAAAAACATTTTGCATACTTGAAAAAAAAAGTTATTCTAATCAAAAAGCCTTTATTCCACCCAGTCCTTTTGGAGGTTTAGAGAGAAGAAGTTTCTAGTTTCCTTTGTAGGCAGGAAAGTTCAACTTCCTGTTTCAAAATAACAAGAGGATTCAACAGGGATAAACTCTGTCCTGCTTTGCTCAAGCAATAACCTCTACATTACTGATGTCATTAGAAACAGACTGATTGGGTTCATTAAGCATTTGGATCTGAGACAGAGTAAGGTGGAGCCACCAATGGCATGTAGATAGATACAAGCAGTCCATTGGTCCATTGGCCATCTTCAGTGAGGTGGCAGCTGGATTTGTGGCGTGAGGCAGGAGTAGGCATTGTTACTAGCACTAAAAGAGAAAATAAATCATTCCCTGATCTTGTTTCTCCTTATCATTAATTTCCATTTGAGAGCAACCAATACTTGTCATGAATGTTTTTTTCCTCCTCAACATTTATTATGAAAATTTGCAGACATGCAGAAAAGTTGAATGAATTTTAGAGTGAACACAACACCAATATACCTACCACCTAGATTCTATCATGAAAATTTTACTCTACTTGGATATATCATGTCTATCAATCTATCCCCCTTATAGCCTTTAATCAACCCACATTATTTTTTGATGCATTTAAAAATATATTGCAGGCAGTCATGAATGCCTTTACCGTCTACTGTCATCCAAAATAAAACCTGTTATTTTACACTCTCTTTTCTTTATTGCAAAGGTCTGCCCTGAGGATTATAGCAGGAATTGTTATTCTTTACCTTACTATCTCCCAAATGACCAGTCCATAAAAGTTACTGGCCGTTTGGGAGATAAGGTAAGAAATAATTAAGACAAATGTATACACAATTACACATTATGATCAGAATCATGAAAGAAAAAGCAGAATAAAATGGGATTTTCAAGATGGTCTTTTTCCCTTCAATCCACCATCTTCTACAGTGCCACCAAAATGAAATCTTGGAGTACAGCTTAGATCATGCCACTGACTTTATGTGTCTGGCAGGATAAACCCAAAGACTATTTCCATTCCATAAGTATTTACTGGCTCTTTATAATATGCTGAGTGCATTATGATAGATGTTGCACATGTTAGAATAAGCACATTATGGTCCCTACCTTGAAAAATCAGGTTGAGGAAACAGATAATCTCAGTATGATGCTTAAAATGCTATCCTAGCATAAAGGAGGAGTGGCACAAGCTATAAATCATTCAGAATTTACTAAAGCATACATTGTAAAGTCAAGTGGATAGTGATGAGTCTTGAAGGCTGGCTTACAGAGGGACAGAATAATGGGTAAAGAGGGTAGATGCTTTGCTATAGGGAAGGAGGAACCACTGAAGCAGTTGGAAATATAAGGCAAAGGATGGGTTGGAGGGTGGTAGGAGTGGGCAACACTTTAGTCAGGAAAAGAAGTTAGGAGCGCTGGAGTAATACAGCTAAAATGAACTGAAGTCACTGGTTGTAAAAATGAAGAAGGGACTAGTTTAGAGTAGGCTTGGGGCTAAAATCAGAAGCTTTTAAAAATGGAATGGCTGAGCTCAGAGCTGAGGCAAAGGGGAAGGCCAAGAATGAATCCCGATTTTCTGACTTGGGTGGTTGAGTGAATGGTGCATCCAATGATTGGGATTGAAAATATTAAGAAAGAGAAAAATATCAATTTAGTTTTGAAGGTTAAATTTAAAGTACCTGAAAGCCATCCAAGTGGAGATGCCTACAACATGGTGGCCATGTGAATTTGAAACTCAAGAAAGAATTGAGGCATCTAAGTGAATTCTGGATAAAAACATAAAAGTGGAATAAAAGCAAAGTGGATGGAACACCTCAGAGTCATCTCACATAAGAGGTGAGAAATTTCTAATAATTTTGTACAAACTTTCAATGGTCATTGATGAGGGGTCCTGGAAGTGGAGTGTTAACACACATCTGGCCTACCATTATAGTTAGTCACAAGAAAATAACAATTTCAAATTCTTTTATTTTACTGAGTTGACTTGTTTAGAATCCAGCTCTACTGATTTTTATTTTAGTTATTTTCCCTTTGCATTCATCTCCACTCCATTCTCAATGGTACACTGCCCATCTATTTCTACTTCCAGTCATTCATTCGTAGCCTTAACAAGCATGTATTAGGTACCTCCCACATGCCAGGCAGGATTAGGTGTTGTCTCTGGAAGTATTGGCAATGGAACCTTCCATATACACATTTTTAAGAACCTCAACTTCACTCACTTCCAATTGTCTTCACTTCCTGAAAGAGGGATTGTGTTTAGACTTAGAGGAATACCTGAAGGGTGGGAAAGCTGGAATGACACCTCTCAAGGGCCTTGGGGCTTGAATGACACGGTGTTGAGGTGATGTGGAAAATGATCCCTCTCTGAGACAGCATGCACTACTTCAGCTTACGCAAACTATAAAGAACTCCCTGTCTGTATTCGCGAAAGGAAAATTCATGTTTCCTATGGCCTTTAACTCCTAATCTTTACTGGTTACAAGAGGGTATTCCAGGCAGTGGAGTGCTTAATAAATATTATATTATTTGCTAATGGCAATGCTATTTGGGGGTGATATTTCCTTCTGAATGTGCTAGCCTGGTTTAACAAATCTGCTGTGTGTAGTTTTACCTTTCATTGTGTTGGTTGAGATGTCTCAGGGGCACCTTCAGCAGGGGCTGAGAAACAGCTCAGAAATGCAGAAGTAAATGAGTCTGCTGGATGCGTTAATAGTTTTTGTCTGTGCTGACTTCCCTTCTGTTGAAGGAATGTAACAAATACCAAGGGGCTCTGCTATGTTAAGTAAATGTTTGTGTGCATTCTCACTGTGAAGATGTGTAATGCTTGGAGGGCCTGCAGAGTATTTCTCTGTGCACTTATTTTGTTTTTTGTACACTTTTGTATGCAACTATGGTCAGTCCTGACCTAACTCATCCCTTATCTAAACTCAGCTTTTTAGAAATGCTGTATTTAGCCTGGGGGCGGTGGCTCACGCCTATAATCCCAGCACTTTGGGAGGTCGAGGCAGGTAGATCACTTGACGTCAGGATTTCAAGACCAGCCTGGCCAACATGGTGAAACCCCATCTTTACTAAAAATAAAAAAAATTAGCCTAGCATGGTGGCGCACGCCTGTAGTCGCAGCTACTTGGGAGGCTGAAGCAGGAGAATTGCTTGAACCTGGGAGGCAGAGGTTGTGGGTTTCGGTGAGCTGGGATTGTGCCACTGCACTCCAGCCTGGGCAACAGAGCTAAACTGTCTCAATGAAAAAAAAGAAAGAAATAATTTATTTGAACAAATGACAAATGACATGGGTACCCTTTTCTAGTTTCCCTTTGCTCTCAAAAGAACTGAATGCCACTCCTGGGTAATTGTTACCGGTGATGTGCTAAGGCATAGAATTTAAGAGCATGGTATATGGTGAACCCACACAGACTGGATTTCAAATTCAGTTTCTTCCAGTAGCTTTTCTCTCTCAACCTCAGTTTCCGTGCATGACACTTGGGGTTTGTTATGTGAAGAAAAAATGAGATAACTGCCAGCACCTGGTGTAAATGCTTAGCATTTAATTAAATCCTTCCTCCTTTACTTTCTCCCTTCTTTCCTTTGCTCTTTTTTCCCTTCCAATGTATGTTGAATCTTTATTTTCTTTTGGTCATTTTATGAGCTTTTAAATGCATGTATAAGGGCATTCATCTTAGAACAAAACAGAAAAACTTTTTTTGACACCATGTCTTACTGCTGCTATTGCGTTTTGCTTTTGCTATGATAGTCACATTTCTTAAAAAGTTATCCATATTTGACGTCTGTAATTCCTAATTTCCCATGCATTCTTTAGCCTTCTGCAGCTTGCCTTCAGTCCTTATTATTTCACTGAAAATGCTTTCATCAAGGTGGGAATATTCTCCTAATGAAAATATTTCCTGTAAATATATTAACTACCATGTTGCCCTTACTGAGGCACCTTTGACTTGATAGTATTTTTTACTTCTTTATGGTTTTGTATTGCTAGTTCAATTGTTGGGAGGAAACTTATTTTTTTGCTGGATATTCTGCATGTAATGTGGGTAAACTCTCTTGTCTTAGATGGGCCACTAGTTATTGTTCTGGAATATGAACCTGTGGAATTATCAGAATCATGGTGAATGGGAAATAAATAAGCCTGCTTCAACACTCACCTGCACTTTTTATGAAAAATAAGAATAGCATATTAAAGGATCTAAGCACTAATCATATAACATTAGTGCAAACAATATATTTAAGTAGGATACCAAATTAAAATCAAAATATAAAGGAAAACACACTTTTGTAGAATAATGAGTTGTTTTCACTGGTCCTTTAGCATTCTCCATCATTGTTTAGCCTAGCTTAGGTTTTCAGGTTGACTTAATTAATTATTTACTATGAATGTTTCCTTCAACTATCACAGACTATTTATACTTCTTAGTGAAAAGCTCTGCTTGGATATATAAACATGTGCCCCTTTATAGGCAAGACTCTTTTGAGTGTACAGCAAAAGGTCATGAGGAGAAATTGTCTGTGAACTCATCTGGTTGACTCTCCAGTTAATCTAGGCTGTTTATTTCAGCTCTCTTTGGATCTAGCAAACGTAAGAGCTCTCACTGCTTCCTTACAGCATTTGGAGGAAGGCTCTCAGTTTTCCTTCAAACTGAGGTTCTTATTTGTTTTTATTTTTAACTAGTTTTTGTCTTTATGACAGTTATGTGGCCAATACCATTTGAAGATGGAAGTAGCTCAATAGGATGAGAACAATATATTATCTCTCCCTCACCCCGCCCACTGCCCATGTTTACTGGACTCCTCCGAAAGCAGTAGCTGT
This sequence comes from Rhinopithecus bieti, assembly GCF_001698545.2. Taxonomy (NCBI): domain Eukaryota; kingdom Metazoa; phylum Chordata; class Mammalia; order Primates; family Cercopithecidae; genus Rhinopithecus; species Rhinopithecus bieti. The sequence continues at coordinate 97,468 of NW_016810801.1, read as the reverse complement.
CATTACTTTTGTTGTTCCTTTCGACATTTGCCTGCATATATTGAGTTAACATGTTTACTCTGCTGTTTCTGGACTTGTCAGTTTCAGGCATTACTGACTGATTTCCTTCTATGGAAAATGAAGAATTAGCTGTCTGTTATCACATCCTTAGCCAACATGTATAGGGCTCACCAACCCCTAACCCCAACTTATTGTTAGATTAGGTAGAACTCTATGAAATTCTCATTGCTCTTAGTCAAAATTGTTTGAATGTTAGCAATTTTATAATGTATAGTTATGCCATAATTTTTGTTAAAATAATTCAGTATTTATAGTTGTTGAGCTATGCAGCAGATTATCAATACTATCTCTCTATTGCAGAACTTTTAATTTTGTTTGGTTGGATGTTTGGTTTTTAATTTTTTAATTTTTTAAAAAATGTAAACTTCTTTTTATAGATTAAGAGGATACAAGGCCAATTTTGTTACATGGATATATTGCATAGTGATGAAGTCAGAACTTTTAGTGTTCCCATCGCTCAAATAGTGTACATTATATGCAATAGGTAATTTCTCATCCCTCACCCCCATCTCACTCTGTCACCTTTCAGGGTCTCTGACATCTATCCCATTATATGTCCAGGTGTACAATTGTGTAGCTCCCACTTATAAATGAGAACATGTGGTATTTGACTTTCTGTTTCAAGCTGTTTCACTTAGGATAGTGGCCTCCACTTTTATTTTTGTTTCACAAAAGACATGATTTCATTCTTTTATATGGCTGACTAGTATTCCATGGTGTGTGTGTGTGTGTGTGTGTACACATATATATACACATAAAGAAAATACAGTGTGTATATATGTGTATATATATCCATATATGTGTGTATATATACATATGTGTGTGTGTATACAAACATAAACACGCACTGCATTTTCTTTATCCAGTCATTCATTGATGGACACTTAGGTTGATTGAATAACATTGCTATTGCGAATAGTGCTCCCATACAAGTACAGGTTTCTTTTTAGTGTAATAATTTTATATAATAATTTCTTGTCTTTGGGTAGATACTCAGTAGTGCGATTGCTGGGTTGAATAATATTCTAATTTTTTAGGTCTCTGAGAAATCTCCACACTCTTTTCCACAGAGCTTCTACTAATTTACATTCCCACCGACAGTTTATAAGTGCTCCCTTTCTCCGCATTCTCACCAATATATGTGGTTTTGTTCCTTTCCCATAATAGCCATTCTGACTGGTGCAAGATAGTATCTCACGGAGGTTTTAATTAGCATTTCTCTGATGGTTAGTGATGTTAAGCACTTTTTCATATGTTTGTTGGCTGCTCATATGTCTTCTTTGGAAAAATATCTGTTCAAGTTCTTTGCCCACTTTTTAATGAGGTTACTTGGTTTCTTGTTGAGTTGTTGTGTGAGTTCCTTGGAGATTCTGAATGTGAGTCCTTCATCAGATGCATAGTTTGAAAATATTTTTCGCATTCTGTAGGTTGTCTGTTTACTCTGTTGATTATTCTTTTGCTATGCAGAAACTTTTTAGTTTAATTATGTCTCATTAATCTATTTTGTTTTCGTTGCATTTTCTTTTCTGGTCTTAGTCATAAATTTTTTTTCTAGGTCAATGTCCAGAAAATTTTCCTAGGTTTACATCTAGGATTTTAAAGTTTCAGGTTGTATATTTAAGTTTTTGAGCCATCTCGAGTTAGTTTTTGTATACAGTGAGAGGTAGAGATCCAGTTTCATTCTTCCACATGTGGCTATTGAACTTTCCCAGCAGAATTTATTTACTTATTTATTTATTTATTTAGATGGATTCTTGCTCTGTCGCCCAGGCTGGAGTGCAGTGGTGGGGTCTTGGCTCACTGCAAGCTCCGCCTCTTGGGTTCACACCATTCTCCTGCCTCAGCCTCCCGAGTAGCTGGGACTACCGGCGCCCACCACCACGCCCGGCTGGTCTCGATCTCCTGACCTCGTGATCCACCAGCCTTGGCCTCCCAAAGTGCTGGGATTACAGGCGTGAGCCACCGCACCTGGCACCCAGCAGCATTTATTAAATAGGATGGCCTATCCCCCATGTACGTCTTTGTTGACTTTTTGGAAGATAAGTTAGTTGTACATATGGGGCTATGTTTCTTGATTATCTATTCTGTACAACTGATCTACGCGTCTATTTTTATACCAAAACCATGGTGTTTAGGTTTGTAGTATAATTTGTAGCCAGGTAATGTGATGCCTCCTGCTTTGCTCCTTTTATTTAGAGTTGCTTTAGCTATTCAGGCTCTTTTTTGGGTTCCATATGAATTTTAGGATTGATTTTTGTAATCTGTGAAGAATGACATTAGTAATTTGATGGGAAGAACCCTGAACCTATAGATTACTTTGGGTAGTAAGGTCATTTTAACAATATTGATTCTTCTAATTCATGAGTATGGGGTGTTTTTTCCATTTGTGTTATCTATGATCTTTTTTTCATCAGTGTTTTGTAGTTCTCCTTGTAGAGATCTTTCACCTCCGTATTTAAATGAATTCCTAGCTATTTTATTTATTTTTTGTAGGTATTGTAAATGAGATTGAGTTCTAGATTTGATTCTTAGCTTGATTATTATTAGTACAAAGACATGCTACTGATTTTCATATGTCGATTTTGTGTCCTGAAACTTTGCTGAAGTCATTTATTAAATCCAGAAGTCTTTTGGAGTCTTTAGGTTTCTAGGTATAAGATTATATTCTCAGCAAACAATAATTTGATTTTCTCTTTTCTAATTTGAATGCCTTCTATTTTTTTCTCTTGTGTAATTGCTCTAGCTGGAACTTCCAGTACTATGTTGAATAGGAGTAATGAAAGTGGGAGTCCCTGTCTTGTTCCAGTTCTTAGGAGGAACACCTTCAACTTTTTCCCATTTATTATGATGTTGGCTGTAGGTTTATTGCATTAGGTCGGTGCAAAAGTAATTGCGATTTTTGCCATTGAAAGAGTATTTGTTTCATGCATCTGGGTGCTCTAGTGTTAGTGCATATATATTTAGACTTGTTATATCTTGTTGTTGAATTGATCCCATTATTATTGTGTAATAACCCTTTTCACTTTGTTTTTACTGTTGTTGATTTAAAATCTGTTTTATCTGATAACAGTATAGCTAATCCTGTTAACTTTTGGTTTTCATTTGCAAGGAATCTTTTTCCACCCCTTTACTTTGAGTCTGTGTCGTATCAGTCTGGGGGATTTCTTATAAGCAGCATATGGTTGGATCCTCTTTTTAAAATCCATTCTACCAACCTATATATTTTAGGTTGAGTATTTAATCCATTTATGTTCAAATGGACTTACCCACATCTTTATGGATAAATATATAGATTCAGTTAACATTATGACAGGAACAAAAGCTCACATAATATTGAAATGTTGTCATGTTAATTGTTATCTATGTGCTTTGTAGCCTTAATTATGTAAGTGCTGTATAAAACCTGTGAGTTATATACTTTCATGCATTTGTATGGTTTTAAAATATACTTTGTTACTAAAATTTTTATGAGTTATCTCCCAATTTGCTGAAATATCCTCTCAATACACACAAATCTAGAATTGTATTTTTATTGCCTTGGAGCCATCTCTCTTGGAGCCTTCTGATTTGATCTAGAAGACTAGTTATTCTTTAGAATGGTGGCTGGGATCCCCATAAATCATCATTCTAGGGATACTCTTGTCTGTTGTGTAGGAATCTGTTTTCTAGATTCTATTGCTTTTGCATTATTGGTCCATTCTTCTTGGTGGAGCCCCCACTCTTCTAGTTTTCTAACAAAGGGAGAACATGAGGGTTTTTCTGTGACCTTACATGTCATTATTCCCTGTTCACACTGAGTTGACATTTCACTAGCTTAGTTGGTGTATTAGTCAGGGTTCTCCAGAGAAACTGAACTAATAGTATTTATTTATTCATACATTCATTCATTCATTTATTTATAGGAATTGGCTCACACAGTTATATAGTTTGGCAAGTCCCAAGTTCTGCACGTTGAGTTGGCAAACTGGAGAGCCAGAAAAGCCAAAGATTTGCCTCCTGTTTGAGTCTGAATGCCTAAGAACCAAGAGAGTCTATGGTGTAGTTCTCATTCAAAAGTCTGCAGGCTTAAGGCCCATGAAGAACCAATGGTCCTTTTCAGATCTGAGGCCAGAAAAACTCCAATGTCTCCAATGTTAACAACTCAAAAGCAGTTAGGCAGAGTATTTTGTCTTACTCAGATTAACAGTCAGCCTTTTTGTTCTATTCAGGCCTTCAAGTGAGTAGCCGAGGTGCACCCACATTTGCGAGGGCAATCCACTTTACTCAGTCTACTGATTCAAATGTTAATCTCATTCAGAAACACCTTCAAAACATACCCAGAATAATGTTTGATCAAACATCTGGGCACTCTGTGACCTAATCAAGTCAACACATAAAATTAATAATCACTAATAAACTAAGACAGAAAATTTCTAAAGGAAAGTTAGAAATAACTTTCCCTGAGTAACTTGAAGGTGTTTCTTCATTGTCTTTCAGCTTTGAGAGTCCCGCTTGGGAAGTCTGATGCCTAGTTCATACTTGAGTGCAATTTTAGGCATATGACTGGAATGTTTGGCCCTGGGCCTCATTGTCAGGTGCTGTAGCTAGAATAAATTGTAAGAGGATCCCTGATATGAGTATCTTTAGGTTATCTTTCTTCAAATGGCCAGATTTCCTGGGGAATAATTTCCTAGTGTATTGGTTTGTACAGACTTGGGAATCAAGGAGATATAAACATTTAGAACATGGTATTTACTTCAACTTCTTGTGTTTAGCACACCAGACATAAGCTTTATTCAGTGTCCTCCAGTCCATACATCCTCTTTTCTACCTTTCTTAGACAGTACATCTGCATTTGCAGCCAGAGTTGGAGTGATGGACAGAATATGGATATCCAATGACTTTATAAAGAGATCATCTACCTGTGTACCCATTTTCATCTCCACATTTATGCCCATCTCCATGAGGTCCTAAGCATGCTAATGCCTGAACCTTAGGGAGGTACCATAGTACAAGTTGGAAGGCTCTTATCTCTTTAGTGCCTTCCAGGTCAGTTAGACTTGTCTTTCTGCTTCCTAGCTTTAAATATTCTGTTGTTGTTACTGTCTCCTTTTCAGTTATTTTTGTACTTAGTGTTTGCTCTGGTTTAATATGTCCCCTAAAATTTATGTGTTAGAAACTTAATCTCCATTATAACAGTTTTAAGAGGTGAGGTGGGGCCTTTAAGAGGCAATGAGACCATGAGATTGCTGCCCTCATGAATGGGTTAATAATGTTATTGAGAAAGTTGGTTAGTTATTGCAGGAGTGGGTTCCTAATAAAAAAATGAACTTGGCCTGATCTTCTCTCTCGGTTTAAACTGCTCACTTGCACCTTCTGCTGTCTGCCATGGGATAATGCAGCACGAAGGCCCTCATCGGATGCTGATACCATGCTTTTGGACTTCTCAGTCTCCAGAACTGTGAGAAATGTTTTTCTTCTTTATAAATTACCCAGTGTGTAGTATTATATTATAGTAGCAGAAAATAGACTAAGACACAAAGTTGATATTGAGAGGAGGTTGTTGCTACAATAAATACCTAAAAACGTGGACACAGTTTTGAGATTGGGTAAAGGGCAGAGGCTGAAAGAATTTAGAGGAGCAAACAAGTAGAAGCCTGTATTGCCATGAACAGAGCATTAAGGGTGATTCTGCTGAGGGCTCAGAAGAAGAGTGCTGTGAAGAACATATAAATCTTCTTAGAGATTACCCAAGTTACTGTGACCAAAACGTTGGTAGAAATATGGATATTAAGGGTCATCCTGATGAAATCTCAGATGGACGTGAAGAACAAGGTCTTGAAAATTAGATTGACGGTCATCCTTATTATAAAGTGACAAATACCTTGGCTCAATTGTGTTCATATCCTAGGGTTTCATGAAATACAGAACTTAAAAGCATTGAAATATGATACATGGTGGCAAAAATATCTAAGTAGCAAGGCATTCAAACTGCTGCATGGCTACTTTTAACCATGTACAGTGAGATACAAGAGCAAAGGAAAGACTTAAAGATATAATTTACAATTAAAAGAAAAGCAAAGTGGAAAAAAATGCAGCTTGGTCACGTTAAAAAAAAAAAAAGTAAAAGTGTATTTGAGAGAGAATATTATGAGTGTAACCAAGTGACCATTTGATAGAAATTATGATGAATGGGAGGGATCCAGATGTTATTCATCAAAACAATGAGGAAAATCCCCAAAGGTATTTCAGAGATCCTTGAGGTCACCATGGTCAGCACAGGCCTAGAGCTCTAGGAGGGCAGAATGGTTTCAGGGGATGGGCCCAGAGTGTCATCCATGGGCCCACTACCCAGGTCTGCCTCAGGACTCTGCTCCCTGCATTCTAGTGCAGCATGCCTCAGCTGCCCCAGCTATGGCTCAAGCAATCCCAAGTGCTACTGAACCTGCCATTTTCAAAGTACACATGATAAACATTGATAGCATCTATGTGGTGCTAATTCTGCAGGCATGCAGAATGCCAACTTGTGGGGCATGGCTTCATCCACTTAGCGTTCAAAAGATGCCTTGGACCACCTGGAAGCCCAGGGAAAAACCTGACATAGAGGTAAAGTTGACTCAGAGTCCTCACTAGGGCAGTGCCTAGCAGGGCTGTGGGAGAGGGGGCCACCCCCAAGACCGCAGAACTATAGGGCCACCAGAGTGCCACCAGCCCTAGATAGCCACAGCTTGGACTGAGCTCAGCAAAGATATAGGAACTAGGATGCCCAAAGATTTTCCCCCACTCCCACTCCCCAGGGTACTCAGGTTGTAGGACATGGAGTCAAAGGAGATTATTCTTCAGCTTTAAGATTTAATGTTGTTTTATTCTGTTGAGTTTTGGACTTGCTTAGGACAAGTTGCCTCTTTCTATTTGTATATTTCTCCCTTTGATATGGGAATGTTTATCTTATACCCACCATTGTATTTTGGAAGTAGTTAACTCGTTTTGATTTTTCAGGCTCACAGCTGGAAGGATTTGCTTCTGGAGAAGTCATGCCTTGACTCTCACCCATATCTTATTTATATCAGACTTCAGACTTTGGACTTTTAAACTGATGATGGAATAAGTTAAGACTTTGGGGTCATTGGGATGGAATAAATATATTTGTGCATGGTGAGTAGGACATAAAGTTTGGAGTCCAGAGGTGAAATGTATGGTTTGAATGTGTTCTCCACATTTTTTATATTGGAAAATTAATCCTCATTATAACAGTATTAAGGAGTGATTAGACCACGGGAACATTGTTTTCATAAATGGATTAAAGCCATTATTATAGGAGAGGGTTAGTTATTGCAGAAGTGGGCTTGACCTGATTTTCTCTCTTTGTCTCATGGGCTCATTTCTTTGTTCTTGTTTTTTTGTTTGTTTGTTTGTTTTTGGGTTTTTTTTTTGATGTTGTTGTTTGTTTGTTTGTTGAGATGGAGTCTCACTCTGTTGCCTAGGCTGGAGTGAAGTGGATCGATCTCAGCTCACTGCAACCTCTGCCTCCCAGGTTCAAACGATTCTCCTGCCTTAATCTCCTGAGTAGCTCGGATTATGGGTATACACCACCAAGCCCAGATAATTTTTTTTGTATTTTTAGTAGAGACAGGGTTTCGCCATGTTGGCCAGTTGGTCTCAAACTCCTGATTGCAGGTGCTCTGTCTGCCTTGGATTCCCAAAGTGCTGGCATTACAGATGTGAGCCACCACACCCAGCCTCATGTGCTTACTTCTGTTTTCTGCCATAGGACGGCAAAGCAAAAGATCCTCACCAGATGCCAGCAACATGCTCGTGGTCTTTCCAGCCTCTAGAACTGTGTTTCATGCCTTGAAACATTCCTTTACCAGTATTTCAGTGAGGTCTTCAGATGGAGAGATGCTAATTTATTTGCTCAGTCTGTATCTTCATTTGAAAGCTAGAGCTTGCTTCTTTCCTTACTCTGGCCAGTGAATGGGAAGTGGGATAAAATTACACGGTAGTGTGATGTTGCTAAAATTTAGAGTTACTGTCTTCTAATCAAAACGAATAATTTGTGTTTTTTATCACCTATTTAAATAACCCCATCATTTGAACTGGATGTTTATTAGAAAAAACATGTAGGTTTCCTTATTAAATAATGAACTCTCAAAAAATTTCCTAAAAATTCCTCATGAACAAAACCTGGTTATCTGGCTATATTCTCAAGCATTTTGTGATCTGCCATGAAAATTGGTCTGTAAAGTAAAAGAAGTTAGGAATCAATATAATAATATAAGTGGTTTTATTAATTTCTGCATTACTACATTTAACATACCAAAATGTAAACAAAATGTCCTTTGTGAAACCGTGTGATAACCTTCTCAGATTCTGATTCACTCACCAGCCTGGAAGAAAGGATACTTCATAATGATTAAACACTTGTTTAGTGTATATTTGTGATTTTTTATCTCTTTGGAACTCTTTAAATTAAAACTGTGTTATCTCTCAGAAATTAGTAAAGTGTGGCACAATCTAGAAGTGATGGGATTTTTAGTGACAATTCTTACTATGATTAGGTTCATCTGCATGTGACAAATAACCTCAAATTTCCTAAACGTGGTGATTGCATTGCGATAGACCAGACTTTCTTATTTAGGTAAACAAAATGTCTGATTCAGGACTCATTATGCCATAATTATCTGGCACCAGGATCCTCCCATCTTACCTCTTCACCATCCTTAGAATGCCACCTTACTGTCCAAGATGACAAGAACAGCTCCAGGCACTATTTCTTTATTCCAGACAACCAGTAAAGAGAAAGGGAAAAAGAAAGGGCTACCTCTTCATGTTAGGAACACTTCCAAGAAGCTCCCCATATTGGGGACACTTTTATTCATTGGTTAATACTTGTTCACATGGTCATACTTAAACTTGCAAGGATTGGTGGAAAATGCATCTATTTCAGCCATGCACTGAGTAACTCTCAGAGTTTGTATTTATAAGGAAGAAAAAAAAGAAGAGATATTAGGAGATAAAGAGCAGTCTTTTTCACAGGGGCACTTATATATACCCAGCTTGTGAGTCCACATTTACTGTAATCTACAAAACACAGGGATGACAAAGAGGTGGTGGCAAGTGACCTGAGTGATGGACGTCATGTCAATGGCAGAATAATAATTTGTTTCATGGCTACAAATCATATGCTGATATCCAGCCTGGAAGTGAATAAATACTATTAAAAATTAATCATTTTAGTTATAAGATATCTCAAAGACAGAGAAGGCTGAAATCTATCATCTGATACCACTCAATTTTATTAGATGTTGCCACATTTGCCTCAGATATGTCTTTTGTCTTCATAGGAAATGGAAGTACCATCACCTTATCTGTCCCTCTTCCTTTTCAAGTGTTGAATCTTTACCAGTGGTGAGGGCTAGTCACACTGAAATAGAGTTTATCTCACTCTCAGCACCTTGTAGGTACTATATGTTGACTGGGAGTAGCTTGGCTAATAGGGGACCAACAAACAATATTTTATCAGGTGTGATTACTGATCTTAAGAAGACATAATCCAGTTAATGAAGTTTAGTTCTATTAAAATATCTTTTCAGATTAAAAAACTAGAATACTGTATACACGCATAGTTGAAGAATATGACCTATAAAGAAAATAAACACTGGTTTTAAATATATAATATATATTTATTAAGTAATTTACTTGACTACGTATTTTACTTTTCTAAATCACTGCATATTGGATTTAATATTTTCTGTTTAAAAATAATAATAACATATCTTACAGTTCTAAGTGGCAGAGTTTCACCCACCTGACTTAGGTCAGATTCTGCAGGAAATAGACACTGAGACTCAGTGGTTTGCATGCAGGTGCTTCCCTGGGAAGTGTGAGGGGGTGGGGGAGGAAGAATTGAGCAGAAAGGAAAATTAGGCTGAAATGCAGCTGCGAAGAAGTTCTCAGCTCATCTCACAGGGTCTCTGGAGTTGGGATGCTGAGATGAGTTGTTCCCTTGAGGCCACTGTACCCTGGAAAAGGCCAGTGATGAGACACTGGAAAAGAGCTGTCCCTGGGGAGGGGGTGTACCCTTGGTGGAGGGGTCTCTCTTCCACAAAGGCTGCGGGATCTCAGAGTCAATACTTCCCCAACCTGAGGGCAGCGTCTAGCAGCACATGGCCCTCTCCACTTCTGAGTGTGGAGCATTCCCAGTTCATATGCTTCAAACAACAAGGCTCTTCTTATATTCTGTTGTAATGTTGGCCAATTCTAAGTCAGGCCACTAACTCCAAAAAGACTGATCATTTCATTTTCATTGAGCGCATGTCAGTGTAATATTGTTTAAACTTCTTTGAATAGAAGTTTATCTATTTTTTGAATAGAACTTTATCTATTTTTAATTCCAGTTAAAATCCTGGGGCCCTGCAAAATATGTCACCAGCCCTGAGTGGAGATAGGCTTGGCCAGAAGGAAGAACACTTTCTTCAGATGGAAAAGAACAAGGGATTGGTGGATATGAGTTCAGAGGATGAGCAGTGCATACCTGCCAGCCTCTTTAAAAAAAAAAGATATTTTTAATTCCAATTAAAAATAGATAAAGGAGATGAACTATTTATGACGGATTGTAAAACATTTATTTATTATTTGGTAGGAAACACTATTGTTTCTGGAATATCTGAAGCATCTTTAAAGGGACAGGATTTTGAGACTCTGGTGTATTAGAAAGAACCCACTGTTGGAATCAGATGTACCTAAATTTGAGTCTAGACTTCCATAGTTACTAGCTGTGTGACTTAGGCAAGTCATACAACCTCTCTGCACTTCAATTTTCCAAACATAAAAACATCACTTCTTCCAAGTTTCCGTTGGACTCTGAGACCCCCTGATTTATGAGGAAATGTAGCCAGTGCCACCAGTAGAGTGAATCTAAAAACCATAGTAGGCCTGACCAATTTCCTGGCCGTCTGTCAATAGAATTAACTTATCATCGAAGTTTCCTTCATGAAGAAACTCTCACACTAGTGGTACCCTTGGGAGGCTGTAGAACGTGACTTCATGTCCGGGCTGTCTTATGGCCAAGTCTGCCTTAGGAGAGGCTTAATTCTTTGGCTCAGCCTGAAGTAAAGATCAAGAGGGAGACCTGAGAGGAGCACGAACAGGTGCCAGCAGCAGGAGGTGCAAGTTCAGAACCTGGGTCAGGACCACATTGCAAGCACAGGGATTTGTGTAATTGAGCTGCCATTTGCCCAGCACGCACCCACCCTGGTTTCCTCCATAGAGTGGCCCCCATGCTCCATTGATGTGGGGGCATAGGAGACTTTAATTAAGACAGAGGGGCTGCCCACAGGGTTGGAGTCTGTTCAGCTTCTGAGCTCAGTAAGCATGACTCATCCCCCCATGGAGTTGGGGATCGTCACTTTGAGACTTGAGTCCTTGCCATCAGATTTCCTCACACATATACTTGCCTTTTTTTTCTTTCCATTTCTAATTGAGAGAAGATATGCTTTATTTGAAGTGGGAATTCCCCTGTGTCCATGAATGTCCTCCACTCCTGAAAATTATTGCAAAGGGAATAATAATTCAAACAGTGCAGACAGAAGGCAGTTTAGTGATCTCATAGAGGAGTCCACCGGGCAAAGCAGGGGCAGGGGAATTAGGAGAACTTGGCTGCAGAACACCAGTTGTTGAATGGTGCAAGCTTTCTTCTCCACGCTTAGAGAGAGGAGACTGTCCCACACTCTCTCTCTCCTGGGGCTCTGGGGTAGGCACATGGCATGTTAGACATAAAAGGGGTCTCAGCCCATGGAAATTCAAGATCAATCAATCTGTCAACAAATCAATGGGATATGTATTGAACATCTGATAAATGAATGAGGGAAAACCAATACACATTATGATTCATTATTTTAAAATGTCCTTTCAAACATTCAGCAGGGAAAAGAAAAGAATTTGGCTATTTTAAAAACTAGCGAAGTTGAGAATGTAAAATTGGTTGGAAATGTGCTTTTGTGTAGTGTGGTCAAGCAAGATCTTACACCTTGGTTTTTTGTTTGTTGTTTGTTTTCCCGAAGTAGCATTTTAATTTATTTATTCGGGTGTTTATAGAACACTTACTATGAGTTGCGAGTGGGTTGGGTGCAGTGGCTTCATCAGCACCATCCTGATCTCTTACCTCTAAACCCCACTGACCTGCAGGGCCCTGCTGGCATCAAACTCCCCTGCCTCAATGTTTGTCCAAGCTTTGTACCACAAAGACAAGACAGAGGCTGGCAGGTATGCACTGCTCATCCTGTGAACTCATATCTACCAATCCCTTGATCTTTTCCATCTGAAGTAAAGAAAGTGTTCTTCCTTCTGGTCAAGCCTAATTCTACTCAGGACTGGTGACGTATTTTGCAGGGCCCCAGGAGAAACCAAAGTGCCAGTAGAGGAAGTCAATCTTTCTCCTATGGCCTGGTGCCAAAATCCACAATGGACAGGAGACTCTCTAGTGACTGCAACCTGCATGGTGGAATGCACTTGGTACCCGGGTTGAGGATGAGTGAGAGGCCTTCAGTGCATTACCCACTGAGCCCCTGTGCTGCCATGCCCTGCCCCAAGATGCTGTAGGGCAGACACCCAACCCTGAACTTTTCCATGATCAGGCCCCCACTGAGACAAGAGGGTGATAGTACACAGGATTTCCTCTATCAACACAAGCTGGCCCCTGCCTTGTCAGAGGGTGAAAGTGGTTGTTGAATGGGTAGGGAACACCAGGAGAGCTCTAGGACCCTGGTAGGTAGCTAAGAACCAAGGAGTGGGGAGGTGGGACCGCTTATTTGCCAATGCTCCTTGTCCCCAACCCATGTTCCATTGCCCCATTGGACTTTACTTGCAAGACCAAAAATCAAAGATAAATATTTTGAGACAGTAATCACAAATCTTTAAACCAAGTACATGGCTCTTCTGAGCAAAGGTCTCTAAGAGACTGTGTGAGTCGCATGCCCATCAAGCCAGTCCTGACCGTACCTCTCCTCTGGAATCTATCCACTCACATATTCCTCAAGGGGTCGCTGTGTCCACAATACCCTCCCTTTCTTGTACCTCACTTCATCGCTCTCCACTGATTCTTCATCCGCAGGATACATGGTAACATTCTTCCTTTTCTTTAGCCTCCTGTCCACTTTTCTCTCCATTTCTTTTTTGATGTTGCTCTGCCTTTCTTTGTTGGTAGACTTTTTGAAAGAGGAGTCAGCATTTAGTGAGTGCTCTGCTGCATGTCTCATTCACCCTTAGTTGCTTCCAATGAGACAGACCCATGTCTTACTCCACTAAGGAGCCCCTTGCGAAGGTCATCATCAAATTCCTTATCATGGTCATCTCTCTTCATCTCTCTTCTGTTTCCTTCTCCTCAGTTTACTCTAGATTTTCATCTCCTGAGAATTTTCTCACTTTCTGAACTCCATTCTGTTGATTCTATCTACACATTTGGCTGTGATAGCAATGCTAAATTTTCATTTCTCACTTGACCATCAATATCAGGCTCAAATATTCAGCTATCTAGGAATACCTTCATGTCAAAGAATCACCTTAAATGCTAGATGTTCAAAGTAGAATTCATCAATTTCCCCAAGTTTGTTTTCACTTTTTAAAAATCATTTGCTCTTTGTGATTCCTTTACAAATCAGGTTGCTTAATTTACTACTATTTTTGTTAATAATAGTATTAACAAGCATTTACTGAATATTGATTGTACCAGGCACTGATATAGAATATTTGCTTCATTTAACAAACTTCTTTGTAAGCATTTACCATGAAACAGATATTGTCCTAAGCACTTAATATTCATTAACATTAAATTCATAGAAGTTCTACAATAATTCTATGTGATTATTTCAATATGTAATCAAAACAACCTTATGGGATAGATATTATATTATATTTTATGTCTTTTACAGATAAGGAAACTGAAGCACAGTAATGATGAGAAATGTATCCAAGGTCACATAGCAAAAAGTACTGTTGGAGTTGAACCTATGTTCTTCTGTTTCCGTATCTCTGAGTCTTTTCTTAAGTATATGAAGTGTATTAGATAGTTTGTTCTCTTATCACTTATATCCAATCAGTTACCAAATCCAGGAAATCCTACTTTATAAATATTTCTTAAAGCTACCATTTTTCTCTCCCTCCCTTTGCTACAGTTGACATTGAAGACCTCACTGTTTACCTGGTATTCTTCACTTGTTTTCTACTGATTAGTTTACCTTTGAAAACTAAGGTCTTTTT
>NW_016810801.1:67658-82612 GCF_001698545.2 Rhinopithecus bieti | reverse complement strand
AGTGATGATGAGCATTTTTTCATGTGTCTGTTGGCTGTATGAATGTCTTCTTTTGAGAAATGTCTGTTCATATCCTTTGCCCACTTTTTGATGGGGTTGTTTGTTTTTTTCTTGTAAAAATAAAAAAAATAAAAAAATAAAAAAAAATTAAAAAAAAGAACAAAGCTAGATGTATCCAAAAAAAAAAAAGAAACATTTTAAATTTAATGATTCAAGTAGAACAGTTTTTTTTTTTCTTCTTCATATGCATGCTTGTGCCTTTGATTCATGCATCCATCTTTTCAATGTTTTCACATTTGGAGCTCACTTCATGAACTTGAGTGTCTTACATTTTCTACACAAATCAGATTGGTGTAATTTAAATACTTTGTAAATTAAATACTTTCAACGTAAAAAAAAAAAAAAGAAAACTAAGGTCAAAATGTCAATGCTTGGTGAATAGATGGCTGCTTGGGCCTTTGGAAATAACTGCAGCATCCCTGGTGTTCATGATTCTGGTTTACTAGTTCAAAACCACTGATTCTGAGATCGAGTCCAAATGTCTTCTTATTGTATATGATATAGTTTGGCTCTGTGTCCCCACACAGATGTCATGTCAAATTGTAACCCCCACTGTTGGAGGAGGGGCCTGTTTGGAGGTGATTGAATCCTGGAAGTGGACTTCCCCCTTGCTGTTCTTGTGATAGTGAGTTCTCATAAGGTCTGGTTGTTTAAAAGTGTTTGGCACCTTCCCCCTCACTCCCTTCCTCCTGCTTCAGCTGTGTAGGACGTGCTGGCTTCCCCTCACCTTCTACTTCTACCTTCTACCATGATTGTAAGTTTTCTGAAGCCTCCTCAGCCATGCTTCCTGTATAGCCTGTAGAACCTTGTGGCAATTTCTTTATAAATTACCTAGTCTCAGGTAGTTCTTTAGAGCGATGTGAGACGGGACTAATACAGCATATATAAGGTTATTGATCATCTGGCTTCCATCTCTGGTTTACTTTTCCCTCTTCTCATTCCTCCAGGGTGGGTGATTTGGGAGCTAAGAAATCAGAAGAAAATTGTATTATACTCAGCCCATATTCAAAGTCAAGTAGGGGAAATAAGGGTCAAAAATACAAATAACTAGCATACAAAGAAGAAAGTACTTAGTTTTGTAAAAGAGGTATTGGCAAAGAATAATAATAGAATCCAGAGGCAGAAGTCAATTGTTTATTGTTTAAATTGGGAAGGATCATAGAACTCTTCGTCAAGAAGGTGGTATTTGGGCTTAAGATTGAAGTATGGGTATACCCTGTAACTATCAAAATTTTGGGTATTTGTGGGAAGACATTTAGGCCAAAAAAAGATGCTGAAAAGTATGGAGATATGTGGAAAACACCAAACAGCTCACTTTGACTTTCCTTGCGCTACAGGATCAGCAGTGGGAACGTCAGCTTCAGTCAGTTCATGGAATACCTCGAATGTTGGTTTCAAGTGTGGGATTCATTTCATAAACAATGGGGAACAAAGTCTGGATTTTAAAACAGCAAGAAATTGGTGCAAATAGATAGAAAGAAATCTCTTTACTGGAAAAATGCTATTTTGATGAGCGTGCTGCGATGGCCACTTGGAGCCCCACCTTTTCCCACACAGTCCTAATGATTCCTGAGGCCTGACTGCAACACGGGCTCTGAGACTGGACAGCACCCAGACTGGATAGTCAGCACATTGGTATTGTATCCCCTCTTGCTCCTGTTGGCTTCAGGGGAGAATCCTTGCCTAAATTAGGCCAATCACAGCTGAAGTCTCCATTCTGGGATCTTTAGGCTCTCAGGGAAGCACTTTAAATTTTTTTTTTTCTGATGAACTTGGCATGATAATGTGGGCCTGGAGGCTCCGTGTGGTGCTCAGAATGAAGCCAGCTGAGTAGAAGGCAGGGCTGCGATGGAGAGAAATGTGTCCTGCGTGTCACTGTTTCAGCCTACATCCAGCAGTGCCCAAGTCCTTGCACCTTTCTCTTAGGAAAGCAGTATGTTCCCATGTTTAGACAAATTTGAGTTGGCATTTCTGCCCCTTACATTCAAAAGAGGCTTATTCAATGCTGGGCACAGTGGTTTACACCTGTAATCCCAGCACTTTGGGAGGCAGAGGTAGGGGGATTGCCTGAGTCCGGGAGTTCGAGATCAGCCTGGACAACATGGTGAAACCCCGCTCTGCCAAAAAATACAAAAATTAGCTGGTGTAGTGGTGGACGCTTGTATTTCTAGCACTTGGGAGGCTGAGGTGGGAGGATTGCTGGAGTCCAGCAGGTCAAGTCTGCAGTGACTCCTGATCATGCCACTGCATTCCAGCCTGGGTGACAGAGCAAGACTCTGTCTCAATTTAAAGAAAGAACACACAAAAAGAGGCTTAATTGCCATAAACTATCCAAGCCCTATTGGCGCAGACATCTCTTGGGTCTAAAACAGAGATGTGTGAAGGAAAGAAAGGCGTTTTAGGCAAAAACCAAGGTTCTCTTTTAAGGAAGTATAGGAACCACTGATTTTTACAGTTTTATTTAACTTTAAATAACTGAGAGAAAATCCTCTCAGTAGGACAGTCAGCATTCTCAGCAGGCATTTGACAAAGCTGAGTAGGAAGGGACATCAACAATTCTCAGGCCAAATTTGGGGCTTTGTGACTCCTGAGGTACCACACTGAGAACGAGGTTAAGGTCTTGTATGAAAGCTCTTCGTATAAATTAGATCAGCAGCAGTTTGTAAAAGTCGAAGGACACACAAGAAGCAATTCAAATACTACTCATCTCTTCAGCAAACATGTTTAGATGTGGTCCCTGTTTTTTACTTTATTTTATTTTATTTTTTTTTTGAGACGGAGTCTGGCTCTGTCACCCAGGCTGGAGTGCAGTGGCCGGATCTCAGCTCACTGCAAGCTCCGCCTCCCGGGCTCACGCCATTCTCCTGCCTCAGCCTCCCGAGTAGCTGGGACTACAAGCGCCCGCCACCTCGCCCAGCTAGTTTTTTGTATTTTTAGTAGAGACAGGGTTTCACCGTGTTAGCCAGGATGGTCTTGATCTCCTGACCTCGTGATCCGCCCGTCTTGGCCTCCCAAAGTGCTGGGATTACAGGCTTGAGCCACCGCACCCGGCCAGTTTTTTACTTTATTTTATCATTTTGTTTTATTTTACTTTGTTTTGATTTAGGGAGTAACACGTACAAGGTTTGTTACATGAGTATGTTGCGTAAGGGTCCAGGTTCTTAAGGACTTTCCATCTAATGGAGGCAGAGTCAAGCAGGTAATTTCAATGTTGGGGGAAGACGCAATGACAGGGCACCCCAAGTGATAGAACTCCCAAAGAGGAGTGACATGGTTTAGCTGTGTCCCCACCCAAATCTCATCTTGAATCGTAGCTCCCATTATTCCCATGTGTTGTGAGAGGGACCCAGTGGGAGACAATTGAATCATGAAGACGGTTTCCCCCACACTGTTCTCATGGTAGTGAATAACTCTCACAGGATGAGATCTGATGGTTTTATAAAGAGAAACCCCTTTTCTTTCAATTGGCTCACATTCTTTCTTTGCCTGATGCCATGTAAGGCATGCCTTTTGCCTTCTGCCATGACTATGAGGCCTCCCAGCCATGTGGAACTCTGAGTTAATTAAACCTCTTTTCTTTACAAATTACCCAGTCTTGGATATGTCTTTATCAGTCACATGAAAAAGGACTAATACAGAGGACAAGTAGTTTTTGGTGATATGAGATATTCAAGGCAGGGGGAGAAAAGGCCCAACAGGGGCCAAGGACGCTGGCCTGGTCATGAAACTGCAGATAAGCTAGGGGCAGCAATGTTGAGGATAGAAAGTGGAGGGTTACGGGGCAGCAGGAGGTGGAAGGTGAAAGAGTTTGAATGTCGGGAAAAGCATCTGTGGCTTGGTTCTTGGGATATTGTGCAAATTTATCTATTGGCAGCTAGTAATTTTATAATACTTCAATATCTTCTGTTAGGTTGGTGAAAAGTGATTGAAGTTTTGGCATAAAAGCGATGGCAAAACTGCAATTAGTTTTGTACCAATCTAATAATAATGCTATATTACATTTATTCAGGGATTCATAACAGTGGATCTTTTGAACCAATAAAAGTTGGAAATAAAATCCAAGACTGGCATTAAGTGGGCACCATGACTTTATCTTATTTAAAAGAAGAAGTAAAAAAAAATTGAAGATAGCATCTCTGGGTCTTGTGGACCAGTACAAAGTTTCCTTTCAATGCATGTATTTTGAGCTTAAATATACTCCAAATGCTGAATATGGTCATGACCTGTAGCTCCCAAAGCGAGAAAAACTCCTTCAGAGGAAAATTATCAAACACACGCTGAAAACTTTTCATCTTTTTCATTCTAATCTTCAACATAATATAACCCCATCCACACTACTGGGGAGGAGCCTCCCTTACATGTGGCAGGGAGTTCGTAGGGCTGAGTGGAAGGTACTCTTAAGCTGTCCTACAGGCTGTCTCCATAAATGCCAGCAAAGGGCAGTAAACCCAGACTTCCAAAAAGATAATCTTTGGGAGCCTCCAGTGCTTCACCATATGCCCACTGCACACAGTTAACCTGCCATTGTAAGTATGAGGAACATGTGTCCTGAGGTTATTATTCTGCTTTTAAGGTTTGTAGGTGGAAGACATTCAAGGAAAGATAAGTCTATTTGCATAACTAAGTGGGACTGTATCAAATGGTTTTTTAAATCCCAGAGCATAGAGGGAATTTGCCTCAAAAATGAAGTTGAGTTTGTAGTTCTAAGAGGGAAGGGAATTATTTGCAATTTATTTGAGATGAGGTCTCCCTATGTTGCTGAGGCTGGATTTGAACTCCTAAGCTGAAACAATTTTTATGCCTCAGCCTCCCGAATAGCTAGGATGTTTGCAACTTGTAAATGACAGTTTTCCCAGAAAAAAAGATCACTACAAAATTTGAGAATCCTTCTGACATGGTTTGGATCTGTGTCCCATCCAAATCTCATGTTCAGTTGTAATCCCTAATGTTAGAAGTGGAGCCTGGTGGGAGGTCATTGGATCATATGGGTGGATCATATGGATTTCTTATGTATGGTTTAGCACCATCCCCTTGGCACAGTTCTCGCAACAGTGAGTTCTTGTAAGATCTGGTCATCTAAAGGTGTGTGGCACCTTCCCCTTTGCTCTCTTGTTCCTGCTCTGGCCAAGTGATGTGCCTGCTCCCCCTTTACCTTCTGCTTTGATTATAAGTTTCCTGGGGCCTCCCCAGAAGCCAAGCAGATACCAGCACCATGCTTTCCGTACAGCCTGCAGAATTTTAAGCTAATTAAACCTATTTTCTTATAAATTACCCAGTCTCATGTATTTCTCTGTAGCAATGCAAGTTCAGGCTAATATATTTTCTCACCTACAGCCCATTTATAACATACACACATATGAAAACATGGTTTACATGTGACATCTTATGTTTTTCCCTCTTTTAGAATTTTAGCTGTTTGCTGTAGAAGCTCCATTTGGGGGTCTTTGCTCTGCCATTTCTATAGTATGAATATTTATCTCCTCCAAAGTCATATGTTGAAACTTAATCCCCATTGCAATAGTATTGAGAGGTGGGGCCCTTAGAAGGTGATTAGATCAAAAGAGTGGAGTCCCCATCAATGGGATTAGTGCCCTTTTAAAGGAGGCCTGAGGGAGCACATTTGCCCCTTCTACCCTGTGACGATGCAGCTAGAATTTGCCATCTGGGAGGAGCAGGCCCTTTCCAGACACCGAATCTGCTGGAACCTTGATATGGAACTTCCCAGCTTCCAGGGCTGTGAGCAATATATTTCTGTTGCTTATAAATTACGTAATTTACAGGATTCCACTGTAGCAACCTGAATGGACTAAGACAACCCATTCAACTGGCAAGTAACACAAAATCTCTGAGACTCAATTTTTTCCATCTGGAAAACAGGCATATATGATACTTCCCTTGTGTCAAGACAGTTATGAAATCACATGTGGAGGTTGTTTGTAAAGTGGATAAACAGTGAAAGTAACATTATTAGTTCCTTAGGGCTGCTGTAGCAGAGTACCTTAAACTGGTGGCTTAAAACAAGAGACGTTCATTCTTTTACAGGTCTGCAGGCCAGAAGTCTAAACCAAGGAGCCAGCATGACCTTGCTTCTTTCCTCAGCTCTTCCGGTTTTTGGTGGCTGGGCATTCTTTAACTTGTGGCAGCATAATGCTCATTTCTGCCTCCGTCTTCACTTGGTCACCCTCCCTGCATGTGCCGCTGTCTCTTCATATAGCATTCTTTTGACCAGGATACCTGTCATGTTGGATTAGGCACCCACCATACTCCAATATGATCTCATCTTACCTTAACTAATTACATCTGAAGTGACTCTATTTCTTAATAAAGTCACATTCTGAGGTTCTGGAGGTTAAGATGTCAACATATTGTTTTCGGGAGGACACAGTTCAAGCCATAACGCATTGTAAAATTAATCTTGATAAAAATACATGTTATTTAATTTCTACAGCTTCAATTTATTTATCTATACAATGGATATAATAATGCCTGCTTTGCTAACAACATGTATTAAAGATCAAACTGAACAGGAGGTCATCAAGAACTCCAGTACACTTTGCAAATAATGCAAATATATTTATCGTGATTATGAACATGATCCCTTTTATTTCTTCACAAGTGCTGGGCTCTGCACTATCAGAGACACTGAGCTTTCCATTTGAGATGTGAAAGGTACTTGCCAGGGATCACAGTGTACATCAAGGCTGTTTTCTCCAAAGTGCCTTGGCAGCTCCAGGTTTCTCAACTCCATGTTTTCCAAGCCAGGAGGTACTACTGAGCTGTGAAACAAGATGAGATTTCATGCAGAATGGAACAGCATATTGGAGGAACAGCAGAGAGGGGGAGCAGAGGGACCAGGGCTTTCCTTAGTGGGCCAAGAGCCAGGGCCCATGACAAAGTGAAGCATTTGCTGGGCTCCCTTCCCACTCTAACTCCTGGTCTCATGGTTGGAGCACTTTGGTCAGTCAGTCTTTGTTCTGGTCCCTGGGAGAGTCAGGCCTTTGGACAGTCAAATTAGAGGTGCTTTAGGGTATCTGCTCAGGAACCCACATCAAGAGAGCCTTCCTGACTGTACCTGCAGTAAGCCCTGCCTCATTGCTGTTGGTAGGCAGAGTGCTTTGCAGGCTCTCAGTAAACAGGCCTCCTGCACTCAGAGCCCTCTTACTATACTTCTTTCCAAAACTTCCTCCTCTGTTAGCCTGGCTGTGGTGCCTGAGTTCCACCATTACTCACACTCGAGTTAAAGCTTCAAGCTCCCATGTCAAACAGCAAGACAGAATATGACATATCAGTGACTGAGTCCATCCCTTGCTCACTTCAGCTGCTGAATCAGGCAGCATTTGTATGATGCCACAAGCTTTGTCGAAATTTTTCCAAGAGCAGTAACTAAGATGCTCTCCAGGGGAAAAGGTTCTCTGACAGCACATGGAATTGGGTGGGAAAACAGCTTCAGATCTTGGCTGTTTCACTTACTCAATCATCTTGGCCCTTACCTTGGCTTCCTTGTCATAAAATAGAGATGTCCTGACTTCAGTGGTGCTCAGCAAGTAATGAAAGGAGAAAAGGAGATAAAGCACAAGTACTACAAGGTGCTGGTATGGTGTCTGGCACACACACACACACACATGCGCACACACACATGAATTTAATAATTTAGTGGCCGACGGAACTATGTTTGAAAAGCAATATGTTAGTAATTTTTAGTAAGAACAAAACAGAAGTGTGTCTTGTTGTCCTGAATTATTTTCCCCATTTCTAACTCCCTTTATTCCTCACCTTTGCAGATCATCACTCTGCTATTAGCTGACCCTCTTCTCTTATGCACATTTGCTGTCTGGTGAAACTGGGTTTTTAATGGGCTTAATACAAGGTAGACTGTTCTGTGGCCAGAGTTGCTCAGAGATGGAGTGGGCTGCCTCACAAGATACCCACTATTATAAGAGGGGTATAAGCAAGAGCCTGGATAACCACTTGTCAGAAATGTCCATTTTATTTATTTTTTATTATTTTTATTTCCATAGGTTATTGGGGAACAAGTTGTGTTTGGTTACATGAGTAAGCTCTTTAGTGGTGATTTGTGAGATTTTGGTGCACCCATCACCTGAGCAGTATACACTGCACCCTATTTGTAAGCTTTTTATCCCTCACCCCCTTCCCACCCTTTCCCCCTGAGTCCCCAGAATCCATTGTGTCATTCTTATGCCTTTGCATCCTCATAGCTTAGCTCCCACTTATGAGTAAGAACATATGATGTTTGGTTTTCCAATCCTGAGTTACTTCACTTAGAATCATAGTCTTCAGTCTTATCCAGGTCACTGTGAATTCCATTAATTCATCCTTTCTATGGTTGAGTAGTATTCCATCATATATATATATAAGATACATATTATATATATCTAATAATATATAATATATATTATATATTAGATATATATAATATGTATCATATATTATATATATATTAGATATATATTATATATATCTAATATATATATTTCTTTATCTACTCATTGATTGATGAGCATTTGGGTTGGTTACACCTGTTTGCAACTGTAAATTTTGCTGCTATAAACATGCATATGCGAGTATCTTTTTCATATAATGACTTCTTTCTCTCTGGGTAGATACCTAGTAGTGGAATTGCTGGATCAAATGTTAGTTCTACTTTTAGTTCTTTAAGACATTTTCACACTGTTTTCCATAGTTGTTGTACTAGTTTACATTTCTACCAGCAGTATAGAAGCGTTCCCTATTCACCACATCCATCCCAACATCTACTGTTTTTTGATTTTTTTATTATGGCCATCCTTGCAGGAGTAAGGTGGTATCACACTGTGGTTTTGATTTGCGTTTTCCTGATCATTAGTGATGGTGAGCATTTTTTCATATGTTTGTTGGTCATTTATATATCTGCTTTTGAGAATTGTCTATTTATGTCCTTAGCCCATTTTTTGATGGGCTTGTTTTTTTTTTTTCTTGTTGATTTGAGTAATGTCCATTTTAAATTATTTATTTGACAAATATTTACTATATACTAACTGTATACCCGTACTTGTATTTAGTACTGTGGAAAAAATAAAGAAGACCTGTAGATCTAAAATTCTGGCTAAAGTTTTAGACTGGGACTTTAGCTAGTGTCCTGGACAGAGCGTGCTTTTTTTCTCAGAGCTGAGCCTATTTTATGCTTTAATTTTTTCCATTTTACTTTGCTAACAACTTAGTGCAGGCATCGTTCCTTCTAGAAAGTCTTATCTAAATTGCAGGCTATAGTCCTTGATGTACTGTGGATATTTTGTGATCCAGTGGGATAATCTTTTATTATGCTTAGTATCCCAGCAGCTAGCATGCAGGGTCAATGTACAACTAGTATGTTTAGATTGAATGTGAAATGAGATTACACCTGGTCAGACAATGGCCAGATTAGGGAGGTCATATTCTTTTATCCTTGTGGCATCCCACTTTTCTTCTTTCTTTTTTCTCCTCTGAATAATTTTTGAAATAAAAATATCCATACATGTTTCTTAAAGAAGATTTTAAATATCCCAATAAAGAACAGATCAAGAAAATTAAAATCTATTTGCAATCCCACCACCCAAACAGACTGATTAACATATCCTTCTCTCTATATTTTTATGCATGCCTTTTAAGAGCTATTATGTATTCACGTATTGCTATGTGCTATAATAGAGTAGCACCAAGATATAAACAGGTTAACCAATAGAATTTACACTTCCCTCAAATAAAGTTCAAATGGGTGACTGTGATTGTAGGGTGTCTCTCCTCTCAGCAATAGTTCATAGACCCAGAATTTTGCCACCTTGTGACTCTGGCATCTTTAATCCAGGGCTTCCAAGATTGTTGGTGTAGAGAAAAGGGCTGGGGGATCTTCAAGGAACGTTTTACGGGTGGAGCTGGAAGTAGCCACAGCGCTTTCTTTCATAGTCCATTGCCTAGAACTTAGTAGTAAGTTGGTAGCACATTAAGTAATAAGTTGGTAACATGATCACCACTAACTCCCAGAGAGACTGAGCCACACAGGGTGACTGAGAGCAAAGAAGAAAAAGGACATACGTTTGATGAACTTCTTGCAGCCCTTCCACAATGTAAAATAATTATCCGTGTATATTATTTATAGGTTATGTTTTTTATTAAAATTATCACAAGCTTTTGTCCATATTAATACATAATTATTGTAAACAGCAGATAAAATTTGGGTCCTAATGTTACAAAGGCGGACTGAGTGGTGTAATAACTTCCCTGAGACTCTTCAGCCAATGCCCGGCAGAGCTGTTCCTCATCCCTTCATCCCTGACTTCTTTTGCAGTGCTTTGTGACAACTGGCGTTCAGAACTGCAAAGAGAAGAAAAAAAAAAAAAAAACACACAAAAATGCTGTCATGACAGAAACCAGGGAAATAATCTAGAGAGCATCTTAAAACTTGATTAAGAGAGACCACTGCTCAGATATTTCAAAATGAAAAAAGATAAACAAAAAACTCTCAACGAAAACGCAATATGGATGAGGCTTGGTGGGTTGCAAGTGTTTAGAGAGCTCATCACTTAAAGTAAGTGGTTGGTTTGGCCCATGGCCATTGTCCTTTGAGTTAGCTTTGACCTTTAACAACTTAGTTGACTGATTGGCTAGCATGCCAGGCCATTCAACCCAAGCCTGAGATTTACAAGAGAAGACAACTAACTTCTCCTGTTTGTGAATACCAACATTGACTCTTGGAACGAAGAAAATGTTTTGTTAGGCTATTTCTTTTTCTCACAATATCCCATTGAGGGTGCTGGGTTCCTGAGGTGTGAAAATAACTGGGAAAATTCAGAATTCAGCTAATACCTATGTGCCGAATTCTGAGCACACATTAGGCTTGTAGAAGCCAAGAACATGTTTATCAACGCACAGAGCAAAGTTTCAAGCTTCTTGTGTAATGACCTCTCGACGTGATATATGTATGTTGAGTGCCCTACTGTGACTAAGAGCTATCTAAAAAAGAAAAAAAATATAGCCACCTCCTGAAGCATGTATAAATTGCTTTTTTAGACCCTATAAAATTTTAGCTAGCACCAAACATAGAACTTCATTCATCATCCTACAAGTGAGGACTGCCAAGGGAAGCCAGCTCTTCCTGAGCCGAAAGTGGCAACACTCCAGGATTGGCAGAAATCAAATGAATCATTTCCTGCTTTTAGTTTTAGATAAATAATCAGAAAAGATTGTCTAGATTATGATCCAAAAGACATTTTTCATAACTCTGAAGACCCAGAATCCTTAA
Organism: Rhinopithecus bieti; assembly: GCF_001698545.2. Taxonomy (NCBI): domain Eukaryota; kingdom Metazoa; phylum Chordata; class Mammalia; order Primates; family Cercopithecidae; genus Rhinopithecus; species Rhinopithecus bieti. The sequence goes on along the minus strand of NW_016810801.1, from coordinate 71,277 downwards.
GAACTTCATGTGGAAGCCCCCTATTTCTACTTATTTTATTGTACAGTACTGAAGCGATGGTAGGTAAATCCACGAAATCTAAACTAAAATTTTAATACAGTGAAGACTTAACGAAACTCAGAGTGGTAAGTGTATTGAGCCTGTCTTTTTATTTTTCGTATTTTGATGCTGTGACATCTGAGGCTCACTGACACTGGAGGGGCTGCTCCTCCCAGGGTTAGCTAATTCCTAGAGATGGTAAACAACGTGCCTGGGAGCCTGTTTGTAAAACACAAACCAACCAATCTAGAGTCCACATCCCCAACCACCTCTTTTATCCAGCAGTCACACTCTGGGCCACTATTGACCTGCTCTCTTCACCCCAGGGGTAGGTACCAGACAACTAGGGACATCCCCTACACCCCAGACCCTCTGAAATTATTCAAAATAGCCAATTCTAATCTTGCTTGCCCTCCCTAACTCATTTCTTCCTGCAGAAACCACAGTAAAGGTTCTTGTCCACATTTCCCTCTACTCGCTCGGTATCCTGACCCATACTGGTGCCTTCCCATGTGGCTCCCTCGTGCTACGACATGCCCCTTTCCCTTGGGATCCATGAGCACAACAAACTCTCTTTTCAATGGCAACTGTCGGCCTTGTCATCCCTGAATAATTAATAAGACCTACATTTTAAAAGGGTGAAATGAAAGAGCATGAAAATAAGAATTGAGGACATGGGTTCCAGTTCTGATTGTGTCATTGCTTTCCTGGGAGACCTTGAGCAAATTTCCTAATTTCTTTGGGTCTCAATTTCCTTGTCTCTGAAGTGAGGCAACTGAATTTCTCTAGATGAATCCTAAAATGTCTTTAAGTTTTCAAATTCTATGAGTTTAGTCTTTTAGCAGGTAGATAGGCTGTTTATGATAGAGACTTCCAAACAATGTGGTATTTTCATGAAGCATTTACTGAGTACCTGCTATTTGACAGGCATTGAGCTAGGCACTAGGCATCCAAAGATGGCTAAGAACAACTTCCTGCTTTCAAATTTCCTGGTTTTTAAAAGTTCATGTTTTCAAATGCATAATGCTATTTTCACATCTATTGTGTTGCTTGTGGACATTAACGAAACATGTCTGCTAGCTTTCCTGAGAAGGCCTGCCGTGCACCAAAGACAGTGAAAAGCACTCATGTTAAAAGATTAAATACAAGCTGAGGAAATATAAAATTGACATTAAATATACAGAGTAATGTATACAAATATCATGATGAAATGCCTCCCAAATTCCCTTTCCCATTGCAGATGTGCAGACATTTATAAACTGCATAGTTAAGCAAGTAAAAAGGATGTCATCTGGCCCCAGAGGTGGCATGTTGCTTAGGCTATTCCCAAACTTGTATTTGATATTAGAACTTCCTTAATTATTGATTCTTTGTAATTGTACTTATTGCTCAAGCACTCTAGGTTCCTTGAGAAAATGCTTTTCATAACGTAACACCTTCTATTTTATTGCATCTACAAAAGTGTCAAATGCTCTCTTAACACTGTAGTAGAAGGAATCTTCCAGAATTTCTAGCTTTAATTTTTTTTTTTGGTGAGAAGAGGACAAATTCCATTCTGAATTCTACTTTTCAGAGTCTTTGTTCATGACTTTTCCTCCCCCAATTTTATATTTTCTTTACTTTTTTGCAGCCTCCCTGCTGGCATTAGCCACAGTTAAAACTTTCTACTGTTGTCTCACTGGAATTTTGCTGTTCCCCCTTTTCAGGTATACTTTCCTATGTTTGCAGCAGGGATCATATTTTCAAAAAAATATTAAAACAAGCTATTTTTCCTTCCCCATAAACTATGTTGCCTAGCAGTTTCCTCTGCTCAATGAATCAATGCCATTCATTGCTTTCAGGAGATTGTGGCTACCAACCAGAACAAAGAATTCATTGCTCAATTTTGAGTTTCATATTAGATTTTTTAAAGTGTATAGTGAGATAATAGTCTTGACAGTCTACTTTTCATGAAGAGAGATTATTTTTCTTAAATTTCCCAACTTTATATACAAAAGACGAGGCTGAATTTTCAAGCTATATTTGCCTTTAGCCATTGTGTAGGGATGATAAGAAGGAATATGTATGTTTATTTCAAATAGGAAAGGAAGAACCATGCTAACGTGGGGAAGAGAGCCAGGAGATGGGGATGAAAGTGCTGCCTAGGACTTCCTAAAGAAACACTCACTCCTTGAATTTCTGATCAAGTTGGGTAACATGTTAGACATATTATGGATAGGCTGAGAGAGAAGCTGAAAGGAAAACAGCTTGCCTCAATTTCTTTTTGAAATTTTAGAAAGAGAATGACCGAGTATCCAAAATGCATAAAAGGAGACAGTAGTCAAGTAAAAGTGGGGTTCGGTTGAGGCTAAAAAGGGGATCTACAAGGTCACTTCCAATTTTCCTTAAAGGCGGTGGGTAACATGGAAGGAATCTCCTAGTTCAGAGGTAACCCTGTTTGGGACAAGGAAGGTAGTGAGAAGTGAGAGACTGGAGTCCGTGTTGAAGAAGCATGGGGAAAGAGCCCTCTGTAGAGGAGGCTACAGGATGGAAAAGTCCAAAGAATCCAGTCAGATGAACAATGCAGGGATGTCAGAGAATTCATAAAGGAAGCAAGAGCAGAGATGGAGGGCCCACCCATCAGGGGAAGATGGCTCAGCTTCTGGGAGAAGTCATTGCAAGGAGCAGCAGGTACTTCCCGTGCAGAAACTTTCAGAGAGCAGAGCACAAGGATTAGAATTTGTAGTAGCCTAGACCAGGAAGCATGAGCTACCCTTAGACCAGAAGTTAGTGGGAACCAGCAAAGAAGCTAATACATCCCAGACCCCCACTCCTGTTTCCATACTGAGATAAGCTTTCCCCTATTGTCCAGCTATGTAGAGTGATGGAAATGGGAGAGCTCTGGGGTGAAACACTAAAAACTGAACATTTACCTTGAAAAGTCCAAATTTGCCTAAGTGATGATTGTCTTACATTCATTAATTGGTTATCATTTGTAGCACACTTTTTAAAAAATCTTGTGCAGTCATGCCTTGGAGATATTGCAGGTTTGGCTCTAGACCACCGCAATAAAGTGAGTATCTCAGTCAAGCAAGTCACACACATTTTTGATTCCTCAGTGCACATAAAAGTTATGTTTACACTATACTGTAGTCTATTAAGTGTGCAATAACATAAAGCCTTAGAAACAATTTACATGAGTAGATTGCAAAAATTTTCTCCCATTCAGTAGGTTGCCTGTTCACTCTGATGGTAGTTCTTTTGCTGTGCAGAAGCTCTTTAGTTTAGTTAGATCCCATTTGTCAATTTTGGTTTTGTTGCCATTGCTTTTGGTGTTTTAGACATGAAGTCCTTGCCCATGCCTATGTCCTAAATGGTATTGCCTAGGTTTTCTTCTAGGGTTTTTATGGTTTTAGGTCTAACATTTCCAGAACCTACAAAGAACTCAAACAAATTTACAAGAGAAAAACAAACCACCCCATCGAAAAGTAGCCAAAGGATATGAACAGACTCTTCTCAAAAGAAGACATTTATGCAGCCTACAGACACATGAAAAAATGCTCATCATTACTAGCCATCAGAGAAATGCAAATCAAAACCA